>NC_138203.1:184419101-184851601 GCF_964194415.1 Vipera berus | reverse complement strand
TAATGAAAAATATATTTTGCAGTGAAATTCTATGTGTGTGTGTATTGACAAATACTTTATATATATATATATATATATATATATATATATATATATATATATATATATATATATATATATATATATATATATATATATATATATGTGTGTGTGTGTGTGTGTGTGTGTGTGTGTGTGTGTGTGGATCTTTGGTCATTCGGGGGTTTTTCCATGTAGAATTGAAGGTGTAGGAGCAACGTTTCGACGGAATCATATCCGTCATCCTCAGGCTGGTGGCTTCAGCTTCCTTCTTCTGGGAGAAGCTTCTCCCAGAAGAAGGAAGCTGAAGCCACCAGCCTGAGGATGACGGATGGGATTCCGTCGAAACGTTGCTCCTACACCTTCAATTCTACGCGGAAAAAAACCGAATGACCAAAGATCCACATACAAACACCTGCGAAAACCTCAGAAAACATATATATATATATATATATATATATATATATATATATATATATATATATATATATATATATATATATATATATATATATATATATATATATATATATATATATATATGTATATGTATATGTATATGTATATGTATATGTATATGTATATGTATATGTATATTTAAAGGTTCTTTTGTTATTTATAATCAATCTATGTGATCTCTTTCAGAAGATCAGTGTTCACACTTGGTTAACCACATTTTTCCCCCATACACACCTTTTTTTGGTACAAGATTATGATGATAACTTTATTGTCACTTTGAATGTACACCAATCGGCATACATCAAAATGAAATTTCGTTGCATACAGCTCTCAAAGGGTCACCACCTCCAATATATACTCCTTGTAGAATCGTGGCCCGCTCAAATATAGTAATTATATATATACACACACACCAGTAAATTGAATAGAGGTCAACAAGACTTAGTCCCAGGTGAGGAATATAGGTTGGAGCTTTAAAAACAACACTGAAATAAGATCAAAGTAATCAATGTTCTTCCCACCTTCCATGTTTCCAATTTTAAGCAAAACTGAATAGTTTGAAATGTAATTCTTAGTAATTTACTGAAGCAAACATATGGAATATATATTAAAAATTCCTCAGTGACTTTCCATTTCCTTCAGGTTGGAGAATTCTAGCTAGTTGCGGCTAATAGCAAAGACAATATGCTGTGCATTTTTTGTTTTAAATCAATGCATAGAAAGGTCATTTTGTCAGGAGCCTACTGAATATAAAATTACTTTTCTTCAACAGGGAAGAATCACAAAAAGCAATGAATTTCATTTTATTGTACATGAAATGGTTACCATCCTTACTTAACATTACTTTTCACATTTTGGCATTTCAACATTGTTTTTCCTGTTTGCTTGTTTGTTTGTTTTTCCTTTTCCTTGGGACATGACTGTATCATTTCTTACCATTAACTCATTTCATTCAGTAATATCATTTTTGCAGTGTATATGCATCAATCTATAACTACTGAGATAACACTAGAATGTGCATTGTAATGTGGGCATTTTTCTCCCCAGAACAACTGGAAGGGAAAATTCTAAACGTATTTGAAAAGTCATCTGAAATGGGCCTTTAAACAAACAAGCAAATAAAATTGGATATGTTATCAGTAACAGGAATTTCTCTCACTATAATTTTGACCTGGAATTGGACAACTCACCATGGCCAACTCACCACAACCAACTCACTACAGCTAACTTGCTATGAGACAACTTGTCATGGGACAATTCAACAATTCAAATTAATAATTTAAAATAATTCAAAAATATTATTAAATGATTTTTTTATTCACATTTTATTTTGTTCCTCCTTTTGCATCCTTTCTTTAATTATTCTATTCCACCATTTCTTGATATTAGTGTAACTCTTGTCCCATGGCGAGTTGTGCCATGGCAAGTTGGCTTGGCAAGTTGGCAGTGGTGGTGACTTATGTGTGGAAGTTGGCCACTGCAAATAGGCTGTGGCAAGTTGGCTGCAGCAAATTGTCACTTAATGACCACTCACAGTCACAATAGCCATATAGCATTTCCAGCCATCATACAGATCTTCTGATCTGTGCATTTTGGGAATTTATGAGATTCATCCTCTTTCCCTGGAGGAGAAGGGACTACATAGTTTCTAAGTTGTAGATAGACTTCAGCAACTTTCCCATCAGAATGTTACTTCCTGAAGGAGGCTATTTATTATCATGTCCATCATGCAAAAAACAAAAACAAAAAACACCCTCAAGAATATTTTCTTATAGAAGATATATTCCTATCTTCAACTTTCTCTCTCCAGACATTCTTTCTGTTGTATAAAAGTATCAACTATCCAGCACCATCTGATTTTAAAAGGAGAGAGAAAAAGGTCCTTGGTGTTATTGTCACTGAGTCATTGGGATTCATGTCTTCCTGCTTTTGTACTGCAATTCACTTCAATATATACTGGTGGATTCTAATGTCACTATTGCCTACCCTGATTTATTGTATTTCTAAGAAGAGCTGTTTTAATCTCCAACAGATACAACACATTTCATTGATCAAAAGGTTTGTTGCATTTTCTGCCACACTTATATAAGCTGTAAAGATTCCCTCATCCATATAATTCACAGTAGAAAGGTTTGATTTTCACATTCTGGATGTTTTGTCTAATTTGCCTATCTAGCCTCTAGTATATTAATTTAACTCCATATAATTTCAACACCTTGACTACAAGCTTAAGTGGGTAGTATTATATCTAAATTTCACGTAGTGACAAAGGATTCCCTATGGAAATGTGATTAATCCTTCTCTCTTTAAAGTGATGATAAATGATTTATCTTTTATTATTTGGGTAGGTGTGAATGTAAAATTACTGTCATGGATTTGAAATAAAAGAATTAATATACCTGGGAGAAAACTGAAGGAAGATTGGACGAATAAAGCTTTTGTTGCTGGTTTTTTTTTTAAGTAGATAAGCAAGAGAGCAAGGAAACAAGAAGCTAAACATATTCGGAGGGGATAAAATTGATTATTGAGATTAAATTGGTATCTAAATTAAATTAAATTAAATCAAATTTGGTTCTGTGGTAGTCCCAAAGGTGCTTTTTTCAAGGGGCAACTGGACTTTTTTCTTTTTCTTTGAACACATTTTGCTTCTCATCCAAGAAGCTTCTTTAGTTCTGATTGGATGGTGGGGAATGGAAGGATTTATATTCCTTGCAGACAGGGTCCCCTGAGTAGTGCAAATGGGTGTGCAGTCTTCTTGGAACTGCTAAAAGGACTGTCTTGTGGACTGTGATTTCTGCAGGATGACTTTTTTCCAGTGTTCTTGTGAGATGGTCTCACGAGACCGATGGTTCGTTAAGGTGCTTCCAAGTAAAAGGCAGCACGCAGGGATGCAATCAGTCAAAGCTTTATTTAATGATAAAGTAAATAGAAAGAGTTCCCTGGCATGGAGGCGTCCATGCCTGGATTGATCTCATGGATCAGCAAGCAAGCAAGCAGAAGAGAGAACAAAGAGAGCAGAGACATGTGTGAGAGAGTGAGCAGCCCCTGAGCAGAGGTTTTTATGGGGGTCCTCAGCCCCTCCCTTACCAATTAACTCTCGCCAATGGGGCTGCAGGGGCCGGGGACCCCTGACCCATCAGATGGCTTCTTTGCTCCCATCTGATGACCTTTTTGGGGAACTGCCATGGCTGGCACAAAAAACATCTAACAGTTCTTCACTGTAGAACACAGGCACAGGCTGTTGGAGATGAGTGTGTTGTCTGCATCTCATTTGAATTGCAAATGGTTCCTGTAGTCTGAATTTTTTCTGGAAATCCGTTCATATTCCCACACCATTCGAAGGATGTTCATCCCAAAGTGCATAGCTAAATGACTGCGGAGATTCTCAGTCATCCAGGTCATGCTTGTCCAAAGGCACAGGCTGTTGGGAATGAGTTGGTGTTGTCTGTCAAATGGTGCACGAGTATGAATGGATTTCCAGAAAAATTGCAGACTACAGGAACCATCTGCACTTCAGTTTGAGATGCAGACAACACAGACTCATCTTCAACAGCCTATTACTGTGTTCAACAGTGAAGGGAGACAGAACCGGGGGAAAAATCCTGCAGAAAGCACAGCTCCACAAGACAGTCCGTTTAGAAGTTCATAGAAGGCTCCACAGCCATTTGCACTACTCAGGTGACCCTGAGGACACAGACAAACCTCCAAGTGGCCTCTATGACTCTCTAAAAGAATGCAAATGACCAGCTGTCAGCAAGAAGTATAAATCCCCACCATCCAATCAAAGCTGAAGAAGCTTCTTGGACGAGGAACGAAACGTCTTCAAAGAAAAGCAAGAAAGTTCAGTTGCCTCTTGAAAAAAATATCTTTGGGACTACCACAGAACCAAATTAACTAGTCAAAACCAAACCAAACTAATTGTTTATAGAGCCGATTTTAAAAGAATAGAAATGAGGTCCTGCAAAGATACATGAAGAAGACGTTCCATACATATGAGGTAACCACTGAGAAAGGTCTGTCTTCAGTAGATGTCAAGCTGCCATAGAAGAACAGAAGCCCTGCAAGTAATTAGGCAAACTTCAAATGGAAATCCATTTTTTAAAAAAAATATAGATTTTCTCCAAATCACTAAGAGTTTTAAAGAGCAAGATCAGCACTTCAAATTTATCCCAGTAATGAAGTACTGGTGTAAATTGAGTAGCAGCAAGACAATAAGCTTGATTCTATGGCAAATGAAGTTCCCACACTATCTTTAATGAAAGCTCTATTGAACAGAGCTTTCTGGGAAGCAGACCAGCATTTCAGAAGCAAGCAGAAGCATTAAGCCCAGCTTTACAGCATTGAAAAATCCAAGGGTTAGCTAGTTCCTAGGTAGAGGGGCTATGCATTCCTATCATGTGTATTTCAGTGTATGTATGCAGGTAGTCCTAAACTTACAGCAGTTTGTTTAGTGACCGTTCAAAGTTATAACGGCAATGGAAAATGTGATTCATGACCATTTTTCATAGTTACGACCTTTACAGCTTCATGATCATGCGATCCAAATTCAGACACTTGGCAACCGGTTCACATTTATGACCTTTGATGTGTCCCTGGGGGTCATGTGATCACCTTTGTGACCTTCTGACAAGCAAAGTCAATGGGGAAGCTAGATTCACTTAACAACCAGCTTACTAACCTATCAAGTTCAGTGATTCACCTAATAGGTGTGGCTAGAAAAATTATAAAAATGAGGCAAAACAAATATCTCACTTAATGACAGAAATTTGGCATTCAGTTGTGGCTGTAAGTCAAGGACTACCTGTAGTATGATCCTCCATGCTTGGAAGAAATGAATAAGCAGTTTTATTTTTCTCCTGTACAGCTATTAATTATTATTTTTTTAAAAAAATGTTAAATTTTGAATAAACACATAGCTTTCAGGTCTGTGATCTATTCATTTAATTTGGTACTCCAGCCACTTTAACAGCAAGCACTTTCCCAAGGCAGTTGAAAATAACATCTTATAGAATAATAAGGCATAATTCTTAGAGAAGCATGGTATAACTAAAAAAGCAAGCACTGATCAGATCCAGAGGGAAGGTTTCACTAATCAAATCTATAAAGGAAAAACAAAAGAAAAAATGATTTTTCATGGAGCAGTCCAGTAAAACATATGAAAAAAAATAAATAGGGCTTCAAAGATTTTTTTAAAAAGAACATTATAGAACTGAACAAATTCTAGACTGAAACTCACACCAAAAACGGAAGTACATTGTAGAAAATAACGTTATCAAGTTTTATAGACCCAAGGATGCTGAATATGTTATTTGTTTTTCTTCTTTTCTGTTCAGCATTTACCCCACCACCATCTCTGTACTCTCTTCTCCCAATAATGTTCAATAAGCAGCTGATGTTGATCCCAGGGCCTCTATGGCAGTCATGGACCTATGGCAAATTATTGAAGGCTTGACGCATAATGGCCATTATCCTTTGGTTCTGTTTTTTGTCTCAGGGCAGTTGCAATGTGATCTGGTTTTGGAAGCCATTACTACCAGTTCTTTCCTATGGTTGGACCATTCTTTGTTTGCTTGTTGACTTGCTGGGCTAACATATGATACAGGGAGTTAGGCCCTAATAGATCAGCCACTCCAGATGATTCTTTCTTTCTTTCTTTTATTAGATTTATATACCGCCCTTTCCCGAAGGACTCAGGGCGGTTTACAGGGTATTTAAAACAAGAAATACAAAAGTTAAAAAGAATTTAAAAAATTACATCAATCCCTGAAAAAAAAGTAAAAACTCCAATTAAAATCAAAATTAAAATTCTCAGCCTGGGCCAGAGAGCTCGAAGAGCCAGGTCTTCAGGTCCCAGCGGAATGAACGGAGGTCGGGGGCAGTCCTGAGCTCCAAGGGCAGCTGGTTCCAGAGGGCAGGCGCACCCACTGAGAAGGCTCTCCCCCTGGGTGTTATCCGCCGGCAATCTTTTACTGGCGGCACCCTGAGCAGACCCTCCCTGTGGGAGCGCACTGGACGAAGGGAACTTGATGCTGGCAGCAAGTGTTCCCTCAGATATCCTGGACCCAAGCCATTTAGGGCTTTATAGGTCATCGCCAGCACCTTGAATCTCACCCGGAGGGCAACCGGGAGCCAATGCAGCTCGCGGATTAGAGGTGTTACATGGGAGTATCGGGAAACCCCCATCACAACTCGCGCGGCCGCATTCTGCACCAGCTGAAGCCTCCGAGTGATCCTCAAGGGCAGCCCCATGTAGAGAGCGTTGCAGTAGTCTAAACGGGAGGTCACGAGCGCATGAGTGACTGTGCGTAGGGCATCTTGGTCCAGGTAGGGTCGCAACTGGCGCACCAGGCAAACCTGGACAAAAGCCCCCCTGGTCACGGCTCCTATATGGTCTTCAAAATTGAGCCGGGAGTCAAGGAGGACGCCCAAGTTGCAAGCCCTATCAACGGGGGGTAACACCTCACCCCCCATCGTTAAAGGTGGAATGGTCTGGTTAACCCGAGATGCCGATATGCACAGCCACTCAGTCGTGGCAGGATTGAGATGAAGCCTGTTTCTCCCCATCCAGACCTGGACCGCCTCCAGGCAACAGGACATCACGGCAACGGCATCGCTGGGTTGGTTCGGGGCCCCTCTTGGGTGGTTTTTTTTATGTTGTTGAGTATGGTCTTTGTCCTTGTGCCACTCATTTTTAATTTTATTTTATTGCAGTGTTCCTACTTATTTATTTACCTACTTTATTCCTACATACTTAATTGTAAGCCACCAGAGTTGTTCGGTGCCATACAACCTCTAAATTGGATAAACAAACAATAAGGTTTAATTTTGTTTATCTCTGTGAACTTGTCCTATCTCCCAAAGGAGAAGGAAGAGCTGAATCATCTAGGCATATTCCTTTATATTTCATAGCCACTTTCAAAAGTAAAGGATGTTTTACCCTTCATTTGTCAGAAAAGCCACATGGCAATACAGATTGGGAGAGCTCTTTCTTTCTCACACATTAATGTCACAAGATTGAAACCAGGTGAAGATAGATGATGGTTGTGGGAACTGCCAAACAGTTACCCTGCATATAGAATAAAGAAGGCTGGGCCAGGATACAAAGTTTTAAAGGAGGTTTGGAACTTCAACCTTCTACCCTATTGTCTATTTTGCTATAGCAGTTTTTGAAGTTCTGATGTTTAAAGGACTAGGTTAAAATCCATATCTTGCTCTTTGTTGCATCATTAAAAGATGCTAAACTGATAGCCCAAGACAGAATTTTTAAAATGGTGGCCTTCCTGCATTTGTAGCATAATCCTTGCCATTAAAAATAATCCTCATTTCAAGTCATTTTTTAAAACAGCATTATATACACTATGCCTTGGTTTCCGCTATCCAATTCATTTTAGGAGCTGTATGTATATTTAAAGCAGTAACAATACATTATCTGGTAATTAATACTGACTTGTAGAAACTCTAATGGCATTTCTTATGAAAGCTAGATATCAAATAAATACAGAAAGCCACATAGAGTTATGTAATTATTGCCAACTATCTTTAATTCAAGGTTATTGCCATGGACCATAATTTTCTTCCATCTTGATGCTGTTCTTATAAAAAAAAATTTTTTCCTAAGCAAGGGAAATGGTGAGAGAAAAAAATAAATCTCAACTCAATGTATTAGGGCTGTGCTTCAGACTGAATCACTATGCATTTATACTATAGTAAATTGGCACTAGCAATTCAGATTTTTATTCTTTCCCACCTAGTTTCTCTTAAATTTGCTCTCAGACTATCAGTGATCCCCAAGCTAGTTCAAGACTGAAGCTTTTATTACATTAACTATTTTAAATGAAGTTAGAAGTAGGGAAGCTCTTGTGCTGCTGATTGGCATGATAATTTCTCCCAGCTCCACTTAAAGCATTATATTAACATTCATCATCCCTTAAAATTTGGGCACTGCAGCTCCAAACTTTCTGTAACATTTTAAAGAACACAGTGATTGATTTGGGATGAAAAAAGAGAGAGAAAAGAGAAATACATTTGGCTTTTTGTAGAACCAACTAGATATAATTACTAAGTATGTCAAAACTGAAGATACGTCAAATCATTTATCAAGAACTCTCATGAACTTTGTAAAAATGTCCTTTCTTTGGAGGAGGTGATTTGAGAATAATTTGATGAAAACTCATTCCTTGAATTCACCCTTCACTAAACAACAATCAAAAAGGAGGTCAAAAATGATAAAGCAAGTTTTTAAAATGCGAAGTGACAGTTCTAAAGATTGTGTGTACGGGCCACAATTTTCCTTCCATTTAGATCAGAGGTTACCAAACTTTTGAAAGCCACGGGCACTTGAGAAATGTTGAAGAAAAAAGTGGCTGATGGGACAAATGTGGTCACAATCACTAAGTGGTCAACCCATTCTATGCTTGTTTAATGTGTAAATCTTCTACGGGCTTCTGCCCACTTATTACTTTCTAGAATCTGCCTATAGGTTAGAAAGCAGAACAACTGGATGAAACATTGAGACAGATGTGCACCTGACAGGGCATAAATAGATTAAAACAAAAATAGTTTCAACAAGGCCAGGAGACAAATCCATACCCTGAGGTGGGGAGAAAGTAAAACAAGTTTGTAATTTGCACTGCCTTTTTAAATTGTTTTCTAGCAAAAAAAATGCAGGAAAACATGCCACCAGTTTTTGGTGGCTGTGGTCGAAGATGTGACTAGGAATAGAAAAAAAAGGAGGAATTTGAGCTTCACATTGACATCTCCTGCTTTAAATTATAATGCACACACATAGCACACATGACTATACAAAATATACATGATAAAATAATTAATCCTGAAGTTTCTGCTAAGGATTTTCTAAATGTAGAGAGTGAATGCTAATTGCTGTTCCCATTGGAGCACACTCCCTATTTTCCACATGTCCAATGGATGGATAAATAAGCAACAACATCTTCAGAAGGGCTTTATCTTTAGATCTTAGTATCTGAACCACTTTGCAATGGGAAAATCAATGTAGGTGTAGCTTCTGGGTACAAAGAACCTGATCCACATATAAATCTATAAAAGACAGGTGGGCAATTATGCTGTGTTGTATCTTAACATCAAAATCAATTGCCTAATCCAAGAATTTGTAATACAAATGCATATTTACAGAAATTGAGTGGGAAGGAAGATTGACTAAACCAAACCCACAGAGGCAGGCATAACTGTGATAAGTAACTTCCTTGGGGAATCAAAACTTCTGCTAATTAATTAGCTATCTTCTCATCAATTGGAGTTTGAGAATTAGGCCACTATTGAAGCAGGAGAGAGAAAGAGACTGCTTTAGGTGTCTTTGTTTTTATTTGGTTACCTGAAATAATCAGGAGACTATAGCCAATGATTTGGGAAAAGATAGAGAGAGTGGGAGATTGCCAAAAGTTAGGAGACGAAAAATATGTGAGGAGATAAGAAAGAAAGAAGTGTTGATAAAATCCTATGCTGTGATTTTGTTGAAGTGGGAGCTCTGATTCAAGTTAACCAGGCACTTACATTTTGGTGGGCGAATGTTGCAGTGAATAATGATAGAATCAACCCTTAAGAACAGAGATAACGGAGATGTGTTACTTCATTATGGTAGCCAGGTGGCATCATATAGGACTTCATTTGTATGGAGAACTGGTATACAAACCCATTGCATTAGAAATAAAAGATATTGTGGTGAAAGTACAGTATTGTATAATGAATGAAATATATCTATTTCTAATTACATCAACTTATTTAAGCCATTAGTTTTGTATTGATTTTAACCCCTCATCCCATCCCAATAGCATTACAGCCTTCTATTGCAACACTTTATTCAATCAGATCTTGAATTTTAGGTGTAGTACCATGCATGTACTCCATCATAAGTTCTGGAATTTAGCACTGGAGTGGTTTCAAAAAGAGATTGAAATCATGGAAAATTTAAGAGAGCTGATGCCACAGGGAAATAAATTTAGACTGTCTTCCTACATTCTAGCATTGAAAGAAATAGTACCATGTTCCTAATGATTGGTGTTTGAATATTAAATACTGATTTTACTTAATTACTTTAAGTTCTGGATGGAATAAGAAAATGTTGTGGCTGAAGAGTAAACAGGTTTCAAATACAACATTTCATTATCAATCAAGCATATGTAAATTCTGTATGTTCTAAAACATAGGATTAAAAATATATAATTATCAAGGGTTGCTGGCATATGTCATATTTGTTTTCCTCTTTATAGAAATCTGATAAGGAAGATTTAGATTTATCTTTTAATTAAAAAAAAACTGTTTTTCATCATTTTTAAATTACATGTAAACACAAGTTCATGAGTTATATGCAACCCACAAGGACACCCTACAAATTGCATGTTAAATTTCAGCTCCTTAAGAGGTTGCATGAACTGGACTCTTAGCTTCCTGAATAGCCAGAAAGGTTTACCAATATTATTATATAAAAATAATGCTATCATCTTCAGTGAAGATGCTTTCTCAGTACTGTACTGAAAACCATCTTCTGATTTACTACCAGTTATATCTGCCAAAAGCTCCAAAACAGATTATGTAAAACATTATCACTGAATAAGTTAAATACTTAAAATAGCTGGAACGTATATTCCATATCTCAGGTAAGAAGAGGCCCCAAGGGAACAATTATATGGTTGTCTCTGAACTATATATAAAAGAGTTACTCTTAGACTTTCAATTGAAATATATCATGGATGCACAATGCTTCAATACTGAAAATGTCTCAGTTCTTGAAGTAGCCAAAGGGCATCATAACTCATTTCACAGTTGTATACAGGTAAAAACAGTGTAAAAAAAAGTAAGACCATGACCTTGATAATGTTTTAGAACCCTGAACCTAACATTCCTACTTTAGATATACTATACATAATAGAACCTAATATCAGACATATCAGGCATAATAAAGTCAAAGGTTATGTTTTCAATCTATTAGACCTATTTGCCTGTATACATGCAGTATTGATTCTGCATTTATTTCACTTTGCTTTGAGGAAGACATTCCCCACACATGGTCCTTGCTAATTGTTAATCACGCAACTACTGGATAGCTGACCCTTTTTATCACAATGACTCACCTAGGTCCCTTTTTACTCTTAAATACATCTTAAATGTTTTAAAATTATTGATAAAAGATTCATCTCATGTTGAAAGTCAACCAACTTCAAGACTATGTGGATTTGACAGGAGACCTATTTTGCTGGCTGATGATGCTATTAGTCACCGCTATGAGCAGTTTGCCAGCAGAACAGTTTGGAACTATCAGTGAGAAATATCAACCTTGGAATCCTGATCCTTTGGCTGATACAGACAGTCAGAATGGCTGAAGTGGACATAGCTGATAAATGGATGACACAGAAATACTTTTCAACTTCATTCTCTACCATTTCAGTTTACAACACTGCCAAAGGCTCAATTTTATTCAATTCTAAATTATATGTAGATGTTTTTCCTTCTTTCAATTGTGAGAAAGTATCAAAAACAGTGGGTAGAATGTAATGTAAACAGGACCTGTTTACATTACCACCAGTCTAGAAACCACAGGTAAGAAAATTCCAAAAAGTCCATATGTCAATTGCAAATGGCCACAATACTTGGATCTGCATACATAGTATGCCAATATATTAAAACATCCTAAGTTTCTGGGAAGAATTCAATGCATATGAAGACCAATACCAGCTAAAAAAACTGGGGGCTGTGACTTCACATTGTTGAGAACATATAATAATAAGACCAAGCCTAAATGTGTATAATGCCAGAGTCGAGAAGATAGCAAATAATATCTCAGCAAATAAGCTAAAGAAATGGTGGACCACCTAGTTAGCTTCTGCAAGAGGGTCACACAGACTGACTGTAAACAACAGTATGACAAAATAGCAATAGACGGCATTGGAAGATATAAAAGAAATACTATTTGCCCACAAGCAAGATCTCATGGGACCACAAAATATACAGAGTAATAGAAAATAGTACAGTGGTCTGGGACTGTTAAATTCAAATAGACAAGTACCTGATACATAACACCCCAGATTTAACAATTGTCAATAAAAAAGACAAAAAAGGCTGGATAGTGGATGTAGCAGTACCTGGAGACAGCAGAATAGAAGAGAAAGAGCTGGATATCAAAATACAAAGACCTCCAAATAAAAATAGAGTGATTGTGACAAAATAAAGCAAAAATGGTATCCATACCAATAGGCAGCTTTGGTGAATCTCAAAACATCTGGAACATAAGTTGAATAGCATTGACATCAGTGGTGGGATTCAAATACCTGAACAACTGGTTCTATTATGTGATGCAGGCCTGGAACGGATTTCCGGAAGTGGCATCATGCACTTCCAATGGGCTGTTCTAGGCCTGGGAGGCCTCCGAGGCCTAGACTGGACTTCCAGAAGCCAGCCGGTTCTCCGAATTCAGGTAAATTTAGTTAGCAGTTCTCCTGAAGAGGTGCGAACTGGTTGGATCTCACCACTGATTGTCATTGACAAAATCATTAGTCAATTGCAAAAGGCAGCTTTACTTGAAACAGCTTACATCCTGCAACAATATTTTTAATGCCATCAAACAACAACATCTTCCTATCTCAAGTCCGTGGGAAAGACTAAGTAATCTTAATAAAAGTGCCAAATCCAGTTCTTTATTGGTACCAGTCTAAACATCTGGCTAGCTGTATAATCAACCATAATAATAGCACCAGCTGCAGCTGTATATTTGGAAAAAGAAAAGTTAATTTAAAATGCTCCAATGTCTTGTAACATCAGATTACAGGTAGCTTATGTAAATTTAGCTGTATTTTTAAAATTTCTAAATCTAAAACAGTTCACAACTGTGCTGGAAAATTGATATTCATACTTCATCTACTATTTTTTAACACATGCACACACACACACTGTATATATTGCTTTTCCTAAATAAACCATTTATTGAAGAACAAAATTATGCTTACAGGGGGTTAAATGCTCTGACTTTCAGTAATTTAAACCTCTGCTTCCTAAATTCTAATTATCCAATTATATTCTTTAAGAGACTGATGGGCCTGGGAAGTAGTTAGAGTTTCCCACAATTCAGTATAAATTAAGTATTTTGATCCATGTGTTTGTGATACCAGTAACTTTGAATAAAAAGCTGGTGTTAAGACATGGCATCTTCTGTGGACAGATCTAAGGAGAAAGTTGGCCAGTCTAGGTTAGCCACAAGATCCATGACAATCCAGTAAAAATAATCTTGTGCTTGCTGTCGGAAACCATAGCAACCTTCCACTTTTGAATCCATAGTATATAATCTATCTGTCCTCCAGTAAAGCATTACTGTGGTCCAGAAATAGTCACTACTTAATGTGAGATTGGAAAAGGTCAGGCAATTTAAACCTAAGTACCAGGATCTATGCAAACCTGTAGCTTTCTTATGTACTTTGTGTTTGAGTTATATAATTACAGTCTGGACTCAAGATGAAGGATTCAGCTTTTCTCTGTTATTCATGTTAGGAAGAAGTATGTTGACTTATTTCAATCTACATGAATACTCCTCTCTCTCTCTCTCTCTCTCTCTCTCTCTCTCTCTCTCTCTCTCTCTCTCTCTCTCTCTCTCTCTCTCTCACACACACACACACGTATAATTCCCTTTTAATTTTGATACCTCCCCCTTTAAATTATAATATTGTGCATTCAGGAGCTTTCTGGTCATTAGCCTCTTTGCTCTCATTTTATTTGGATATAAATAACTGCAGAAACTATCGGTAATTACATGGTTTAAAGATACTGAGCAACTTGCTAATGCATAGCACAACTGGCCAACGCTGTCAGCTCCTCTTCCATAAATGTCTAAGGGTCAAGAAGACTGCCCTGTTGTTGAACTCATGGGAGCAATCAATATGATGGACCTGAAAGGAACATCTGCATTTAATTGACTATTTAGTTTCAGTTTCCCAAGCAAAATTAAGGGTAGGATGGAGAGTCCTGAAATTTGAAAATTCAGACTTGGGTCTTGTGGAATTTTCTAGCAGTTTTGACAAATGTATGATAATATTGACTAAGGAAAATATTTTGTATTGCAGAACTGTTGTCAGTTATTGGATTTCACAGTGCTAAATCATGCTTATTTAGTTTCAGCTTAATGTGTTGTGTGAAACCAGTCAGTGTGGACTGTAACTCAAAGTTTATAGTTTAAGATTCTGAAGGAACTCAGTCAACTCTATTGTTTTCAAAAAACCATGATCAAGCAAATCTTGCTTAACACATTGTATGAATTAATTCAATATGGGCCTGAATCAGTTGTGTTCAACTGGCATTAAATTAATACACAATATTAGAAGCCACTGAATTTTAACAAGGATATGACATGATAGCAGTGTTCCAATATCTCAGGGGCTGTCAAAAAGAAGAGGGAGTCAAGCTATTCTCCAAAGCACCTGAAAGCAGGACAAGAAGCAACAGATGGAAACTAGTCAAGGAGAGAAGCAACCTAGAACTAAGGAGAAACTTCCTGACAGTTAGAACAACTAACCAGTGGAACAACCTGCCTCCAGAAGCTGTGAATGCTCCGACACTGGAAGTTTTTAAGAAGAGACTGGCCAGCCATTTGTCTGAAATGGTATAGGGTTTCCTGCCTGAGCAGGGGGTTGGACTAGATGACCTCCAAGGTCCCTTCCAACTACTACTTCTTCTTCTTCTTCTTCTTCTTCTTCTTCTTCTTCTTCTTCTTCTTCTTCTTATTATTATTATTATTATTATTATTATTATTATTATTATTATTATTATTATTATTATTATTATTATTCTAGACCTATACAATGTCAGAGAATTAAATGTAAATCCTGCACTCATCATTGTTTAATTTGAACTATCAAACAATTCAAATTTTATAGTGATGTGCATAATATAGGAAAACAACCTGACAATTATGTTCTTGGTTTTCAAGTCATGTCTTCATTAGAATTTTAACTTTTTTTAAATTGGGTGTTATCATAATAGCTCACTTTTCAGTTAGACTAGCATAGGATAATAAGACGTATCATTATCTTCAAAAGTTAAAGCCCAAATGCTTTTTAGCATACTGTATATCTTGCAAAATTTAGAAATGAAGCATAAAATGGCAAGTATAAATTTTGCTTTCCAATGGGGGGAGCTGTTGATACATGCTTTATATTGCTATTTCCAAGTTAATATTCTGTTCATTAAAGACTGTGAATGCAGTGTGTTTATACTAAGCATTTCAGAAAGAGCTACAAAATTATTTCTACATATAATTTCAGCCTAAGAAGTACCGGAAGACAGTAAAGTCAGATAGTTTTTTATAAAAAGGCTTTAAATTTAACCTCCCACAAAAACGATTTTCAAATTCCAAAGAAAAAGATGACAGCTCACTAAAGGGAGGAAAATATTATCTCTTTGACAAGGAACATTTGGAAATAAGCATTTAAATTATGAAACTTTTTTATCCATTTCAGAGTATTTTTCTCAATGCATGATGAACAACATTTTTGTATGACCTATGTTCCTTTTAATATTCCCCAAGCCTGCATTTTCTCAAAACTGTGTATATTTCTTAGGCATGGTCAAAAGTCAGCAACGGTAGATATGGATAGCCATTTCTGGAAGACCACTTCTAGTTGTTGCTTGGTCATTTTTTTAAAAAGCTTGTTGGTCTAAACCAGGGGTGTCAAACTCAATTTCATTGAGGGCCGCATCAGCATTGCGGTTGCCCTCAGGGGGCTGGGTGGGTGTGGCCTGGGTGAGTGTGGCCTACTGGGTGGGCGTGGCTAGAGTGTGTATGGCCTACTGGGTGGGCGTGGCCAGCTCTACATCGTTTGCATCAAGGGTGCCAGTGGGTGCCTGGGCAGGAGTGGGACAGATCTGAGGGTCTCTGGCAGGAGGAGGGTCTCTGGGCCAGATCCAAGGCAGTGGGGGCCGTTCCCTCACTGTTTCCAGGATGGCTTCGCGGGCCACATTAAACCACTTCACGGGCTGGATCTGGGCCCCGGGCCTTGTGTTTGACATGTCTGGTCTAAACAGACCAGCATTGATCTTGAAAGACACTTCATGGGGCTGGAGTGTTAGCAAAAATGCACACTCATTGTGCCACAGCACTGATTATTTTCAATTTTCCTTTTTTCCCATTATGCCACAATTAAGCTCTTTTTGTGTACTAGATTTGATCGCCATATTGTAGGATTTTATAATTTTCAAAATTGTAGATTTATGTTGATGAAATACATGCATGATCAGTACTACCACTTTTGAAAAATGGATAAGCCAATCTTCTGATCCTTAGTAGCACCACTGAAAATTAGCTTGCAAATACTTACAAATACGCAAGCAAGATGACTCCTGGAAAATAAATTTCATTTGCTTATCTGAAACGAATTGTAGGTGACACTTTTGCATGGAAACGTTCAAGAGCTTCAGCAGATATTCACTAGCATTCTTTTTCTAGATAGTAAATTCATACAATTTTAGACCTGTAGATTTTAGATTCCCATAAATAGAATAGAATATTCTTTATTGGCCAAGTGTGATTGGACACACAAGGAATTTGTCTCCGGTGCATAAGTTCTCAGTGTATATTCAAACAACAAAGCAATATAATCGTAAGACAGCAATAGGAGAAGGTAGTAGGAAACATGAAAAGGATAAGTGGCTTTCTTAGAAATTTCAGGAAAGAGGTGGGACATAAATACTATAACTAGGAGTGTTAGGTGTGTCTTGGAAGCCCAGGGTCTCCATGCAGCACAGTCAGCCATGTTATCATATATTTGGTACAAATGTGAAAATCTTGCATCACTGTTTTCCAAAAACCCAGAACTAGGCCTTTTACTGAATACTTTGGAATATATGTCCCATCGTACAATGGTTAGCACTACCCAGATAGAATTTTAAAGCATATTCTTGGCACATTAAGAAGATTTCCATCTTCCCAGTAACAAACAATTGCAATTTGAGAACCACAATTATTTCCTTACTCTGAGGTCTATCTATCTTTGTAGCTTAGTATCCAGAGTCTAAAGAGCAGAACTATCAGCCATCTGAGATAGACAAAAATCAGGAAACAGACTCCACAGTAAGTGGAATTATATTTTATTGAGAGAAAACAACGCAATAACAACAGAATATTGCAAGCCTGATTGTATTTCACCTCCTTTCACCTTTATATTCCAGTAAATCCAAGTTATTATCTATTGTTTCAAATTTCTGGTTCTCTTCCCTTTGAATTCTGTAAAAGAGCTGTTGTATTATGTGTTAGATCATTATTTTTGTAACATTTCCATTCAAGATTAATCTGAAACAAACAGCAGCTGGTATTACAGTACCTACATCTTTTTCAGAGGTGCAGTGAATTCTTGGTTTAAATAGACAGAACTTAATGGATTATAATTAAAACCAATGGGAGATAAACTTATTATTTGACAATAAAATTTCTAGTTAACATGAAGCTAAAAGATAAATGTCTTATATTTTATTAATTTAAACATTAGGCATTTCAGGCATTTCAAGTGTATTTTCCAGGAACATGTTTTTAAATTTGCATTTTAAATATTTAAACTGAGATGCAAAACACCAAGAGTATCTTAAGCAAGAGTATTGTGATGTTATTAATACATTCATGTAACATAAAAAAAGAATATAACCCAGTCACAGCAACACTGAAAAAGTGCATCAGTTTCCTATTTAAAATAATGCAGAAATCAAGTCTTCAATTATAGCCACTGAAGACAGCATAGTACAGTAAAAAATAAAAATCACTCCCTGCCCACATACAACTGAACATTCCGTACAATCTCAGATGGAAAGATAGTCCATTTAAAAAGTCATTTGGCCTAGTTCAAAGAAAAGTCCATAAATACAGAACTATCAATAAGAAGAAGACTAAGAACAAGGAGGAGGAGGAGGTTGTTTACTTAGCTCTGTCATCCTGCCTATATCTGTTGGTGGACACATAAATAGAACATACGTCTGTGCTTGATTTTAGGCTGAGGTCCTGTAGACCTGGTTGTAATCAGATCCTCAAGCTTCTCTCTCTCTGAATTTAGAGGCAGGGCTCCAATCTTTCAGGAGATAATCCAGGTTTTGTCCTTTCTGCTAGTTCCACCACTCGTTCATTTTGTGTTTTGTTTTTTAAAAGCTAAGCTTGGGAAAACCCCAATGCAGGCAGAGAATAGGAATCCCCAGTATGGAAAAAAATGGAAAATTTGTGTTCCAGAGATTATTTCTTTAGTTTACTAAATATAAGTCTATTTCTTTCATTCAGTAACACTCTTTGGAAGAAGACAGAAATATCAAAAAGTCTTCCTACTCTTCTCTGCTGTTGTGCATTAGGTGCAATAAAATAATGCATTTTCGGATAACTATAGCTTCCTTTTTGTACCGCTCAGCCCATTCATTATTTGTTTTTGTTTTAATTAAGAGGGGTGATTGATTTCATAATAACATAGGCAGTTATTTAGTACTTCAACCAAGTGATCAACCAGCCTCAAAAAATCCACTTCAAATTGTGATGCTCCTTTCACTATTATTATATAGGAGGCTGCTAGATTATTGATATTTTAATCAAAATCTTTTTATAATTGGTTACTCTGGGATTAATTGGGAAGTAGAGGGATATAAAAATAAAATGAGTCTTTTCTTCATCACCATCTTGTAGTCTAACTAATAAGACAAGACAAATATAAAAGAAATTCACCTTTTATTTCCAATTCAGACACCCAGATATATTTTTTTTGAATGGAAAAAAATAACGTTTTATGTCATTCCCCAAACTTGAAATATAAGCTCTCCCACTCAGAAATATTTCCTGACTGCCTGATAGCAGGAGAGCTTGGACTGAGAAGGAAGACCAGAATAATAAGTGGTTCAGAAATCAGAAGTCCCTATATAGCCAACCCTTTTGCACAACTTTCCATAAAACGTGGGAGAGTGTCAAAACTTTTCCAATATTTTATAATGGAGTTTGTGGGAGTGAAATGAGTGCCTTGCAGATTCTTAAGAAATATATTTCATCCTTTAAAAAATAACAATCACATTCATCCTACTTTGTGTGCTTTTTAAGAGCTTAAAGACATCCATTTCACCCCCCAAGTCCCCCTAGTCCAAAAACACAGGATGAAACGTTTGGTTCCACTAGCTCACAGTATTATTGCTGACCTTTATGCATCATGGGATCCAAATAAGTTATTTTTAAAAATGAGGCCACTAGATACAAGAAAGTTCCCTTCTCTACTTTAAAGTGTCTGGAGTTAAGGTATAGGCTCATATTTTACTAGTGAAACTAGCAAGTTCGTTGAATGATTCCTCCCTAATGATCTTCAGCAGAGTCTTTCCCTTGTTGTGGCATCAGAATGAGTTGCTTTAGGATAATATTGCATTTCATTACTATTTGTACCACCATCTCCATTTTTTTTATAATTGGATGTTTTGTCCTATGGAGTAAAACTGTAAATCATGAATTGAAGATAGGGTAGAATTGGAATTCCCCATTTGTTCTAATTACAGGGACAATAATTAATGGGTTAAGTTTTAATCTATGCCTTCACAGTTTTTTTTCCTTCTGTTATCTCATCTACTAAAATAGTTTGGCATTTGATAGTGCTTGGATTAACACACTCGCAGTGATCTATGACAAGGAAAGAAATCCAGTTACTATTATAAGCAAAGTAAATAAGTCAAAGTAATTGTATAAAGCTGGCCTATTTGGCCAATGCCTCTTTTAAAAATGTCATCTCCTTTCATTGGCTATCCATTTTTACTGTCCCTTCCCCCTTCTCCCAGACATCCACAAGAAAAGCAATCAATGGACTTCAGACTTTCTTCCAAGTATATGGATTTTCTTTCTCCCAACTGTCCTATATCACGCATGGTAGTAGAGATTGATGAACTGATTAAGCAACAGAGGAATGATTCATTTACATCTAGCTCTTATATGATTCTGGGAAGGCTGGCAGCATTCGTGTAAGACAGGGTGAAAATGGCCCATCACAGCTTACTGTATACTTATCTCTCTTTCCCCTTACATGAATGTTTGAAGGAAAATAAATAGCACATTTTACAGATATACTCTCTTCTTCTATACAAAAGATAAAAAAAGATGTCGAGACTCTAGAAAGGGTACAGAGAAGAGCAACCAAGATGATTAGGGGGCTGGAGGCTAAAACATATAGGGAACGGTTGCTGGAATTGGGTATGTGTAGTTTAATGAAGAGAAGGGTGAGGGGTGACATGATAGCAGTGTTCCAATATCTCAGGGGCTACCACAAAGAAGAGGGAGTCAAGCTATTCTCCAAAGCACCTGAAAGCAGGACAAGAAGCAACGGATGGAAACTAGTCAAGGAGAGAAGCAACCTAGAACTAAGGAGAAACTTCCTGACAGTTAGAACAATTAACCAGTGGAACAACCTGCCTCCAGAGGTGGTGAATGCTCCCACACTGGAGGTTTTTAAGAAGAGACTGGACAGCCATTTGCCTGAAATGGTATAGGGTTTCCTGCCTGAGCAGGGGGTTGGACTAGATGACCTCCAAGGTCCCTTCCAACTTTATATTATTATTATTATTATTATTATTATTATTATTATTATTATTATTATTATTATTATTATTATTATTATTATTATTCCTATGCCTTCACTCTCCCCTCCCTGTTGTTTCGGTTTTTTTGGATAGCCTTACAGTGGTATGATGACGTGGCAAATGGGGAGAAAAACTATCCCAAAAGGAAAGAGTTAATAATACCTAACCTGTCAATCTATGTCAGACAACCTTTTCTACAAGGTTGTTCTGTCATCTAATGTGCTAATGGAATCTGCTGGGATTAATCTGGATATTCTTCTTCTACCAAATGACCCATTTGGTAATTTTAGCTTTGGCTATATCTGCCATCAAAGAACTTACCCTAGTAAAATAATATACTGGGGAAAATATGCCTGGAAAAAGCATGTATTACTCAATTTTGTTGGAAAACAGCATTAGTATATTTTAAAATGTAACTCGCATCAATGGAGTTTGCATGTTAAAAACCTTTATCTGATATGTCAAAGAATGAAAATGATTTGCATTAAAATTGTTTTCGGATAATTTGCATTAACAATTAGATAAATTAGGGAAGATGCACATTGAAACTCCATGTATTATGAGTCAGTGCAAATGTAAACTTTTTTTAAGATTTGTTTTTAATCTGTAGAAAAAAATACCACAATAAAACACTATCCAATGATCACAATGAAAAAGCAGAATCTTTAACAATTCACCCTTCTACTATTGTTAAGATATGGTTGCACCTTGCTATTTGTAGGCAGTTATAACTGAACTTTTTCCAGCCTACAAATCCTATTGCAGAAGCAAATGCAAGTCTGTCCAAAAATCACAGCAGAACTAATAAATACCACACCTTCCAAAAAAAACATGCTCAAAATGTCCAGTGGTACAGGTGTAAAACAGCCTCAAATCACAAATTGGGCAACCAAGATGCAACAAAAGAACAATAAAGTTGATGTTTCATCTCCTAGGCCAGGGGTCCCCAACCCCTGGTCTGTGGACCAGTACCAGGCCACACAAACAAGCAAAGCCCCATCTGCAGGATGTAGTCAGCAAAGAAAACCACACCCCCTCCAGTCCATGGGAAAAACCTCTCCCCACATAACCAGTCCCTAGGGACCTCTGTCCTAGGCAATTATATCCCTAGCTACCATATTTGAGCCTAAATCTTATGGGGGTAATAGTAGAAGAGGTGTACTAACAATAATATATAAACAAATACAGTACCTCAAAATTGCAATCAAAGACCAAAATACACAATTAAAATTAAATGTAGCTTTGATTATATGGCTTAAGTAAGATGTGAGCACTTTCTATTCAACTCTGAGATCCAATGGAAGGTAGAATCTGAGGACTAGGACAAAACTGTTCCCCAGCCATGGCAATTGTTAAGGTCAATCATACCTCTCAGCTGCACAGAAATGTTGTTGGGAACATTTATTTATTTTTTTTTAAAAAAATGACAAAATGAAGGGCTAAGTATTGGAGTAAAAATGGCATAAACAGAATGTGTGTGTTTCTGTGTGTGTGTATGCATACACACATACTATAGTAATATCCATCACTGAAGGTTTTTAAGAAGGAATTAGACAGCCATTTATTCTGAATGTTATAGTGTTTCCTGCTTGACCAGTGTTTGGACTAGAAGACCTTCAGGATCCCTTCCAACTCTGTTATTCTGTATATTATTAATCACATGGCTATGCATGTTTTGAACCACTAAAGCATTTTAAGGACTCTATTCATTAAAATTCATGTAACTCTAAAATACTTCTGAATCACTTTTACACTGAATCATACACAGACCAACATTATAACATTTCCAAGATTGCATCCGCTCTACTGTGAGTGTTGTTTATGTGTCCCAAGTTTTTTCTCTCTGTCATTCTATGAAATATGTGTTTTATTCTATAAGCTACTTTTCAGGAAAATCAGTTCTACTTTAAGTACTGCATAAATAAGTATTAGACAAGAGACTGTCTTTGTTAAGTGCAGCATCTATATTTTTTTCTCTTCTTAGATCAGGGGTCCCCAACCCCCGGTCCGTGGACCAGTATCGGACCATGGCATGCCAGCAACCAGTCTGCACAAACAAGGAAAGCCCCATCTGCAGGACGTAGGCCGCAAACAAAACCACACCCCTTCTGGTTCGGGGAAAAACCTCTCTCCATGTAACTGGTCCCTGATGCTAAAAAGGTTGGGGACCTCTGTCTTAGATATTTCCTCCCAAAGTTTAAAGTCATCTTGATGTTATCTGATTATAGGAAATCAACCCTGTATTTACCCACCATCTTTAAAAAAAAACAACATTCAGAAATCATTTCCAGGTCTGTGCATAAGGGATTCAAGTTACGGGGGAAACCCATCTCACTTCTCCCCAACCTTGGATTTGTTAGATAAATCTGACTTCCCTTCCCCAGAGGTGGCTGTACCTGACAACTTTGTACCCTGTCAATGTCTGTTAGCGTGACCGAGTCGAAGGATTTAGCATGACATATTTTAGCCAAGGGATTAAAACATTGCCCCTGGCAGCTTGCCGTTCCTCTAGATACTGCTGAGATTGCAGAGGGAGGCAAGCAAAAGAAATAACCAAGTTTGACAGCAGGAGCTCCTGGAGGAATAGCCTGCATATGATTTGGCAGCCTGCATATGATTTCACTGCACCTGGAAGGCCTTTCTTCTTGGTATGAAGGAAGAGGAAGTATCTCTCAGCCAGTCTTTATCTTTGCTAATATTTAAAAGGTAAAGGTTCCCCCGCACATGCGTGCTAGTCGTTTCCGACTCTAGGGGCCGGTGCTCATCTCCGTTTCAAAGCCAAAGATCCAGCACTTGTCCGAGGACGTCTCCATGGTCATGTGGCCAGTATGACTGGACGCCAAAGGCGCACGGAACGCTGTTACCTTCCCACCGTAGTGGTCCCTGTTTTTCTACTTGCATTTTTACGTGCTTTTGAACTGCTAGGTTGGCAGAAGCTGGGATGAGTAACAGGCGCTCACTCTGTTACGCAGCACTCGGGATTCGACCCGCCAAACTGCCAACCTTCTGATTGACAAGCTCAGCGTCCCAACCCACTGAGCCACCGCATCCCTACTTGCTAATATTTATGCCAGTGAAATAGCATAATGTGGGCCCTTGAATTGAACTATACCTGTGGCCCACAGTTTGGGAACCACTGACCTAGAAGATGTTAACAGTGGAGAATAATCTGAATTCAACTTTGCAAGCCTTAAGTGGCTATTTGGAGGAAATTGTGCCATGGGAAAAACAAATAAATCAACAATCAAAAACCAATGTTAGAAAAGTTCTGTTTGTGGCCTATAAGCATTACTTAAAAGTTAACAGAATAAAAGTAATATTTATTAACAAAAGGAACAGAAATAGTAAGTCATACTGAAATTAGATTATTATTTTTTTTAAAAAAGCATTTTTTAATAAAAATGTATGACTCTACTCCCACCTATCTGTTGCCATTTTTCCTGTTTTCTCACTAGTTTCTCATTCTTTTCCACATGCGTTCTTATTATGGTTCTAGAAGACTTTCAAAATCCATCTTTGTATTACCCCGTTATCTTTATTTCCACTGCTTCATATAAGTAAGAAAAGTATTACAGAAACAAACCAACTCTGGTCATTTTTATTCCTAAACTTCTAGAAACTGAATAACCTGTAGTCCATCTGTATGTTAATGTGCTAAATATGTAGAAGAAGATATACAAGGAATGTCAAACAAATTTTACCTTTTGAATTCATAAGATGATGAAGAATGTTTTAAGAGGAAACTGCTCGTGAATGTATTCTTCCTCAAGAAGAATATATGTGCTTTTCTAGATCATATCAAGATTTATTAATCCAATATTATGTCAAGAATTCAGTCTGTCAGGAAATGCAGGGCTGTCTATAAAAAATGGCCTACCAAATGCCTTCTTTCTGTCTGCAATGCTATTTATATCCCGAAAAGTATTTAATTCAAGTTAATATGCATCCAGCTGAGGTATGGTAGACACACTGTAGATAAAAAAAATCTAGGATATTCTCTAATTTTCTAGCAATAATGACTGTAGTTGTAACACATTTGGAGAACATCATGTTGGGGAAGACTAATTTAGGGGGTTTAGCTCCATTTTTTTTGAATGTATCATGCTATACATCTATTGAAATTCCCTTTTCCAAGCCATTCTAAATCAGCTGCTGATGAATTCAGCTAAACCATTATATTGGCTCTGTAACTTTTCTCTCTGTTTATGTCATTAATTTGTTGAAGCTGATGAACACCTTCAAGGGCGATGTTTCTTTTTACCATATAAAATGCCATGTTCATTTTTGTGGATTATCTAACTACATAAAATATGGTGTCTGTGGAGATTCTCAGTCATCCAGGTCATGTTTGACCCAAAGGTGTTTTTTTTTAAAATAGAACTGAAGAAGCTTCTTGGATGAGAAGTGAAATGTCTTCAAGGGGAAAAAAAGTGCAGTTGCCTTTTGAAAAAGCACCTTTGAGACAAGATACTGTACATGAAATATGGGTGATTTTGATTTTGATTAATATTAATAGAATGTCATTAATTTTATGTCCTGGTTCTGTACCTGCATAACTAAACTGTTATACAAGCATGAATTTAAGGAACTTTTGTTTTTTAGCAGATACATAAATATTAAACATTCAAATGCATTTCATTGTATGGAGAATATAAAAATGGAAATGGTAACAACTGTACCTACTATAGATAAGAACTGGCATTCCAGAAATAAATAAATAGTAATTGCCTAAAATTACCTAAATTTCACTATTACTTCAAATGTCAATGGATATTCTCAGTCATCCAGGCCATGGCTGTCCCAAAGGTGCTTTTTTCCCAAGGCAACTGGACTTTCTTGTTTTTCTTTGAAGACATTTCGCTTCTCATCCAAGAAACTTCATCAGGACCAGATTCAGCAGTCCATCTGCATTTAAAAGACAAAGGCCACTCTTTCAAAGACAGCAAAGACCACATTCCAGTCCTAGAGAGGACGGTTGATTTGAAAGAGGGGTTAAAGAGGCCATCTATGTCGAAATTGAACAGTTATCTCTGAACAGAGGGGGAGGGATACAATATCATCTATTTCCAGTCTACAACACAGTCCTTTCAGCAGTTCCAAGAAGGCTCCATAGCCATTTGCACTACTCAGGTGACCCTGATGACACAGATAAGCCTCCAGGGCCTTCACGAGTTGCTAAAAGAATGCAAATGACCAGCTCTCTGCAAGGAGTATAAATTATGCCATTCCCCACCATCCAGTCAGAACTAAAGAAGCTTCTTGGATGAGAAGTGAAAGGTCTTCAAAGAAAAAGAGGGAAGTCCAGTTGCCTCTGAAAAAAGCACTTTTATTACTTTAAATATAGTCTGAATCCTATGAGAATAAAATACAGTTAAGTGGAATAAATAGAGAAAGAATAATAAAATTTAACTGCACTAAATACTATAAAATTTACAACAGAACCTATCCCAAGCTAAACATGTTATGGTATCATTTATTTAGCTAACAAAGTTCAGTACTTTCCAGCTAAGTTTTATAGGATTTAAAAGTACATTGTATTATATATACATACAAATAAATTGAGAGTTTTAGGTGCCAAAAATATTGAGTTTGGCTCATTCATGAATTGACTTATGAATATATACAATAGTGTTTTCTCTCAGCCTTTTAAAAGAACCATATATTCCATATATATTTGCAAATAAGCCAACCCTCAAATTATTATCCAAAATACCATGACAAATGCACCACCCATGGATAAACCAGTTGTGAAAATCAAAACATACAAAAATATGCAGAGTTGGCTTATTCATGGCTGGCACATTTTTCATGATATTTTGATTAAAAATTTGAGAGTTGGCTTATCTGCAGATATGGTGATAGGCAAATGTACATAGGAAATATGATTGAACTATGGTTTTTGAAATATTGTGATCAAATTAATTAAGGAACTATGACGGCAGTTTGAGAACATTGAGATGAAAGTGTTTGGATTAGGACTGGGGAGACTTAAGTTTGCATTCACCCTCAATTCTCAGAGCTCTTTGGTGACTTTGGGCCAGTTACCTCACTCAGCCCAACATACTTCACAGTGTTCTTAATGGGAAAAGTGGAGGACAAAGTACTATGCATATCACTTTGAGTTCCTGAAGAAGAGGTGGGAAATAAATCCAATGAGTAGCAATAGCAATAGCACTTAAACTTATATAATACTTCATAGAGGTTTACAACACTCTTACAGAGTCATTATATTGCCCCCAACAATCCGGGTTCTCATTTTGCTGACTTCAGGTGGATGGAAGGCTAAATCAACCTTCAGCCGGTCAGAATCGAACTCCTGCACCACCATGGCTCATGCAATAAATATGTAAGTGGACACCATTTAAAACTGAGAAGTCACAAGCTTCAAAATAAATGTTTTCACATTTTTTTTGCTAAGTTTCATGTTTTGGGTTTTAATATCTGTTTTCAAATTTTCAATTATAAGTTGCCATGGAGAAGATGATTTCAAAAATACTTTTATATACAATAAATATAAACCAAGACATTCATCTCTCAACTGTAATTTGGTACTTATCCAAGCAGTGGCCTCTTGGCTTTTCTTACAGTTCACTTACAGTACTATTTGAAAAGAAACAAGTGACTAAGTAACTAAGACTAAGTTTTTTGTATCATAAATACTTCAAGAGTCTTTTAATGGTTCACTCACTGAGAATATTACAGAAAATATTTTTTTTAGACATCCCTTTCCCATTTCTTTATCCAGGAAATAATGTGTGAAAAGACAATTTAAAGTACTGAAGTTTTAAAGCTTGATTGAAGAGGTCCTTACTAAGGCAAAATGTTTCTGTGTAGAAGAGGCAATTTAAAAGAAATAGTTATGGAAATGCTCAGATGTAGGATTCTGAAATCTTTTTCCTCAAAAAAAATTCAGAAACTAAGAAAAAGGGCTTAGTTCATTATTAAATCATGTAGATCAGGGGTCCCCAACCCCTGGTCCATGGACTGATACCAGGCCATGGCATGCCAGCAACTGGTCCACACAAACAAGCAAAGTCCCATCCGTGGGATGCAGGTATCATACAAAACCATGCACCTGCTGGTCTGTGGAAAAACCTTTCTCCATGGAACCGGTCCCTGGTACCCAAAAGGTTGGGGACCTCTGATGTAGATTATCCATCATATCATCTCAGATGAATAACTGGTACTTCCTCTTTAAATAACATTTGGTAGGTGAGCTTGAAAAGAACATGGCCTGAGATAGGCCCTGCACATTAGCTCTGTAGTAAATGGGATCTGATAAAGAAGCCAGACTAAATGTTGCCATACTCATCTGATTAATAAAGTGCATAGCAATTATTTTGTGATTTGCAAATTGTAATCCCAAGATAAAAGTGAATAACTTAAGCCAGAAATGTAATGCTTAACTGCATGAGATATTAAATGCATTGCCTGTAGTGTCCTATTAAACTGTTGTTATAAACGTGCTATAGGAAGTATAAAATTTTGGCTTCAGAGAATGAAGTCCTGATCTAAATTAAATTGTGCTGTGATTAGTGTTAGGAAAGGAAAGGAAAGGAAAGGAAAGGGAAAGGAAAGGAAAGGAAAGGAAAGGAAAGGAAAGGAAAGGAAAGGGGAGGGAGGAGAGGAGAGGGTCTAAATAGCAACAATAAGAATTCTGTTTTTCTGTCTCTGAATCAGCCTATGAGAAGAAATGGAAGGGATGAATTCTGTGGTCCAGACTGAATCTATGGTCCAGATTCAATTAGAGTTGTACTTAACTATTAAATAACATGAAATTCATACAGCATTGCAAACACTTCATTTAATATCATTTCATTTAATGGTTTGGCTCTTAGGTGCCTTTAAAACTTCTATAGGGAAGCCACAGCTATCAATGTCTGTTTACTTGATTATTGTTTACTTGGAAGCAATAGTGCAGAATTTGTGATTATGTTGATTTCTGCATCAGCCAGAAATCCTTTGCAGCTCAGAATATAGTTTTTTTATTGGATAAGTTGTGACAATTGTGAAGGTACAACTGTGAAGGAATGTAGAAAGTGGTGTCTGTTGAATATGCTTTTCAAGCTTTTTCAATTATACTAATGGTATACTAAGTTCTGGTTGTTGCACCTCTGGAGGCCTCAACCATTGTTATTGGGCAATAAGTGTAAAACTATAATAAATAATATAATATTATAAATAGCAATCAACCAACCTCCCTTCCCATTGCATCCAATTTCTGTATTCCTGTAAAGAAAAAAAGAAATTGCCAAATAACTATATTCGGCATGCTTTCCATGAAATGAAATGAAATATAAAGCAAAGCAAAACAAAGCAAATACTTCTCTCAGGTGATATATTTTTCCCTCTTGATGAAGTTTCAATACCATTGGCTAAGATTCAATGGAACAACTTGCTTTCATTCCAGAAAATTTTGATGAAGAGCAGGACTATTTCATTCCTGTTTTAAAACAACTCTGGAAAGAGGAATGGATGAGTGTAAAGCGAATTCTATAATCCAGGAATTCGCAGGTAACCAACCCACCAACACAGAGGAATAGTCTGCTGTGATGGCAAAGTGGTAATCACATTGTTCAAGCTTCAGGAATGAGGGATTGAAATAGCAGCAATGATGTTAGTCTGATGCAAACTCAGAACAACTGGAAAGAGCAACTTCTGGATTCCTCTCAGAGAGATATATACCTAAAGAATATGGCCTGGAACTTGGGTAAACCTTTATCTCTACCATGTATATAATTAATTTGGAACATGTATTCTGACTATTGGTATGCATTATGTTATAATCATTATGATTTGTTCACGTGGACAAATATAGCAGAAGACCTCTGCAACAGTTTTGATTTCCATATTACATAGAATTCTGTCATCTGAAATAAACTAAAATAGTTTTTATGTTATGCTTTTTAATGCCTTTTTTCATTTTTGAAACTAAACTCAGTGCCTTTAAGTGAAAGAATGGCAAGATACTGTTTATAATTCTAAATAAAATGCTACTATTCTGTTCACATTGGCTTGGAAGTGAGTCCCACTGCAGTCAGTGGGATTTTCTTTCATATAAATACTATAAGCTCTTGCTATGATTAATTTGAACTATATATATCCCATAGGAGAAATTGGTTTTCTGCAAAAGTGCTTCCATGCAGTTTTCTATGAAGATCTTCATTCATTAATAACACTTAGAGTGTACTTAGGTCTCAGTTCTTCAGTAGGTGATATTGTTGTGTGGCAGTTAAGATGATCATCTCTTGAGATAAGTAGTTTTAATTCAAACTTTTATTATGGTCACAGACTAGAATTAAAAATTAAAACATTAAAATAAATAAAACAAAACAAACAATACATAATAGTATATTCAGTTAATGAGATCATCGATGGATGGCCAAAGTCTTACAGAAAATATAGCAGAATTTAACTACATTCAAAGAAACTGAATCGTACTGATCTGATTGTAACAGCTGTACATGAAAAAGATCAGAATTTCCTGGATATTTTACCAGGTACGTAGTTGTAAAATGAGTCTGTGAATCCTATACAGGGTACAAATAAAAACCCCTAAGGTGTGGCATAGTTTTAATTCTAGGTCAACGCTTTTAGTTCATTCAAAATTCCTACTATAAATGAAAAAAAACACTGGTTCATTCTCCAGTTATTTCCGTTCATCTATTAAATTCTAATTTATACATTTTACTTCACTCACCTGAATTTAATGTTAGGTATAAAGTCACAAAAGGACGCGGTGGCTCAGTGGGTTAGGACGCTGAGCTTGTTGATCAGAAGGTTGGTAGTTTGGCGGGTTGAATCCCGAGTGCCGTGTAACAGAGTGAGCACCTGTTACTCGTCCCAGCCTCTGCCAACCTAGCAGTTCGAAAGCACGTAAAAATGCAAGTAGAAAAATAGGGACCACTACGGTGGGAAGGTAACAGCGTTCCGTGCGCCTTTGGCGTCTAGTCATGCCAGCCACATGACCACGGAGACGTCCTCGGACAAGCGCTGGCTCTTCGGCTTTGAAACGGAGATGAGCACCGGCCCCTAGAGTCAGAAACGACGAGCACACATGTCCGGGGGAACCTTTATCTTTACCTTATAGAGTCACATATACAAATAATATATTTCTTTTAAAAGGCAAAAATAACAATTCTAAAAAAGGAGCCCTTGCTGCAGAAAGAACCTGATATACACTATTTGGGTGTAGAAAAGATTAGCAGGTATTCTCTGATGCTCTGTCTCAATGTATATTTGTGTATGCTTGTATGTGTGTTGCTGCAGATTTCCTGAGCTGACATTGAATAAAGAAAATTCAAATGAAATACCATATTTTAATGCCAGTAGGAAGAGTTTGTTTCCAAGAACATTGCCCAAAGCATTGGAAGATGTAGCAAAACTTAAAAAATGTTTCATACTTTTTAGCAATCAAATGCTTCATCAGCATTCTTATATAAAACTAGTTTTCTTATACTTCAAGGGTTTATTTTTTTTTCTTTTTTTCATTTGAAAAAGCATGATAATAAAACTTCTTAAGATTTATGAGTTGAAAGGACAGACAATTTCACAGGCTTCTAAAGACATTCTTGTAGGTAAAATTACCTCTTTTTGCTCTGACAAAAAAATAAAGAAAAGCTAAAAGGAGTCTTCATTTTCTACCTACAGTAGGTGACAAATTGTAGTATCACAATTTTCTCCAGGTTCAAGTCCTCCAACTTTTTTGGAACATAAAATTGATAACTGCCAGCCAGTATGTCTATTTTATTGATCATTGAGGGTTATGGAAATTATAGTGCAATCTAGAAGGAGCTAAATTAGAGAAGATTGTGGAACCTAGAAATCTCCGCCATAACATCAGATGTTCACCTCTTACCTCTTCTTTTGTGATAAATTATTTAAAACGTCTTTCTTTATTTTACACATAGACCAGTTTCTAGACAAAGAATGAAATGGTAACAAATCAGTATTTAGACAGGAAGTCAATGGAGGAACATTTCAACTTCATAGGGTATAATGCTACTGCCCTTAAAGCAGTCATTTTAATCCAAAGGAATATCAGAAATGCCACTATAAAGTGGCATAATAGTTTGCCACAAGCCCAAACAAAGTTAATAATAAGCTGTGGTTTTTACCTAAAAAAGAGTTAAAGTGTCATGACCAAGAATCTGACTATGATGAAGCTAGTTTAGCTGAACCTGTGCAATGTCAGTCTCAGAACATACCAAACCAAGAATCACCTAAGGCTGACCAGTCAGATGATAATATTATGTTCAGGTCTAATAAGGTCTGAAGAGTGGCACCTAGCAAGTAAAGTAGAGGTTCAGAGCAAAGATACTCAATAAGTCTCTTTGCCAAGCAAGGGAGTAACTCGTGGTTAAAGACAGCTGGCTGCTGCCTGATTTAAGAGGCAGTCCTGAACCATGCTACTTTATTGGAAACAACCACCTGATCTTTAATTCTTGTGTGACCATCTTGTGGATTCTGCTCATGAAACTGGGTGACAATCCAGACCTGGATCTCTGAACTTTGGACTGGATTTGACTATTCTTCTGCGTGTTCTTGTTGAAAGCAAAACCAGTCAGGCAGCTAAAAGACAATGTAAGAAATGTGTTGGACATTTTGTAATACATGGAGCAACATCATTAAAAACAAGCCACATTCATTTTCTTAGATTCAGAGAAAAGTTTTGAAAAAGTGAACTGGTCCTTTCTGTTTAAAGTTTTGTAAGATACACATTTGGGGAAAATATTAATATAAGTTTGATTTACACTTCATGGAAGGCACAGTAATTGTCAATGGAAATCTAAGAAAATTCTGTGAGATGCAAAAAGGGACAAGACAGAGATGTCCATTGTTTTCTTTCTTGATTATTCTTGAAATATTGATTAGACAGTACAAGAGAAACATGAAAGTAAAAATTAAAAGAAAAACTTCCAAGTTAAGGGCATTTGGTGATGATTTGTTGGTTTTGGAGGAACCACTAAGAGGAACAGAAACATTAATAGAAAAAGTAAAACAATTTGGTACACAGCAGATTTTAGATAATAATTAAGAATCATATAATAGCAATAGTATTTAGGCTTATATACCTCCCCATAACTCTTTACAGCAGGGGTCTCCTAACCCGGGTCCTTGCAATCTGGGGCTAAGTGCACATTTGAGCAAGTGGCAGGCACAAGTGAAACCATCTCCTTCCCTCCCTGCCGCTTCCACTGCTGCTGGTCCACAAAGCCGCAAAGGCTGGGGACTGCTGATTTACAGCACTCTCTGGTGGTTTACAATGTAGAGGCATTGTTGTGTATGTAAATAGTTGCAAACAGGGAAGATTGCAGATTGCAAAGATAGTGGGGTTTGAGCGGGAGATTCTGTTGCAATCATTGGTTGCCATAAACAAGAAGCGGGAAAATAGTCTCCAACGATTGGTTACAGTTCAAACAGTTCCACTATAAAAAGGTTGCAACATTTGACAGTTGCCAGTTGACTTTGTGTATTCAATAAACTCATTCCTTGTTAAACCACTCTGAGTCCTCGTCTATCAGAACCAAACAATTGGCGACGAAGGTGGGATAGACAGAAGACCAGAGAATTGGCGGAATTGTCGCGCAAAGGCGGCAAATTCGAATACGTGTCAAAGTCAACCGAGCGGCCGCGGCAGAATAAGAAAATTCTCCGAATGGCGCAGATTGGGTCATTGAAGGAATTCGACCCAAACTTCCCCGAAGATTGGGAAGAATACGTCGGACAGGTCGAAGGGTTCCTGCTAGTGAACGGAATCACCGACGACCGGAAAAAAGCGGCAGCATTACTGACGATTTGCGGCACACCGGTCTATCGAGTCACTGTCGGTCTGTGTCAACCGCAACCGGTCTCAAGCGTGCCGTATGCCGATCTCCTTGCCAAACTAAAGGTCCACTTTACACCTAGGAGATCCGAACTATTCTGGCGGCGCATCTTCGAGAAAAGAAACCAGAGGCCGGGAGAGTCCATACAAAAATTTGTCGCTGCCGTCAGGGAAGCCGCAGTACGATGTAAATACGATAATCTTGAAATAAGAATTCGTGACCGTGTAGTACTGGGCTTGAGGGACGAGCAGCTACAAAACAGAATTATATCCAAACCCACTGGCGATCTGCAGGAGGTGATCGACGAACTTCTAACGTACGAATCAACCGGGTATCGCGACCCCCCCCGCAGTAGCATGGCAGCATCGTCCGAGATCAACCAAGAGGGCTATGTGGACTGCGGGGAGGCGGACCAGCAGTGGGAAGAAGATATCGCCGAAGTCTCCAGGCGATTTGGAAAATTGGCGCCAAGACCACCCAGAAGCGAAGGGCCCGAACCTAACCGACGTCAACAACCCGCAACTCCGCAAAGACAAGCGACAGGGCCACAACGACCATGGAGGGACACCGCAACCAGACCGCGCGAAAATGAACCACAGAACCGGTGCGGCAGCTGCGGCGGCAACCATCCCCGCGCATCTTGCCGATTCCGCACCGCAAAGTGCAGGGTGTGTGGGAAGACCGGCCACATCCAGGCCATCTGCAGGAGCCGTGCTCGAGACAACCGCCTCCACGAAGTCGATGTGTGGCCCGAAGGTAAGGTAACCCCTAACGTTAGTGGCAAGGAGTCCCTTAAACCCTGGGTAAAAATTCCAAAATTAGGGGAGGTGGCTCGAGTCAACCGCAGGAGAATTGGGAAAAATGGCAATTTTCCAGAAGGAAAATTAAAAATCATAGTCCATCTGCAAGGGGTTCCTTGCAGAATGGAAATCGACTCAGGGGCTTCAGTATCAATAATTTCCAGTGAAACCCTTGATAGGATTGAACAAATAAGTGGAAGAAAAATTCCACTTAGTTCAACAAAAATTCAATTAACCGATTTCCAAAAAAGCCCAATTAAAATAAAAGGGAAAATTAGTCTTCGCGTAGAATTTAAGGGATTTAAGGGGAATTTAGATTTAATAGTAACTGAGGGTCATAGGACTAGCCTAATTGGCATTAACTGGTTCCCTGCCCTGGGCATTTGGATCGGGGGAATAAATTCAATAATTAAAAATAAGACCCTCGAATCAGTCTGCAATGAATTTGCAGACGTATTCGACGGATCCCTCGGTAAATACAAAGGACCCCCAATTAAATTCAATCTAGACCCCTCAGTAAAACCTATCAGGCTTAAGGCCCGCAGGGTGCCTTTCGCCCTGAAGGAAAAAATCGAGGCCGAGCTCGAGAGGCTTGTAGGCCAAGGCGTGTTAGAACCTGTTGAGGGTGGTTTGTGGGAAACGCTGATTGTCACACCCCTCAAACCCAATGGGGATGTGAGAATCTGCGCTGACTACAAAGCCACCCTGAACATTGGAATGAAAAAACATGCTTACCCGGTCCCGACGGTGAAGCAGGTCCTCGCCACGATCCAGGACGGTGCCATGTTTGCCAAGCTAGACTTGGCGCATGTGTACTTACAGTTGACTGTTTCCGAAGAGGCTGCAGAAGCACAGACGATAGTTACCCACAAGGGGGCGTTCCGAGTCCACAGACTGCAATTTGGCATTGCAGCAGCTCCAGGCATCTTTCAAGAAGTGATGGAGAGGACCTTAAAGGGCATACCAGGTGTATGCCCTTACTTTGATGATGTCTTGATAGCTGGAAAAAATGAAGAAATGCTAGTGGAGCGGCTGGAACAGGTATTGGGAAGATTTAGAAGGGCTGGTTTAAAACTAAAAAGGGAAAAATGTTGCATTGGGGTTAAGTCCACTGATTTCTTGGGGTTCAGGATAGACAAAAATGGGGTCCATCCAACCCCTGAAAAAATAAAAGCAATTAAATTAGCTCCTGAGCCTAGGAACAAGGCTGAACTACAAGCCTTCCTTGGCTTAGTAAACTTCTACCATACATTTGTACCCCACAAGGCTGCCATTGCAGAACCTCTCCATAGGCTCTTAGATAAAAAGACTCCTTGGCAGTGGCAGAAGAAACATAGAATTAGTTTCCAAACGTTAAAAGACATTCTTTCCAGCCAATCAACTGTAACCCACTTCATAGAAAATAAACCAATTTACCTAGCGTGTGATGCTTCACCTTATGGTGTAGGGGCCGTGATCAGCCACTTAGACAACCAAGGAATGCAAAGACCAATAGCATATTATTCCAGGACACTAACCAAGGCAGAGCGGAACTACGCTCAGATAGACAGGGAAGCATTAGCAATCGTGGCTGGAGTTAAAAAGTTCCACGACTACCTGTATGGAAGGAACTTTACCATACTGACAGACCACAAACCCCTGTTGGGACTGTTTACCACAGATAAACAGACTCCCCAAATCATGTCACCCCGGATGCTGAGATGGTCCATTTTCCTCTCAGCATACTCATTCTCTCTTCAATACAGACCGGGCAAGGACATGGGGCACGCAGATGCCCTTAGCAGACTGCCCTTAAACATCACCGAGGGTGACCCTGCCCCAGTGGGACAAATAATGTCCCTACAGGACATCCCTGACTTGCCTCTAACTGCTAAAGACATAGCTGCGGCAACAAATAATGACCACACTTTAAAGAGAGTAATGGCCTGGGTCCTGAGCGGGTGGCCAAATGCCAACCCGGATGAAAAATACATTCCCTATTTTAGAAGGAAAGATGAACTATCAGTTCATCTGGGTTGCTTACTGTGGGGAAATCGCGTGGTTATTCCTGGGATCCACAGATCAGCTATTCTATTAGAATTATATGAAGGACACCCAGGAATAGTACGGATGAAAGCGTTGGCTAGGAGTCACTTGTGGTGGCCAGGTCTGGACAACGACATTGAGGAATGTGTTGCAAATTGCCATTTGTGCCAACGTTCTAGGCCAGAACAACAACACACCCGTACGCATAAGTGGGAGTTAGCTAGAAATCCTTGGTCCAGGATTCATATTGACTTTGCTGGACCTTTCCAAGGGTTAACATTCCTGGTGGTGGTTGATAGTTTCTCTAGGTGGCTAGAGGTAGTACCAGTTAGTTCAGTAACTTCAGGAAGAACAATACAGGTATTAAGGGGCCTCTTTGCCACTCATGGGTTACCGGATGTCATCGTGTCTGATAATGGGCCACAATTCACATCTATTGAATTCCAGGATTTCCTCAAGGCCAACTCGATTAAGCACAAGACATCAGCACCCTTCCACCCATCCACCAACGGCTTGGCTGAACGAAATGTGAGGACCACGAAAGACGCCTTAAAAAGAATCATTCGGGGTGACTGGCATCAAAGACTGGCCGAATTTTTGCTGGCCCAACATTCGACCCCATGCGCTGCTACAGGCAAAAGTCCAGCTGAAATGAGGTGGGGAAGGAGGTTGACCACCAAATTGGACAGATTACACCCTGACAGACTTATACCAAGCGCTGAATTGGACATGCCAAATAGAACATTTAAAGTGGGGGAATTAATCTGGGCCAGGAACTATACCCAAGGGGACAAATGGATTCCAGGGGTGGTTACTGAAATCTTGGGTCCCTTGTCGTACATTATTGAGGGGGAAGGGAATAGGATCATTAAAAGACATCTAGATCAGCTGAGGAAGAGATCTAGTGGATGCTTGCCAGAAGATGGGGACCAAAATATATTGGGGGGAAACAGTACATCCAGGTTCAGTAATAACATCATGCCAGAGAGTGAGGGAGAGGAAAGGCAAAATAATTCACCCCCTGGTACTCAACAACAACCATTTAGTCAATTTGACTGGGTAGCGCCCCTGCGAGGTAGGCCAGTGACCACTAATCTTCAAGCACAAACAAATACACAAATCAGCAACAGGGAAACATCAGAGTCGGGTAGCCAAGAGCCCAGGTCCAACAGAGACAATCAGCCAAGCATAAATGCTGGAAAAGGGGTCCCCTGCAGCCAGAGCAATAGATACCCTTCTAGAATCCATAAGCCACCAAAATATCTAAAGGATTTTGTTCAGAAATAACAACAACTGGGGGGTAAGGGGTGTTGTGTATGTAAATAGTTGCAAACAGGGAAGATTGCAGATTGCAAAGATAGTGGGGTTTGAGCGGGAGATTCTGTTGCAATCATTGGTTGCCATAAACAAGAAGCGGGAAAATAGTCTCCAACGATTGGTTACAGTTCAAACAGTTCCACTATAAAAAGGTTGCAACATTTGACAGTTGCCAGTTGACTTTGTGTATTCAATAAACTCATTCCTTGTTAAACCACTCTGAGTCCTCGTCTATCAGAACCAAACAGGCATTATTTGTATATTGCCCCCAATAATTTGGGTCCTCATTTTACTGACCTTGGATGGATGGAGTCAACCTTGAGCCCCATCAAACCCCCTGGATCAAACTCCAGGCTGGGGACAGAGTTTGCCTGCAATATTGCAATATTTCACTTTATCCACTGCTCCACCAGGACTCTAATAATAATCAACAATTAACAAAAACATCAAAGTAGAGGATAAAAAAAAATTGCTGAATAAAAAGATTGAGAAAAATAAAATATCTGGATATCACTATAACATGAATTGTATATTACTTCAAAATAACTATGTTAAAAACACTTGTTAAAATAGGGGAAACTACAATAGTCATTACTGGGAGAATTTCTGTGATAAAAAAAATGAATGTGTTGCTTAGAATGACGTCTTACTTTCAGATAATACCTGTTGTGACAACTGAAGCACCATTTAAACAATGGCAAAAGGATATATCTAAGTTTGTGTGGCAGGGAAGAAACCAGAAATTAAAGATACGGTGTTACAATATGATCTGAAATTGTATTTTGCAGCTCGCTTTTGTTGCTTAAAAAGCTTGCATTTTCATCTGAAACTACAGAAGGGGCTGTATGTTTTTATTGCTTTCTGTAATTAATTTTTGCAGTTCAAGGCTGAAATGAGGGCTCCTTTGAGCTTGGTTGTTTTCTTGCAGACATTTCATTACCCAAACTAGGTAACATCATCAGGACTCTAAGAACATCAAGGACTCCTTATTGTTTTCTGTATTCTTATCACTGCTATTGTAAGTGCTGGGAGTTCTAGCAGCCATTAAAGTCTCGTAAATAAGTAAGTTAAGTACCGTAAGTAGGTAAGTAAAATTTCTCTCTCTCTCTGCTCTGACAGCATCTTGGAAGGTCTCAACAAACACGGTGGGCTTTAACACATTATACTTGTCTATTAATAAGGGACTTGCAATCTGTCTCACATATAGCATCAATCTACTGTATACGACCAACTTGTTTTCCCTTCGCTTCCAAAACCCTACCTCATCCCAATTTAAATCTTACATCAGGTTATCCACTCCATGTATTTGATGAAATGACTGTAACTCACAAAAACAAATGTCTTTTAATAAAATTTGTTAGATTGAAAAAAATGCTAGGAGGCTCTTGATAATTTCCCCAGCATTTCCTTAGGTATTTTATCTTTTCAGGTCAATTAATATTCAGCTGAACTTCACTGATGTCCAATGTTAATCTATTTGTTATGCAATGTGGCCAGCCTATTGCCATTTTTGTAAGGCTATCATTTTATTATGTGAGATAATTCATAAATTTCTTTTCTGATCATGTTGGGATACATTAAGTATTTGCTATATTATACTTCTTTTTCTATCTTCTGTATTGTGTCTATGTTTAACTTCCAAGTTTCATAACCATATACCAGTACAGACAGTGTACACCAATGCAACAATTTTCTCCTGAAACAGGTTGGTATGTTGTTTTGCATACAGCTCTAAATTGTTCTAAGACTCTTTAACCTAGTTTAGTCTGGTTCCTAAATTTATTCTGTGATATCATTCTTCATGATAATCTGACAGAACTGTTGACATTATTCAGTTCATAAAGTTCAATTTTTATTGGCAAAGATTGAAAGTAGTTGAACATGACATGTGTCATCTTCAAATTCATTTTCAAATCTCATCACCTGCTGTCATCGTTTAATTATGATATTTGTCTTCAAAAGTTTTTAGAATGATTGGAGAAAAAGACAATGTCATCAGCAAAGTGCAGGAGGTTATGCTTTCTCCACCGATCTTTATTTCTAATTTAGACTAGTTCAATTACTTGAATATTTCTTCTAAAATTGTTAAGAATAGTTTTTGTGCAATTGGCTCACCTTCTCAAATTCCTTTTTGAATATTGGTATCATTCATTTATGTGAAGGGCAGTAGTAGTATTTCTGCATATTGGTATTTCAGGAGGCTGATGCAAAGGTCTTCCACACATTGTCCCTCTAGGAAACTTACCTACTTTATTGTTATTGCCATTTGGGCTTTCCCCAAATCCATTTCTGGGATGTACTTTTTGGAAATTCAAATTCATGATGAAAATATATTTTTCTCCAAATTCTGATAATCTTGATCCACATTCATCTCTGTTGCCAAACAAGAATGTTTGATTATTGTGTTCAAATAGTTATTTTTCTTCTATCCTTGCATTTATATTACCCATAATGATTTTGAAGTAGTGATATTTTTGGCTGTTGATGCGAAACCAGTTCATACAGTGCTTTGATTACATCATTGTGATTGCTTGTTGGTGATACAACTATATCAGTTGGAGTTTGTGACACTAAGACAATTTATCCTTAGGTAACTATAGGGATGCGGTGGCTCAGTGGGTTAGGACACTGAGCTTGTCGATCAGAAGGTCGGCAGTTTGGCGGGTCGAATCCCGAGTGCCGCGTAACAGAGTGAGCACCTGTTACTCGTCCCAGCTTCTGCCAACCTAGCAGTTCGAAAGCACGTAAAAATGCAAGTAGAAAAATAGGTACCACTACGGTGGGAAGGTAACAGCGTTCCGTGCGCCTTTGGCATCTAGTCATGCCAGCCACATGACCACGGAAACGTCCTCGGACAAGCGCTGGCTCTTCGGCTTTGAAACGGAGATGAGCACCGGCCCCTAGAGTCGGAAACGACTAGCACGCATGTGTGGGGGAACCTTTACCTTTACCTTTAACTATCTGAAAAACTTCAGTATTTAGAATTCAGTAATGATATCCATTATCTTTTTATTGATAATTAACCATAAGAACTTATCTACACTGTTTTTCCCTGGCAATATAACACAGCCTATGCTTAATGTCAAGGTGTCAAGCACTCTCTTACCTTTATATCTGTTTCATATAGTGCAGTGATGGCAAACCTTTTAGAGACCGAGTGCCCAAACTGCAACCCAAAACCAACTTATTTATTGCCAGGTGCTGGGTGGCTGCAGTGGTCATGGCAGACTGTGGGCAAGGCTGGGGTAGGTGTGGCCACCTTGATGTTGCTCATGGGGAGGGACACCTGTGGGGGCCGGGCAGGGTTGGGGTGAGATCCAGAGGGGTCTCTGGCAGGAGGGGCGGTCATTAGGAGGCTCATCCTGTAGGGTGACGTGAGGTGAGGGAGGGGGCAGGGCAGGGGTTAGGGTTAGGCCACCGCTGCTTTCTTCCCAGGACAGAGTGCCCTGCTGCTGCTCACACCCAGTGTTGAAGGTGGGGTTTGGGAGGCAGTGGCAGGGTGTAGCCCAGGTGTGGCCCAGCAGCAGCAGCAGCAAAGCTTGTCCTCCCCGCTCAAGTGGCCACCAGCAGCTCCTCGGCTCCGTCCAAGTTGAAAGCGAAGACACAGCAGCGGGATTGCTCTCAATAAGGTGGGCACACACGAGCGAGCAACGCACCTGGCTCTTATTGTTTGACAGCAATCCTGCTGCTGCACCACCGCTTTCAACTTGGATGGAGCTGAGGTACTCAAGGTGCTGCATTGCCTGCCTCCCTCTCACCCTCCCCCATGCCTTGGGCCGGCACTCCCAGAAGCTTGCTGCCACCGCCGAGGAAAAGAGTGGTGAGGTTTTGTGCCAGCCAGCCAGGCAAGGAGTAGGTCAAGGGATGGTGGCTGGCTGGCTGGGGATGGGGAATCATGGCTGCTTGGGGGTGGATCTGCCAAGCCTCAGGACAGCGGCATTGGCAGCTCCCCCCACCTGGCCCATTCCCCTGGCTCTGTTACCAGTAGTAGTTCCTCAGTGAGCACCCCATGGCCCTCACCGTCAATTTTCCATTGGACAAGCTTCCTGGAGCTGAGGAGAAGTGCAGTTACTGTGCCACCAGGTGGGTCTGGTAGGCGGCGATGCCTTCCACTTTTCCTGCTGCTGCATTGGCTGCTGGTGTTGCCCTCCTGAGAGGAGGGTGAGGTGATTGGCTGGCAGCCATGCCACAAATGGGGATTGATCATCCTCCAAACCCCACCACTGTCAAAGGATGAGGCGGAATGGGGAGAAGAAAGAGGGAAATTGGCGGAGCCTGTCAGGCACTGAACCCTCGCCGAAAAAAGTGGAGTATCTTTGTGAGCCTGCCTAGCCTGCATCAGCCTTGCTCTCCACAGCGTGCTGCAGCTGATCTGAGGCATGGCGAGCACAACTGATGGCTGAGGGCATAGCAGACACACACACAGACTTTGCTGTTTTCAGCGGCACTTCTAATCAGGTACAGCCACCCTAACCCCATCGCTGTTAAAGGAAAAAAGTAGAGTCTGTGTGCACTTACCCGTATCAGCCAGGCTCTCCATGGCATGCTGCAGCTGGCCGGCTGGCATAAAACCTCACCACTCTTCTCCTTAGCAGCAGCAGCCTAATGGACCTGAGCAAATTACTGGCGGCACTGGCCTGAGGCATTGGGGGGAGGGGGAGGATTTTTGCTGCTTGACACTTTAGCTTCTTAAAAGTTAGCTTGATGCAGAATGCATATCCTTCCCTTTCTGCATCAAATAAAACAGTTTGGTAGTGAAAATGCAATAGTGGGGAAAAAATCCCAGTCTCATGCATGGGGAAACTGCACTCCCTGCCTCCCCCTCCCCCCATGCCTCAGGCCGTCATCGCCAGGAGCTCACACAGGTCCATTAGGCTGCCGCCGCCACCCAGAACACCTGGCCTGCCCAGCACAAAGGAGGCAAAAAGGCTGGCTAGCAAGCCCTGCATAGAAGTGGTAGAGCACCCCCACACCCAGCAAGCCAAAGGCCATCCCAAGCGGGGAAAGCCAGATCCCCATTAGCACCATGGCCCCCCAGGCCCACCCAGGATTGCGTGCCTCCCCCCATCTCTGCTGGGCCTGGGCATCTATGACACCGATGGGGATCTGGCTTTCCCTGCTTGGGGTGGCCTTTTGCCTGCTGGGTGTGGGTGGCCTTTTGCCTGGGGGTGCACCTCTACATGGGGCTTACAAGCCGGCTACTTTGCCTCCTTTGTGCTGGGCGGGGTTGCCACTCTGGACAGCGGCGGCCTAATAAACCTGCACGAGCTGCTGGCAGCAGCAGCTACATGCATGCCCACAGAAATGGCTCTGTGTGCTGCCTGTGCCACGCGTGCCATAGGTTCACCACCATGGATATAGTGCAACCACATCCATTTGTGGTTATTTTTCCAACTTGTCTATCTTGTTTTCTAATGTTGCTTCATTTTGAAGAGACAACAATATTTAGTATTTCTATGTTCACTCATACTGTTTACTCTCAAAATCCTCTGCCTTCAAATATTTTTTTCCACTGACTTAGGTCTATGGGGAATTGGATCCCTGTTTGCAATTAAAGTGAACCATAATTACCTCCTTCTCGATTATTAATCACATCAATAATCTACTTTATTATATAGTTTATAGTATATAGTTTATTCTGATAAATGATCATAGTAACAGGAAAGTGCTTCAATATGGGTGATTTCTCCATCTACCACCTGGAGGATTTGTCACTTAGCTCTGGCAAACCAGCTGTCATATCTACACATACATATACATAAGCATATCCCAACATGGATTATGCATGTATCATTCTTATACATATACCCCAACACAGGTTATACATTTTAAATTCATCTCCCTATCTTGCAGAGATTACATTGCACTACTTTGTTCAATTTCTGCTCCCAACAGTTTGCTGGACAACTGTTTGATAGCTTATTTTAAATCCAATGTTTTCACGTTTTGGTGAAGTGTGACAGAATTTTGGCAGAAACAGGTTATGGTAACATTTTTTTCCTGGTTCATGAGATACTTCAAGGACTGCATACAGAGCATGGATACATCTCTTAGCCATAGTTAATATCCCACTTAAAATATCAAGGCTGAGTGTGGAATAAATTTATTCATTTTTTTAAACAAAACTAGACTAGGCCATTTTGCCTCTAAGATGAAGGCTTTATTTGAGGATTTATTATTCTTACTCAGCAAACTTTAAAGTTTCAGTGATAAACATATGGGTGGGATACAAATACCTAGGAAAAGGTATAACACCCATCCACCACTAAGTATTTAAAATCTTACTTAGCAAATCTATAAAGTTCAAGGTGACTGAATACAGTTGAATGTGTTAGCTTTGAAGGATCATATTGGACATCTTGAAAAGCTTGCACAATGCCCAAATCAATTAATTTAATGGTTTAGAGCAGGGGTGTCAAACTCAATTTCATTGAGGGCCGCATCAGGATTGCAGTTGCCCTCAGGGGGCCGGATGGGTATGGCCAGGGTGGGCGTGGCTTACTGGGTGGGCGTGGCTAGAGTGCATATGGCCTACTGGGTGAGCGTGGCCAGCTCTACATCATTTGCATCAAGGGTGCCTATGGGGGCCTGGGCAGGAGTGGGACAGATCTGAGGGTCTCTGGCAGAAGGAGGGTCTCTGGGCCAGGGCCAAGGCAGTGGGGGCCGTTCCCTCACTGTTTTCAGGATGGCTTCGCGGGCCACATGAAACCACTTCGCGGGCCGGATCCGGCCCCCAGGCCTTGTGTTTGACATGTCTGGTTTAGAGCCTGTTTCAGGACCATCAATGGGAAAACATCTTCATCATGAATATAATTTTGTGTGATATTTTGATGGGGAAGATGGCATCCATCAAGTCCCTTTAGAAAGAGTCCTATTCTGTGGCACATGAAAAATTAGAAACAATATTATATGATCCACAAGGGGAAGCTCAGCTCCCTCATAAATGAAATTTACTAATTGAAGAACAGAGGATTCCCCCACGCAAAATAACAAAATTTCTCATTCTGCAATTAGCACTTATTAAGATTCCTTTACAGATTTTTTTTTATTAACTGAAGTTTTCTGCAATCAATTTTCTGAGTAGCTTTGGAAAACATTTTATCTTAATAAGAATAACTCATCAAGCAAACCGGGTGACTCCTCATTATCGCTTTTTCTATGCGGGAGTTCATCTCTTGAGACTGCTGCTGCTAAATTCCAGTCTCTGGCTCCGGAAAACAGATCATTTTAATGGGTGACTTTGAGTGACAAAAGCAGAAGAGGGGGTCACTGAACACCGTCATATCTGTCCCGGGGGGGAAAGGGGGGGAAAGAAGCACGAAGAGGTTAAGGAGCTCAAACAGCCATGCTGACAAAAGGCTGTTTTAAAATTAGTGTGCCTTGTCTGTTTCAGGGCTACTTTAAAATGCCATTTGCATTGACATTTGTATAATTGTCATGGCTCCCTAAGGAGCACTAATGGATTGTGGGAAGTCGATGCTGAGGGAAAGGGGGAGGCGGCTTTTTTAGCATTCAAGATCGCTTGGGGGATGTGGATTGTTTGGGGCTTGTTGATCCCATGCGGATCCGTCAGATGGGTGCCCAGGAAACTTTGCATTTTATTCCACTTTTCAACTGGTGCCTGCATTCGGTTGGATCAGATATTTTGTGACTAATCAATCTTGCCATTTTGCTTTCTTTTATTGGCTGTTGACTGTACGTCTATTTTTTTTTAAAAAAGGACTTTCTCATTATGATATGCCTTCTAATTTTTACAATAGTACTGTGGAAACAAACTGCTAACAATATTTTGGGAATGAATAAAAACTTAGCCTCATTACCAGGTTAAGCTTAGAAATCCTGAAAGTCAGGTGTCACTAGTGGTAAACAAACCAATTACTGGTGAATTTAATGCATTTTTCAGCGACCTGGAATTGGAATGCCAAAGACTGAAAGCTGATTCCTTTATGATCTGCAGAGAATGCAGTAAATACTTTCTTTTGCTGGCTAAGCAATAGCAAGAATTACATTATCCCATTATTCAATTAAAGGAAAGATATGTTTGAAATTCTTATTTGACACCTTGAATGGGAATGTCAGATCTGAACTGATAAACCCTGGACCAGCAGAGCTTTCTGTACTCTCTGCTGCCATCTAGTTGTTCATATTTTTGCAGCCTAGGTCAGGTACTCTGAATGTTGAGTCCTTATCCATAAACTTTGCAAAGAAATGGCAGATGTTGGTTGATGGAAGCAATTATTTTAATAATTTAAGAATGCTTTTCTTCTGACATTTTCATATCCCGTAATAACTGAAAAAATGTTGGTTTGTTTATTGATTAACTTTGTACGTGATGATATACACATTTAATAACTAAAGGATTTATCAGTTAGATATGACATTGGATTATCTGATCTAAAATATACATGTGGATTCAGTGAACCTTATTTTTATCATTTCAAATCAGGACACTGGAAACATTTGGTAAAGGGCCCAAACAATCAGGGTCAATGGCCTAGGCCCGGGATATTTGCAGGACCGTCTGCTGCCAGGAACGACTTCCCATCGCCCAGTGCGCTTACACAGAGAGGGCCTCCTCAGGGTGCCGTCGGCCAGACAATGTCAGCTGGTGACCCCCAGGGGGAGGGCCTTCTCTGTGGGAGTGCCAGCCCTGTGGAACTAACTCCCCCTTGAGCTCCGGATGGCCCCGGATCTCCGGTCCTTTCGCCGCGGCCTTAAAACTTTCCTTTTTCATTAGGCTGACCTGGACTGACGACAGGGTTTTTTTAATTTTTTTTTAATTTTTAATTGTTTAGTTTAACTTATTTATTGGGGCTGTTTATTTAATTTCTTTTAACTTTTGTATTGTTGTTTTTATTGTTGTTAGCCGCCCTGAGTCCTTCGGGAGATAGGGCGGCATATAAGTCCCAAAAATAAATAAACAAACAAATAAATAAATAAATAAATAAATAAATAAATTTGCAGCTTTGTGGTGCTTGAATGACAAAAGCAGCAACAGAGAGCTCTGCTGCTATTTCTGCCAATTGCTCTTTGGGTGTGTATGTCTCAAGACATATGTGTTGGATACCTCATCTCCATTCACCAAATTGGTGTCGTTTCCTTTTCAATTCTGCTACTGCTATGTACATCAGAGGATTGAAGTTGGAGTAACCAAGGTCACCTCCTTTGGGACTGACCCTGCTGATCACCACAGTATTGTTTCCAATTTTTCTAAAGAATACAGTGCCCTTTTTATGTCTAGCTATATAGATTGTGTAATTCTTTGCCTGATTCTCATGTTTTTTTCTCTCTTGGGTTTTGCTACCTTTTATTCCATTTGCAAATTAGCTTTTGTTTTCTTTTGTCTTTTGTAGTTTAATAAATAAACATCAAACTATTTTTTAATTAGCTGAATTGAGTGCTTGATCTCATCTGGTAGTATAAGGTTGACTGGGAGAGTATTAGATGCAAATTAAACTGGAAAATATCCACAGAATTTTAACAACATTGTATGTATATAAAACACAGAGCTTCCATCACAATACTGTAATGATGTTTGCATCATTCTGATTCTTTCCCCGCCCTCTGCCTCCACCATGCATGCCATTGAATAAGACCATGCTAATGTTCTCTCTCTCTCTCTCTCTCTCTCTCTCTCTCTCTCTCTCTCTCTCTCTCTCTCTCTCTCTCTCTCTCTCTCTCTCTCTCTCTCTCTCTCTCTCTCTCTCTCTCCCCCCCCATACACACACTCACAGAGTTTTTATATATTGCCAGAATAATATTGCTACAAGAAATTGCACTTAACCCAAGGTGAGAAGAGGATCCTGTGAGCCCATAGCAAATTATTGTTTTCAGGATACTCCAGATACTTAGAGGCAGCATCTCTCAATAGTTTAGTCTTCTTGTTTTCTGGTGGGAAAAGGCTGGACCAGAAGAGGATCTTCTAGATCCTTCAGGTCTTTTAAACCAGAGGTCCCCAGGCCACGGCATGCCAGCAACCGGTCCATACAAACAAGGAAAGCCCCATCCACAGGATGCAGGCAGTACACAAAACCACACCCCCTCTGGTCCATGGAAAAACCTCTCTCCACATAACCTTGGTGCCCAAAAGGTTGGGGACCTCTGTTTTAAACTGTGATTCCATGAAAGCCAGCTCTGCCCACCTTTTCTCGGGAAGAGGCATTTGAAGAGAAATTAGGACACGGGCAGGACTTCTAAGTGTAGGCAAGGCAGACATAATTTTGCAAGATTGGGATTCATAGTCCAGATGGTGAATGTAAATGTAAAGAAAGAGTCCTGTAGCTCAGATGGTCACAACTGATCTGTGTGATTGCAATCAAATTACAATTTGATCACAACTGAGCTACTTCTGGTTGGGGTGAACAAGTTTAAGAATAATTTTCTTAAGTTGTACCCTGTATCTGCTGTATATAATATAGGGATAGTAGTCTGCATTACAGGGCTGTGTGTACATATGTATATCTGTTGGCATGGATGAAGTGCATGTTGCATATATTTCTGTTATTTTAAAAGAAATTTTTAACAGAAGCCTGCACTACATATATATTCATATTAATTTCTGATTTCTTTGTTACTGTTTTACCATTAATGATAGTAATGTGGAAATTAATTATATCTCTCCCAAATAATAAAGATCCTTGAAATGTGTCAGCTCTGCAGCCTATTGTGATCCAGGACAGAAGTGCATTCTTATAGTCAGTTTATAATTCCTCTCCTACCCAGCATTTTTATCCTGGCTCTGCAGCTCACAGTTAGTCAGACTCATCAACTAATCTGCTTTTTGTGTTCATAGTCCAGCAGCTTCTTTCAAAGTTATCTGGGTTACTTTCTGGCAGCACAAAAGATGATGAGCAGTTTTAGCACTTCCACCATCTTCCTTGGGCTGCCCAGGATCCATACATAGACCAGCAGGGTGTTGATGACTGTGTCTGAGTTTTACAGGCCTTTTATTGATGGACGGTACCTATTCACTTTGAGTTAAAACTGGGAGGGTTAACTCTGAAACTAAAAAGTGCATAACTAGGTTTCAAAGCAGAAAATTAACATTATTTTTTCTCTATTCAATACAGTTTTATATCAGAAAATATACCGGTAACCTTTTTACTTTCATGCCTTCCTCTCCAGCAGCAGAACTTTCTGGCTTTTAATTTGACATAGCCCCTTTTCCCCCCTCAGAATGCAATTAAATAAATGTTGTTTTTTCAGGCTGTCCACCACAATTGCTTAGTGTTTTTGTTTGTTTGTATTGCTCAGAGAATAATATTTTTCATTTGAAAGTACCCATTGTGACTTACCACAGTTCATCCATGACATTAAGCCATAGTTTATTGGAACCCTAATTTGTTGAAGAAATTGGTTTAGCATGATATATGAAGCCACTGGCTTTGACTTCTGGCCTCACTTGTAAAGAAAATCTTCAGATTATGAGGTCAGGATTGGTCTAATCATGAATGGATTTCATACAAAACTTGGAGGCCCCTTCAGAAACCAAGCAAATAAAGGTTTGAAAATTCACTCTAACTGCCAGGTGCAATAAAATGATTGCTAAATTGAGAAATCTAAAATCTCTAAAACCATATATGTGCACAGAGCAACTCAGGATCTGATGGAGACTTCAGAAAACATAGTGTACTTCATTATTCTAAGCACATGATGATGTTAAACTAGCTAATCAACATGTTTCTCTTTGGAGTGACCATATATGCACTTTAAAATACAAGAAAATGGTGAAAATTTCATTGAACAGAGCTAGCATAGTCAACACTGAAGATTATTAAAACAATGTAAAAATATACGTAACAGTCTGAAAATCCTGCTCCTTAAGCATTTACAATTTTTCAATATATATTAAATATATTCATATTACTATGGAAAATTATTTCATATGGTTGATTTTTTTTCTTCATCAGGACCTTAATATACTCCTTGTATTACAGATGATAGATATCCATTAAATATAATTTTCCATCAAATATCTTTAATTTTATTTTTTCAATATTTTAAGACTACTATCAGGCTGTAAAAAAAGACCTAGAATTAGATCTTTCTGTACTTCTGCTACAAACTATTCCTGATTTTTGTAGCCTAAATCTGTTAAAATACATGAGAATTTATATGGTTGAAGAGTTCCCTGGGATTATCCAATAAATCTTAGAAAGTCCATTTAAGATTGCCAAGGTTGCCAAAGTCCATTTAAGGTTGGTTTGTATCCTAAAAGATAATAAATTAAATCGCTATCATAGTTTTACACAAAATCTGATGGATAGCTTTCTAATGAAAATTAGATGGATTATCAACAAAATATGTTAGTATAAGTTTTCCATTACCTATGAAATAGAAAGAAAGATATGTAGACCTAACAGAAGGCATTTATTTAGAATTCAGCCATTAATGCCATTTTCTAGGAAGATCCTGTTCCATTGTGTCCATCTTCTCTCCTAATAGTTCTCAGTATTCAGTGCCATCCATAAAGCATGCTCAGTCCTTATTGAACTGTCTTTACTTCTTCTGCCACTTTGGTTCTTCCTTGCTTGCTATTCAGAGATGGTTCCTTTTTTTGTCATGTATGAACTTGCACCTAATGAATGAATTCATCTTTTGCATGTAACAGAGCCTTCTGGCTACAAATGATACTTCAGATTCACTTTTGCAGATTGCAGTAGCTCCCAGGTTAGTGCAGTAAACACTAATTTTTGAACAGCATTGCACAGCTGACTGCATATGTGGTAGAGAATGTTGAGCAAACTCACCTAAAATTCATCCCTCTCTGTGTGAAGTGGGCTGAGTCTTAATGCATTTTTATAGAACTCTCTTGCGGGTTATAGAGCTACCCAAATCATTTAGATGTTCCTCATACAACTGATTTCCAGTCTTCTCACCATCTCTGTAGCCTTCCTTTGAACTTGCTTTAATTTGCCATTCTCCTTGCACCACTATGGTGTTCCAAACCAGATATACTAGCATCATGCAGCTGCATCATGCAAAAAAGCATGTATATACTGTACATCCTCTTGGTCAAATGATTATTTAAAAAGTATTAAAAGTCACATACACAAACACACAGAGAAACAAATATTCATTCATTCTGCATGTCACTAGTTTGGCAAGCGTCATCTTATCCAGGTTAGGCAATTCTTAATAGAAAAGACAGGAGAGTTTAACAAGATATTGAGGAGACTTCTCATCTCTCTGACATCCCTTTTTCTGTTGCTGCTGCTATGAATGTACCATATTTGGAATGGGCTGATAATGTTTCTTCCTGATCAAATTACAGTTTTCAGTTTTTAAAAATAATGCTTTAGACACATCATAACAGCTCTGTAACAATTATAATTTCAGGTGCAATTACTGTTATTTTTTCTTTCAAAAGCTGGGCAATTTTCATCAATGTATTTGGATAGAAAATCACCAGCCTTCAAAATATTATATATTTTACCTCACTGAATTATAACAATAGAATGCTACAGAATGAATTTCTAAAGTTGTTGAATTAGTCATATAACAGAGATTTCTATGCCATCTGTGTTTTGCTGTATTATTAGGTTTACTATGTACTCACATAATTCTGAATCCTATATGTTTCTGCAATGTTATAAATGCCCAGACATGCCTTCTCTGTCATTGTGCTTGCATTCTTGAAGAGCATCCATCAGGGATCCATACAGTTCCCACCCTGAGGACATTCAGAAAGTCACTGAAAATTTAGTGATTCTGGATGAGGACGAACAGACTCAATCCTGACAAGACTGAATGTCTTGTATTTGGGCTCCTTGGCCCTTGGGACTTTCCACTTTTAGTCTCAGATGGGATAGCATTTCCTTGTTAGAGACTGGTACACAATCTGGGACTAGTCTTGAAATTACAACTTCTGCTTGAATAGCAGATGGCAAATATGATCAAGAGGGCCTTCACTGAGGGCTAGTATACTAGTTAAAATCATTCCTGGATTAGAGGACTATTCAGGTCATGCTTTAGCCACCTCCCAATGGGACTACTGCAATGCACTGTATATAGGTCTTCATGAAGACTACTCAGAAGGCATAGTTGGCTTAGAACAGTAACAGTGATGTGTACATATGTCACAACTGCTGTACAAGCTGTACTGAGTAACTTAGTTTCTGGGTACCATTCAAGATGCTGGTTATTACCATAATGTTTTAACAGCCTATATCCTAGTTATTTGAGAGAGTGTCTATATCCATTGGTTTCTAACATCAATAAGATCAGCCAGAGAGGGTACAATCTAGGTTCCTTTAATTAAACTACTAGAAAGTTAGCCTTCTCTGCCATGGTGCTTGCCTTCTGGAACACCACCTCCTCAGTAATCCATATAGCTCCCATCACAATGTCATTCAGACAGTCATCAACAACCTGGCTATTCACCCAGGTTTTAGCACAGTTTCAGAAGTGTTTGGCCTTAGGGTACAATGCTGGTTTTTGAGGGAATATATTATGTAATGTTTGTTATGTATGGCTTTCCTTCAAAATATATATGATCCATATCTTTTTATTTATTAAACATATATCTATTCCAGTGCATAGAGCAGTTGAGTGCCATGTTAGTATAGTAGTTAAGACATCAGGCTAGAAAATGAAAAATAATGAGTTCTCTAGTCCCACCTTAGGCACAAAGCTCAAAGCCAGCTGAGTGCTGTCTTGTAGCCCTAGGAAGAAAGCAGTGGCAAACTACTTCTGAAATGTTGCAGGGTCTAGTCTAAGCAGTCACCAGGAGTCAAAAATGCACAAAAAAGCACAAGGAAAAAAAACCTGCAATCAAGAAGGACTTTTGATGGCTTATGTAAGACAAATGAAGATTAAAACTTTCACAATAAAATTAAAACAACTACCCAAAAGAAAAGAAACAAATAAAAATGAAAAGCATACAATGGAAACTACAAAATGATAAGCAAAAATAAAGATGGTAACATTCACATCAGGGAAAAGGGCTCCAAAATAATTTAGTCTTTGAGAGTTTCCAAAAAGCAAACAAAAAAGCAGCCATTCTGATCTCTACAGGAAGGCTATTCCACAATTTGGCACAACTGCAGCGAAGCAGCACCGTTTTTCCTCAACCCCCCCCTACATTTGCAAGAGGTTCTCCGCCTAGTAGATCTATACAGAATATTCACTTCTAAAAGTACCTGGGTGACAAGACAAAAAAGGTTTTATATGTTAACACCAGTTCCTTAAATTGGTCCCAGAAACCAATCAGCATCCAATTTAGGCAGTGTGGGATTTAGCCAGTTTGCACCACTTCAGCAGAACCGGTAACTAATTTTTTGTTGCCCAGGCCCAGAATGGACTTCCAGAAGCAGCATCCACACAGAGAACCACTTGTTCACATATTTGAATCCCACCACTGAATTTAGGGCTTGCAAAATTAATAAACTGCAGATGTGGGCACATGTAAGCCATTCAGACAAATTCACTGCTAGGCACCTTTGTCCTCTGGTCATTGTAATCCCAAGAGCCCTTGGTCCTTTCAGCCAATTTCCTTATAGTCTTGTTTTTATTCGGCTTTCTTCTTGTCTCCTTTAAAAAAAATTCTATATTATTCATTTCCAACAATCTTCACTAATCCAAACTTATTTTTTTGTATCTCAAGCTAAACAGAGAGGGAATTTCAGCAGATGTGGCTTACATTGTTTGGCATAGCTACCCAATGTGTTTTCTTCTACTCATCTCCTAAATATATGCAGGATATTTTAATTTTAATGTCTCACCAAGTACCACTGTTGCTACCTTAAATTAATATTCTATAGCAAACATGTCAAACTTGCAACGTCACGCGACGTTGCGCAACGTATCAGAGCTTTTTCCCCATTGCCAGCAATGGGGTGGGCACGGTTTCCCGGTGACACATCTGGCCCGCGGGCTGGCAGTTTGACACCCCTGTTCTATAGGATGTTGTTAGACTTTGTACCTCACTAGATTCATATATTCATGGAAAATAAAATGTCACTGTCAGTAGCTTTTTATGTCTATCTGCCTGTGTATCTTATATGACATTTTATTTTATTTGTCAAATTTAAATACCGTCCATTTCACTCACTGAGTGAGTGCACCTGAAATAATGTTGAGACCACATTTGGTTTGTGATTGTGAGAAGCCTTTGTTCCCCAGGGCTGCTTATTATAATTCCAATTTGCAAAAAGGAATTGACTTCAAGTCACTTCTTTGCATTCTGCTACATAATGCAGGACAAACCAATGCTACTTAAGAATCTACTGTGTTTGTGCACTCCTAAGCACACTTTGCTTTTGAAAACAGATGCAAAATAACTTTACATTAGAGGTACTAATAACATGGGCAGTTCCATTAATAATGCAACTTTTGCTAATGCTTTTACTGAAGTATTGGTTCAACAGCTCTTTTAAAAAGGCATGATTCAAAGTCCACATAGCAACTTGTAGAAATATGTATCCACAGACCATGACCTTTTAATAGATGACTGACTAAACAACCCAGTGACTCTCCTCCCCCCAAAAATAACCTGGCTATATGGATGAAAAACTCTGGGGATTCTGACCTGCTTAATTTTATTTCATTGTTTAAACCCTATCGTGCTTCATCATAATTTTTCTGACAGTTTGGTGCTTTCAAAGAGCAAGCACAGACGTTGTACAGGCAGATACTTCTGCCTTGAAGTGCAATTGCTACAAGGACACAGAGCCGAGAATTACCGCTACCCAGAGGTAGCAAATCAAGGTTAATCACGCATACAGTTTGACTTGTTCCCTTGAGCATGAAGTGTGTCTTCTTTGCATTACTGAAATACTCAAGGTTATGTCAGAGATTGTGGATTCACAATCCTTGTTTACAGGCAGAGGATGCACTCATTCATGCTACTCCCTTAATCCTGGCTTCAAACTTTCACATTTTATTTACTTCAATCTATACCATCCACATACCCTTCATACTTGAGGTATAACCATACATTGTTCATCATGTTTATCTGGCTTAAGGCTAGTGGAATACAGTATGCCTTAAGTTTAAAGAGGGATGGCATTTCACTGCCAATCTGTAGTCTAAGATATGAAGTGAAACCTTCCAAATTAATAGGAGGTCTTCTTTTTCCAGTTTGGTATGGACCCCTTATACCAAGAGCATGTAAACAATTTTAAGACTATAGTATAGCATATTAAAACTGATTATCTCTAGTTACAAGGGCAAAGTATTTACCTTAGGGACACAGTTTAGCAAAGTGTCAGTGTTATTTGTTTAACTAATTGTTTCACTGGGAATTATCTCCCCACAATCTGCTATTCTCAATAAGAAGAACACTCAAATTATATCAAGAAAGAATTCCAATAGGGATTCTATTGAGAGTGAAGAACTGAATTATCTTCATTGACTGACTTCTATTTTGCCTAGTTATTACACAAATAACAGTTATGCATTTGAAATTAGATGTGAAAAATCTCTAAGTAAATTGAATTAGAGGTGACTTTAACATACTGTTCAGACAGGACCCCAATTCCTCCTTTACCTAACTTTTAGTTACAGTAATGCAAAAGATTTTTCACCATAGTCTTTCACGGCAAGAAATCATGTCATGTTCTAAACCCCAGTGCTAGTTTGAGTACATTATGTGCCTACAGTCTATTTGGGGTCACACTTGTAATTCATAAAGAAGATTGATTTCTCTTTTTGTTGAAAACAAGCATAAATTGCACTGCATAACTAAAATACGCAGTTAGGGAAGACTAGATTCTACCTATATTATCTATGAATATGGTACATGGAAACAAATGACATTGATTAGCTCTGTGTAGCAGTGCAGGTCTTTGTTTTATATAGAAATATATGGCTACATTGAAGAACAAATCTAAAATAGCCTCCCTGTTTTTTGCAGGGACGTCTTCCTCTGTGATCTCTCAGAGTGTTCGCCACAAAGCAATAGGACATTTGAGCCAATAAAGGTTTTCAGCCTTCCTTTAATATATTTAATCTGTCTGCTAGTTGTGGTTCCAAAGAATAGCCAATGGGTTATTTTTTTCTATCCTTTTTAAGTCAGTCTTCTTCAGACTAGCACCCTTCAGGTGTATTAGGAGAGCAATTCCCAGAATTATTAGACAATTTCACTATGACTGATAATTTCGGGTATTGTAGTCATGCAAATGTGCAGTATACCAGGCTGGAGAAGTTTAGTTGGAATGTCTTTTAGGTCATGCAGATTAGGAATAGGATGCCCACGTGCAGTGCTGATTTAAATTCATTGAGTTATTAATGTGATTTTAAAGATGCACTTCAGAAGAGGTATGTGTCACCCTCAGGTTAGAATTTGCTTTATGGTATAATTTTACTGTGAATCATAGATTATTCATGCAGCAAAAAATAGAGATAAGTTTACATAATTTAAAACATTTCAGTGAAATATCGTGCCTTTATTTTTGTTTAGCATTTCACATGATGCTTTAATGGAATAACATTGGGGATGTAATTTGAATGTTATCCAAACCTCTGTTGTATCATTTGTCACACAATTGGTTAAGTCATGTAGCACAACAATCTACAAATATTTATTTATTAGATTTGTAAGGATACCTAAGATTCTTGGGAATCAAGGTGCTATACAGAGGAGGATAAAACACAATACAAAGCACTGAAATAATAGACAACCACTCAGGAAATACCAAAACTTAAAATGCTAATAATGCATGAACAAATTCACAAAACACTTTGACTCAGACCATACTAAAAGAGCCATAGCTTTGTGGCATGTCTTTAGAACCCCATTGGTTCCCACTAAGGTATCAGAATCCAGAATTCTACTGAATCCCATTAAGATGTCATTTCTAGATTGTGGGGATCTACAGCAAGCCATTCTTATATAATGGCAGAGTCAACAACAACAACAACAACAAAAGCAATTCTGCAAACAACCAGGCACTAAGTTAAAGATACAGACAAACTGTGTAAGTGGATGGCCATTTGAATCCTGGGTCATTAGTAGTCCTGGGAGGTCCATGCATAACTTCAGATAGTTGCTAAGTGACCTATTATAAATTGAGGACCACCTGTATTGTTCCCCAGTTGCACCCATTCCTGGATCAGACAGGATCATAGTCATTCATGCCCTTGTCGCCCTCTTTGTTGAACTATTGAAATGCACCTGACATGGAGTTTTCCTTGAAGAGTATCTGAAAACTTCAGCTGATGCAAAATGGGGTGGCATGAGCAATTATGTGTGCATCTGGTAGAGCACAGGTTACAGCTCTGCTGTTCAAATGGCATTAGTTAACAGTTGTTTTCACATCCAATTCAAAATGCTGGCGTTGATTTTTAAAGCCCTACATGCCGTGGGACCAGGTTATTTGAGGCTTTCCCAATTTCATTTGTCTATCCCACCAGATATCATATAATGTGTATGTTACATGAATCTGATGTTTCTGATGTCTAGAAAGCTACTTTTGGCAGGCCATAGGTGCTAAGCCTTTTCTGTTGTGGGCATCTTTATTCTCCCTCTACAGATAAGGTTGGTCTCATCATTCCTGAGCTTCCAAAGGTCCTGCAAGACCTGGTTATGCCAGCATCTTTTGGAACCGTAGAGGACAGTTGTACTCCCTTATTATTAACATCCTCTGTTTATTATCAGCTTTGCCTTTTTAACTTGGATTTTATAAATTTTAATTCTTTTTAATAATAATTATATAATGGTTTTAATTACTGATTGTCTTGGTTATTTACTGTTTTTACCCAGAATAACTTTTTGTGAGATGAGCATCCATATAAATTTGATTGATAAACAAACAAACAAACAGTGTAACACCTGATTTTTCTCAAAACTGGATTGCATTTTGTTATATAGGGCCAGTGTTCAAGTCTGGCAAGATCCTTCTGTATCTTGAATCTATCTTCTAAAGCAGGGGTCTTCAAACTTGGCCCTTTTATGACTTGTGGACTTCAACTCCCAGAATTCCTCAGCCAGTGTGCCTGGCTGAGGAATTTTGGGAGTTGAAGTCCACAAGTCATAAAAGGGCCAAGTTTGAAGACCCCTGTTCTAAAGTGTTGGCTACTCCCCACCCTCCTGGTTGGTGTTGTCCATAAATTTCATAAGTTCCTGTTCTATCCCCTCATCTAAATTGTTTATGAAGATGTTGAAGAGTACTGGATCTAAGACAAGAAACTTGGGGTACTCCACTGTATTCTTCCTACCACATGGATGTAGTTCCGTTAAGGACTACATGTTAAGTTACACATCCATCTAGTGGTGATGCTGCGTACCCCACATTTTTCTATCTTACCAAGAAGTAAGCTGTGGTCTACTTTAATCAAACTATAATTTAAATTATAACATACTATAATTGAATTTATAATTTACTGTATCAATACCATAGTTAATAATTACCATAATACTATATAATATTATATATTAATATATTTAATAATTTACTATAGCAAATTTAATTTAATACTTTAATTAAACTATAATTTAGAAGATTAGGAATATTATTTATGTATTTTGATATTTCCTGTGTTGATTCAAAAGTTTATATTCATATCTCCCCATACCTAAACCACCAGGTTGGGGAAGACTGAAGTAGAGTAGCTTGATTAGAGAAAACATATGCTGTGAGCAGATGGTGCAAAATTCCTTATGGTCCAGAGTATAGATGGAAATACCTGCTTTCAGTGCTGGGAGTTACTTTTGCACCAGACATGAATTCAGCAGCTTCCTGTAAGTTGTGGTTAGAAAATCACTCAGTTATCTGAATATAAATAAAAAAACAAACAAATAAATAAATAAATAAATAAATAAATAAATAAATAAATATTCATTCATTCATTCATTCATTCATTTGTAGTTATTTATTTTTATTTATTTATTTATTGTACCCCACTTTTATTATTTTTACAAATAACTCACAGCAGTGAATTTCCATTTTTTTAAAGTAGCACAGAATTAACCAACTGCTCTTAGTCTGCTTCAAAATTTCCTCTATAATATCACTCACTCTCTTTTGACTGAGGTAGATGCAGTTGGTGACCCTCCTCAGCTGGTGATTTTCAATATTTATTGGAAAAGGTTGGGAAGTATGTGTAATGTTCACATTAGCATTAATGTATAAAAGCATTATAGAAATAGTTGCTTCCTAAAATGTAAGGAAGGAAGTACGCAAGAAAATATATACACATTTTTATTTGGGCTTTTTTGTTTTGTTCAAAATGAACAGTCTGATGCAGCTACAGAATCAGTTTAAGATGGAAAGGATGAAACACTGAGTAAACAAAATTAAGAAACATCCACTGCTAAAATACAGATTGGATGATTGAAGCTATCTGAGGGGCATAGGACTCGGTAGAGCTGCTGTAACCTATGGTTGAATGCATGTAATTTAGCAAAAAAGAATGTGGAAGGTAATCAATCTCTCATCACCATAAAGGTCCCTTGAGAAGAGTCCTTTAATAACTGTATAGGCAGGTTAAATACATCTATTCAGTATTAAGGCTCATTTAGTCAATGTGATTTACTTCCTAGCATGCTTGCTTTTGATTGCTAATGTGACTCATTACCCAGTATTTAAGAGAGTCTGCCAGCAAGGACTCTCTCTTTTTTTCCCTATTGATCTAGTCAATTCACTTATCATTGACATTGTGCATGCTATTTTCCCTTGAACAAGTTTTGCTTCTCTCTTCATAGTGATAATGATCTTAGAAATAACTTTCACTTTAGTTGCAGGACTTCAATAATAGATGCACATTATACGTTATTATCTATGCATTAAGGGCAATTCTGAAACAGAACAAAAGCTCTGTTCCGTCTGAGGAAGTAAGCTTGTACTGGTTGGCCTGAAAAAGGGACCTTTTTTAAGGAATTTGTTGTGCAGAGGTCTCCTTGTGCTACCAAAGAGTTGCACAGACAAAGAAGGGTACTGAGAGCAGTAAGAGTTACACAGTAAACACAAGAGTACACTGAGTTGTAAAAGCAAAAAGTATTTTACTTTAAGGTGGTGTAAAAACAAAAATGCACAGTCAAAAATAAACAGTCCAAGTAGCAATCCAAAATACAAAGTCTTCTTACCGGTCCAGAGGTCAATACACAGTTCACAGTAACAGAGCAAAAACAGTAATAGTAGAGAGCAGTGAATTCAGAGAGAGAGAGAAGCTACGTTCCTAGCTTCCTCTTATGGCCATGAAAACACTTACACACCCATTGGCCAATTAACATCTTAAAGACATAGCATCATGGTTAATATATTTTCAACCCAACATTGTAGGCTAACACCATGTGCCTAACATTCTCCCCTTTGGGTAGAATAATATATAACTCTTACAATCTTATGCACATTCTTTCACAATTAGCATTGTGTTTCACAGCACTTTGTACCTTCGTAAAATGGTCTGCAATATTTACATCAGATGAACAGTACTCTAGCTGTATTAATTTATCTTTGACACATTGTCTGACATTTAAATAACGAAGATCAGTATGTTTGGATCTTGTTCTTACTGCAGCATTATTAGCCATCTTTATCGCAGCTTGATTGTCCTCATATACAATGAATGGATCATTTACATTTAAACCCATACCTAACAATAATTGTTTGTACACTAGCAGTTCTGTACATAACACTGATAGACATGAAAATTCAGCCTCCATTGTAGATAGGCTTATGTGTTTTTGCCTGATGGACTTCCATCCAATCAAAGAATCACCCAACATTACAGCCAACCCTGAAGTAGATTTACGAGTGCTTGTTTCAGAGGCAAAACTCGCATCTGCATATGCAGTGAGGATTAACTCACAATTTGGCTCTAAATATAACGAGTAGTGAATAGTCTGCTTCAAATACCTTAATACTCGTTTAGCTGTTTGCCAGTGTCTAACAGTAGGTTCATTGTTGTACCTAGCCAATTGGTTTACACAGTAAGAAATATCAGGTCTAGTCCAATTACTAAGATACATAAGACTTCCTATCAAAGATTGGTACATAGTCTTATCAAATACACGACTCTCAACATTAGTGTCCTTGAAATCCATTGCCATCGGAGTTTTTGCTGGTTTACACATTTCCATATTGTATCTCTTTAATAACTGAGATATTTTACTGGCTTGCGACACCTTAAAACCCCTATTCGTTTTCACAATATCTAACCCCAAATAGTGGCTTATTTCTCCAAGATTCTTAATTGTGAATTTATTCTGCAATCTTGAAATGATAGTTCATGCTTCTAACTCAGTTTTTGTTATTATTGCAATATCATCTGTGAATAATAAAAGAAAAGATAATGCTCCGTTGTGTTCTCTTCTAAACAAACAAGGATCAGCATTACTGGCTACAAAACCTATTGCACTTAACTCATTAACTATACATTTATTCCACTCATAGCCTGATTGTTTCAATCCATAGAGGCTTTTCTTTAATTCCCAACAATCATGGTCTCTATCATTGGTCAATTCTGGTGGTATTCTTAAATAAATAGTATGTTGCAATGGAGCATGTAGGTATGCAGTTTCAACATCTACATGGTTAACCATATATTGGTTTTTAGCCGCCCACACTAAAGCTGCTCTTAATGTAGTTGCCCTCAGACTGGGTGCAAACACCTCGTCATAATCCTCAGTAGTTTGGGCAAAACCTTGTGCAACCAAACGTGCCTTATGGGTTACGGTCCCATCTACACCCTTCTTTATTTTATATATCCATTTACAACCTATAGCTTGCTCACCAGGTGGCAGTTTTGCTTTCTCATAGACTTTAAGATCCTGCAAAGACTTCAACTCCCTGTTCATTGCAGCTTTCCATGATGCCTGTTCCTTTTTCAGGATACATCCTGATCTCATCATAGTTAGAAGGCTCTAAACTAACTTGACATATTACACTGGCTTCATAGCAATCAGGTGGACGTCTGATGCGTGTTGAATGCCAAGGAATTACAGGGCTTTGAATGTCTGACTCCTTTCCTTCCTCTGATTCATCTTTAATCTCCCCTATCTCCTCTTCATCTTTTATAATTACAGGAGATGTATTATCATTACTGGTTACGTTATCAGAGGAGTCCTCAAACACTAGAGGATCAGTATTAACAGTTTCTTGCTCTAACCTATCCCAACCAACGTGCTCAAGGAATTTGGCACTTGCACTATTATATACATTAGTTGTGCCTTGTTCCCAGAAATGATAGGATCTGTGATTAGCTTCGTAACCTACGAAGTATAATTGCCTAGCCCTATGTTGGCCTTTACTCCTGAGTTGTGCAGGAATGTGGACCCAAGCTGGGGTGCCAAATGTGTGAAGGTACTCAAGGTTTGGTTTTCTACCATGCCATATAGTGTATGGTATTTTACCAGTAGAAGTATTAACAATTATATTCAGAACATGGTTTGCACATTTTGCTGCCTCCCCCCACAGTCTATCTGTTAAGCCAGAATCTTTTAACATGGTTCTCATCATGGCTTGTAACGTTTGCCCACGTGTCTCAATGAATGCATTATGTTGAGGCCTATAAGGGGCTGAACATTTATGCTCAATGCCAGCTGATTTAAGCATATCTACAAAACGCTTGTTTGTAAATTCAGTGCCATTATCAGTAATTATGCACTGAACCTTTCTCTTTATTTTCCTCTCGACAAACTTCAGCCAGTTTGCAAATTGTTGGAAAGTGTCTGCCTTTAACTTAAGCAGATAACAAAAACCATATCGAGCGTAATGGTCCAGTATACTTAAAATATAACATGATCCTCCTAAACTTGGTTTCATGGGTCCAATTAAATCTGCAAACACAACTTCCAAAGGAACAGTTGTTTTGAAGCCATTTAACCTGTTTGCAGGAGTTGCCTTACTCTTTTCCTGATTACAGGCATTGCAATTCAAATACTTACTACATGGCTTCAGTTTAATTCCTTGTACTAACTCAACTGTTTTACGTAGTGAGTTAAAGTTTATATGCCCTAACCGCCTATGCAATAAATGTATACATTCATCATGTGGCTTCTTATTCTCACATATTGAATTGGCTTTTACTGTATTAACCTGGTTACTTGTGAGAACGAATAAACCATTTTTCAAATTAGCAGTTACACAGGTTCCATTCCTTTCAATAGTGCATTGCTCCCCTCTGAATGTTACCACAAACCCAACCTTACCAATTCCCTTACAGATAACAGGTTGAATCTTAGTTTAGGTATATATAACATAGGTAACTGTTCATTAATGCATGGACAATAGGAATTACCTTCACCAGAGGCCTTCATCTTCCAACCGTTGGCTAGTGAAACATATTGGTTGCTGTTTTTCATATTAATAAACCTCTTTTTCACTTTGGTGATACATTGTGAAGCCCCACTATCAACAACCCACAATTCATTATTTCTGGATGTTGGTTCACCAGAAACAGCCAAACCAATGCCCTTCTTAGCCTCCCCACTGCTATTCACATTCTGTTTTCTTTCCTTTCTACAGAATTTGGCTATATGCCCTCTAGCCCCACAAGAATAACATTTCTTGACATTGTAAGCAGTGGTGAATTGCTGCTCCGCTCGTGGCTGTGTCTCTCTCAGCTGGTCTCTGTCACGCCTTCTCCTGGACTCTTCCAGCAGTCTCCCAGTAATGTTAGTCAAAGTCAGTTCCTCTCTGGTCAGGACTTCCAAAGAAGAAACATACTCATCATAACTCTCATCCAAAGATGACAGAATAATGTAGACCTGATGCAACTCTGAAAAAATCAGCTCCTTTTCATGAAGCTCTTGAAAAGTCACCTTCATGTAATTTAAATGGCTCAACATATCTCCATTCGTCTGCAGACGAGCCCTAAACAGCTTATGTGTAAGGTGTATATGTGCACCCACACTGTCTCGAACATAAAACCTTCGCAAAATGTCCCAACACCTAGCAGCAGACTCCTCACCACGAATATGGACAAGCTGCTGGTCATTCAGTGTTAGTCCAATAATGCAAAGAGCTTTCTCATTGCTATGTTTAAAGTTGTCTATCTTCTTTGCATCCTCTTTGTTATTTGCATCCCAAGCAGTAGTATCTGGTGGGTTATTTACTGCAGTCCATAGTCCTTCTTTGCGCAAAAGCAAGCAGCATTTCGTGGACCAGGAAACATAGTTTGTCCCATCCAACCGGGTTATCCAGGAGATGCCTGACAACAGTTCTTGTGCCATTTTACACCAAATAGCTAACACAAACTCAGCTAGGAATACTGTGTGTACTAACTCTCAGTACAGGCCTGGGCCCATAACCAGTGTTAAGGAATTTGTTGTGCAGAGGTCTCCTTGTGCTACCAAAGAGTTGCACAGACAAAGAAGGGTACTGAGAGCAGTAAGAGTTACACAGTAAACACAAGAGTACACTAAGTTGTAAAAGCAAAAAGTATTTTACTTTAAGGTGGTGTAAAAACAAAAATGCACAGTCAAAAATAAACAGTCCAAGTAGCAATCCAAAATACAAAGTCTTCTTACCGGTCCAGAGGTCAATACACAGTTCACAGTAACAGAGCAAAAACAGTAATAGTAGAGAGCAGTGAATTCAGAGAGAGAGAGAAGCTACATTCCTAGCTTCCTCTTATGGCCATGAGAACACTTACACACCCATTGGCCAATTAACATCTTAAAGACATAACATCATGGTTAATATATTTTCAACCCAACATTGTAGGCTAACACCATATGCCTAACAACCTTCATTTGGTGATCACCATAACTCAGTGACTGCAGTAGAACTGGTAAAACACTATTAAAGTAATACATTTGTTAAAGAATGTAATGATGTGGTACAAATATTGAGGCAGGATTATTCCTCAATTTGTTGTTGGTGGCTTCAGCTTGGCTTCATTTATATATATATATTTAAATTTTAAATTGCTAACAAAGAATTAAGGGAATTTAAAATTTACACAAATATGACCTGTCACCGGTGTGACTACTGCCTGTCGATGGCCTTCAGGTTAGGCTGACACAGGAAATAAAGATTTGTCCCATGTTTGGGGCCTAGCAAGGTAATCTATATAGTTAACAAGCATTTGACATATATATATATATATATATATATATATATATATATATATATATATATATATATATATATATATATATATATATATATATATATATATATATATATATATATATATATATATACACATACACATACACATACACATACACATACACATACACATACACATACACATACACATATACATATACATATACATATACATATACATATACATATATATATATATATTTCAATACCAAAAAAGCAGTACTAGAAATGCTCAAATTACCAAACTGATGCATTTCTCTCACATCCAAATAAAGTGATGCTCAAGACCTAGCAACCCAGACTTCAATGTCAAAACTGAGAGCTGCCAGATTAATAAAATGGACTGCATTGCTGATATGTAATGGATGGGGTGGGGAAATAAAGAGAGTTTTGAAAAGATCCTCTTTTTACTTTGTTGTTCATATTAAATTGTGGATAACCCTTAAAAAACATATGTGCACAGACCCACCTCATTCATCTAATGAAGAAATTCTCTGATCTTCAGAAAGCAAGAGAATGGAATATTGTAACAACTAAATGGTTCAGAACTGGAAATGAAGTGTCCTAGTTATTTAACTTATATGCAAAGTGCACCTTGATGGCAGGAAACCAGACTTAAGGAATCTCTTCTTTAAAGTAAAAAAAACCTCAAAATGCAAGTATGTTGCTCTATTTTTTTTTTAAAGAAAACACACAATCTAAGATTTTGTCAACAGGAAATGCTAACCCAGTGCAAACAAACAGAGATGATTTTTAAGTAGAAAGAGACTTTATTTTCTTAGAAAGTTACCGGGATATTGACTGTAGCCATGATATGATAGTGGTATCTGCTGCTCGTGAAAAAATATTAATGAGCAGAGCATCCTTTTGATAATAAAAATATGTACTGTCAAAGCCTAGATGTACGTATCCATATCATTGTGAAATCTGAATCATCTGAAAAACCAAATGAAGAAAAATTGATGCCTTTGAAATGTGATACTGGAGAAAATTGTTCAGAATAATTCAGCACTAGATGGAAGTACAGCCAAATCCTGAGTGAAGTGAATGCTGACATATTCTGGACACATAATGTGAAGATAAGAGTCTCTGGGGAAAGACTTGGAAAACTTGAAAGCAATAAAAAGAGGCAAACAGAAGATGTATTACATGCAATCATTGATGACACAAGCATGAACTTATAAGAACTCAAAGAAACAATCCTGACAGGCATTCTGGCAAAATGATATCCATCAAGTCACAAAGAGCTGAAAGTGACTTAATGACCAAACAACAGCAACATTCATCAATTCAGCTCAGTACATTCTTCTTCAAAGTTAGGCAATCTTTGCGGGTTATATATTGTTGAACCTCTTAAGTTAGGCAATCTTTGCGGGTTATATATTGTTGAACCTCTTAAATTCCTGACTGCAGAATGATTCTCATGCTGCTATGTCTACTGGGGAAATATATTCTTTCTTCCCAGGTGGTTTGTTTCCAAGATGGGAAGAAATCAAAGGTGCCATTGGTGAAGAGTAAATTACCTTATTTTGCCCAAGATCAATAAAGGATATTGGACAGGGACGACACTAAATGTTCCTTGTTGTCTCTTTTTTGAGATTTCTACTTCAAAGCTTTTAACCAATTTTGAACAATACAGAGACAGTAGACCATCCAATCATTTTTCCTTTCTTTTGTCCATGTTCTCTCAGCATGATCACTTCATGCTATTTTCATAAGCATGACCTAGCTCATGGGTCGGCAACCCATGGCTCTGGAGCCGCATGTGGTTCTATTGTATTTTGTATAGATGATTCTTTAGTTGTGGTCAAAGTTTGGGCTTTCATATCTGAGGTGTCTTCTTGTTCCTTCACATAGCCTCTTAGTATTTCATTGGTTGTGGTAAGAATTTGGATTAGTGTTTTCAACATAGCGAGAGTTTGTTGATCTTCATTTATAAATAAATTTTGTTCCTGGTCTTCTTCCAGATTAGTATTTTAAGCTAAAGGCTTTACACTTAGAAAATCCAAAAGATAATTTTTTTTTCTAGGTAGGGAACACAAAGCCTTTCACAGCTGCTGTTTCAAAGTTCTCAAGGTTATATATCTTATCTATTTCCCTGGGCAGTCAGCCAGGCCCTTTTTAAAGTTTCCCTTTGAGTCCCAAAGTTATCTTAATCTTTTCAGTTTTTCTTTTTTCTTTTCATAAGAAAGAATCCAGATTTCCAACAGAGGTAGACAATGAAAAATAGGAAATAAAAAATCTTTCAATCCACATGCTTTGAGAAATAAAGTCCCAATTGGGATTCAGTTACTTTTTCGCATTTAAAACACCACTGGGTATTAAGTTGCTGCTCTTTCTGGAGGGAGGGGGAAAGTCCCCCTTCCCTCACCAGAGGGGGGGGAATGCTTAGTAGCTTAAGGAGGTACAGAAAGTAATTAGGGTGTAAAAGAGGTAAATCTCACCTAGTCTCTTCCGTGCTGCTTTAAGAGTTGCCTGGTGGAAAATGTGACTTTGGCTGTTCACAGCCTAGGGACGAGCCATAATGGCCGGTCCTTTCATCTGCCAGTTTGGAGGGATTGCCAGGTCTAACGCGAGAGTTACAGCTCTCCCGCGATCCAGCGAGTGCTCCTCCTTGCTGGTTGCCTCTTAGGGGTTACTTTCGGCCCTTCAGGGGCCCCCAGCGATGCAAAACTGGATGGGGGAGGGAGAGAGAGAGAGCAAGTCTCCCAGCTGTCTATAGCGGCTGCATGACAAACCAGAAGTCCGTATGTGGTTCTTTCAGCTTTCTCCTGCACTTCCCAGTTTGCAGAGAGAGAGACAGAGACAGAGACAGAGACAGAGAGAGGCACTTTCTCTCTCTGTGTGTGTGTGTGTCTCTCTGTGTGTGTCTCTGTGTGTAACTCACGGTGTTCTCTGAGAAGCTGACGAGCTTATTGTGTGGGGCTTCTGCTCCACAGGAAGCAGGAAGACAGCCAGCCCAATAAAAATGTGTATCAGCATGTCCAAAAACAGCATGAAGCCAGCTTGCCAGGTGAAAAGAAGATTGGAGAGAGGGAGAGAGAGAAGGGGGGAGAGAGAGAGAGGGAGAGAGAGAAGGGAAGCACAAGTGTCTCTCTCTGTCTCTGTCTCTGTCTCTGTCTCTGTCTCTCTCTCTCTCTCTCTCTCATTCACACACACAACACACAAACACACTGAGTGGGGGGAGAGGACTGGCAGACCAAGGGCAGAAAGAGAGAGGGAGAGAGAGAGAGAAGGAGAGGGAGAGGGAGGGAGAGAGAGGGAGAGGGAGGGAGAGAGAGGGAGAGAAAATATGAATATATGTGGTTGTCCTTACTGGACTTTTAGTAATATGTTGATTTTTTTTAATTAAGAGGTGAGGTATGGGGATAGTTATGCTGTATTTAAAGATGGAAGATAGGCTACTAAAATTGTTTTTACCTGTTGGGATGAAGGAGAAAGGTTTTTTTCCCCCTCTTTCTCCTGTCCTTTTCTCCCCCCCCCCCAATTTTTTTCTTTTCTATTTTTCTGTTTGTAGTTTTTATAGTTTGCACCAGCTTTTTATTTCATAAATACAAGGAGGACTCAAATAGACATTTGAGTATTTTATTTGAAAGTAACCTTCGACCCAGCGGGGTTTTTTGATGTTCAAAATGCTTTTGTTGCATGCAGAAATAAAAATTTGTTTTCTCTGTAGCAGCTCATTGATTTCATAAATGCAATACACTATAGTTTTTTTATACTTAGCATAAAGGTAAAACACAATATATGCAGTGTTATCTTCATTTTAGATGTCAAAAGGGTTTTGCGGCTCCCAGTGTTTTCTTTTCGGTTGGAAATGGGTCCACGTGGCTCTTTGAGTGTTTTAGGTTGCCTACCCCTGACCTAGCTGAATACAGGTGTCCTTCCTTTGCAACATTTAAAAAATATCAGCGGTTAACCACAGCATCTACAAAAATATCATCTATAGCTTACCATTGTACATAAGATGAAGGAATAAGCCATCAGTGTTTCTTGTACACAATTTCTTTGGTTTTACTCACTAATTCTTTCTTTATAAAAATGGTATTGCTTTTGCTTATGGTAGCTTTTCTGCCATATGCTGTTCTAAAAATGTTTATGAGTGATCAAAGAAAATATTCCAACACTACTAACCCAGCATTTATTTAGCACAAAGCAAATTGATGCTGTTGTTCCCCAATAAACCTCACAGGATGCTTTTTACTACACTAGATTAGTTTTATCCCCTTCTTGTCCTTCTGGCAAAGCAGGAACCAGGAAAAAGGCACTAGTGCTTGGCTGCAATCATTTGGCTTGCAACCATTTCCTTTTTCAAGAATTTTGGCAGGGCTTAACTGGAGCCAGGGTATCCAAGACTAAGAACAATATATTGGTAACAACAGTAGGATAGTCATATTGTTCAGTGACTATGCTTCCATAGAACCTACTCATAGCAGTAAGGAGTCAGTTAATTTAGGAGCCAAAACAAATCATAGAAAAATCCTTGCTTTCATTCCATAGAATCAAGAGAATGAGAGATAGCCAAAGTCTCTGCAGCAAGAAAGCCAATCAAGCCTTAGTATTGTAATTTCTGAATGCAAATTCTTCTGATCTCAATAGTAGGACATTAAATTTTTCAAATGAATTGTCCCAGAGCTGTACTACATTACCAATGCCACTTCCTGGCACTGTTTCTCTTCAGCATCTTAGAATGCTCTTTAGTTCATTTTTGACTTATTGTTGCTCATCGTTCTGCCTACTGTACTCCATAATCCTTATGAGGTTAACATTTCTCTATTTTAAAGACCTGGCTCTGACCTTTACTTAGCTGTGGCCTGCAAAATGTATATGCTATGCAGCAATAGCACTTAGACTTATATATTGTTTCACAGTATTTTACAGCCTTCTCTAAGCTGTTTACAGAGTCAACATATTGCCCCCAACAATCTGGGTCCTCATTTTACCAATCTCGGAAGGATGAAAGGCTGAGTCAAACTTGAGCCAGTGAGAATCGAACTGCTGAATTGCTGGCAGCTGGCAGTCAGCAGAAGTAGCCTGCAGTACTGCATTCTAACCACTGTGCCATGAGACAAGATATTAGCAAGGAGGGCTCAGGTAATATTGATACTTTAGCCATTCTCGCACACAATAATATATTAAATTTCTTGAACTACAATGGATTTGTACAATCGTCTTAAATATGGTACTTAGGATGTAAGTGTCTTATCAGAAAGGTATGGTTTTCAGGATGCAGCCACATAAACTCCAGCATATAAACATTCCTTATGAAGTTTTCTCCCTTATTATTTATAACATTACAAGATAAAAAGCGGTGTTTCTCATTCAGCTACTCAAGGTTAATTGTAAAAATTGCCTTTTAGAAGAAGCAGTTATGCAAAAAGATTTCTTCCTCCCTCTGAAATGTATTTAAAAAGCAGAAGATTCCTTTATGACAGAAAGTTTCTGCTGTTATGTCAGAATATCTATTCTAACAGGTAAGTGTGGCTAAATTTCTTTTTAATCAATAGTATTAATCAGGAGTGTTAAGTAGCGAGTTCTTTGGCGCAGGAATGAAGACGAGTTAACTGAGTACAGGGAAGCTCATAGTTTATTTTGTGTAGAATCTGTACTGGCAAATGGCTGCAACTAGCCGCAATATATAGTCTAGCCCCTAGGCGGCAGCCAATAGGTTTGAAGCAACCATTGCTGCCTAGGGATAGCCAATTATAGTGCTGGAGACTTGTAGTCTGGGTTGCTGGAGAGCTGTTAGCTGCTCCAGCAACCCACGTGGTTTTACTAATGAGCCCAGTACATAACAAGGATTATCTGTGGTTGGAAGCTGACTGAGCTTTTTCTTTCAATCCTCTTCTCCCTCTTTATGGAGTAGACATGACCTCTATTCTTTCATCCTTTGATGGCACTCCCCTTGAATGGTCTATCTTTCACTATGAAGCGAGCAACTCTTCAACAACCAAAGCTGTTTAAATTCTTCTTGGTACGCTAACCATCTTCTTCTTCCTCTCAAAGTGCCAATGACAGCTTTCTTTATGCAAGCTGACCAGTCTATTTTTCACTTCCTTTCTTCTCCGTTTCTGGAAAAAAAATCCTATCTATAACATTGTTATCTGTTACCCTCCAGTTATTTTCTCATGCCTCAGATCATCTTGCAAGTACAACCTGTCTGTCTTACAGCTCAGATGGCAAATCTATTGTAGTATTCCTAATCCTGCTATAGGTATGGAGATCCGCAGGGCTTGACATCTTGACATATCCATGCATTTTCAATGTTGTCTTCTACTTCCCATATTATTATTATTATTAAAATATTATTTCCAATATTTTCCTCAGCTCAGGTTGCAATATGGCTCAAGCTGGATCCGTCTGGTGGAATGAAAACATTGGAACCATAAATGATTTAAAGCCAGGACATCCAAATGCAGCCACTCCCTATCCCAGACATCAAATGCTCAGTTGCAGGGCTTTTTTTCCTCATAGAACGCTCAGAACGGAGTTCCGGCACCTTTTTTGGATGGAACCTTATAGGGTAGGCAAGGCAGGTTGTATAACATGTGTGAGTTCCGGCACCTTTTTCTTTTACAAAAAAAGCACTGCTCAGTTGTATGCCATTCTACCCATTCCTGCCAGAGAAACAAGTCCCGGTGAGATTAATACATTCAGTCTGGTAAATAAGTAGCCTCTTCTTACTTATAGCACTCTATAATACCAGCAGAAATGTTAAAGAATCTAGTATTACTTTTCTTTTTCTCTCTCCCCACTTTATAAAGTATTAGGAAAGTAATCTCAAGAAAATTATCTGAAGAGCAGCAGAGAGAGATTTGCTTACAAATGGGTCCATAATAGTGTGCAGAATTGTCTCTGTGATGTTTATAGATGTAAATTCGAAATCCCCAATGCAGTCCTCCCAAACAGTGCTTAAAATACAAAGGGAAGAACAAGGGGGGAGGGTTTTAGCCTTGGCTTCTAGCAAGTTGAAAAGAAGACCTGGATTATCTATAGTTGGAGATTTCAGGAGAAGTTCCCTTGCTTGCCTTAATTGCAAGTACATTTCTAAAGTTTACTGAGTTAATGAAGCAAAGAGTATCAGTGAAGCTGAATGTGTGTGTGTGTGTGTGTGTGTGTGTGTGTGTGTGTGTGTGTGTGTTCACATGCGTAGAAAACTGTTAATCAAAAATAGATTCTGGCTAAAATCTTACATTGGCAATTGTATTCTCTCTCTCTCTCTCTCTCTCTCTCTCTCTCTCTCTCTCTCTCTCTCTCTCTCTCTGTGTCTGTGTGTTTGTGTGTGTGTGTGTGTGTGTGTGTGTGTGTGTGTGCACGCATGCCTTTGAGTCAGTGTTGACTAGTTCCTGCAGTTTTCTTGGCAACATCTTTCAGAATGCCATTGCTTTCTTCCCAGGGCTGAGATAGAGTGGCTGCCCAAGGTCAGCCAACTGGCTTTGTGTCTAAGGGAGGACTTACACTTATGGTTTCCTAGCTCGGTGCCTTATCCACTATACTAAATTGGTTCTCTGTTGTAACATAGAAGTAGGATAAACACACTTACATACATATATGCATGTACGTTTACATGCGCTGTAATTACCAGGATCGTTTATATTTTGTGTGGAATTTCTGTAGCCAGAAAATATTATCAAAAACTTTGTATATTATCTCATATAATTCTATGAGTACCAATTTTAGACTCTTTCACTCAGTGCAAATTATTCATTCCTTGGCTCCTTTGAAATATTCCTGTGTCACACCTTTAATTAATTGGACTATTTTGGATTCAAAATATAGTCAATTTGCTATATCCCCTTTCAGTCTGTTATTATTTTGAAATGTGGTACACTATTCTGGAAAAGTGCATTTTGATTCTCTTTGTTATTTAAATTAATACTATTGCATAATCCAGATCTCAAAATAGATAAAAAAACAATTTTATGAAAGATCAGGATTTATGCTGCGATCTTTACATTAGGAATAATAGGTTATAGTGATGATGATAATTTTAATGCTAAAATTTGAATACCATTTATCAGTTTCCCTCCGTAACAGTATTCACAAAATTTACTTGCATCTCCATTTGTGGCAGTAGCATTTTCAGTCTCTGAGCACTGAACTTACGAGATCAGATCATTAAATCCTATGAAGCCAAAAAATAAAATAAAATAAAATAAAATAAATGCTCAGAACTTGAATGTCTATGGAGATTCTCAATCAGCCAGGTCATGGTTGTCCCAAAGGTGCTTTTTCAGGAGGCAAATGGACTTTCTTGGGTTTTTTTGAAAATGTTTCAGTTCTCATCCAAGAAGCTTCTTCATGTCTGACTCAATTGTGGGGAATGGAAGGATTTATATTCCTTGCAGACATCTTCAAAGAAAAAGAAGAAAGTGCAGTTGCCTCTTGGAAAAGCACCTTTGGGACAACCATAACTGGATGACTGAGAATCTCCTTAGATATTTAGCTATGTACTTTGGGATAAACACCCTTTGAATGGTGTGGGAATATGAATGGATTTCCAGAAAACATTGCAGACTACAGGACCATTCGCGCTTCAATTTGAGATGCAGACAACATAGACCAGTGATGGCAAAACTTTTAGAGAGCGAGTGCCCAAATTGTAACCCAAAACCCACTTATGTATCATCAGGTGCCGGGTGGGCATGGCCCATTGGGTGGGTGTGGCCAATTGGGTGGGCATGGCCCATTGAGTGGGCGTGGCTGCGGTGGTAATGGCAGACTGGGTGGGACTAAAAAGTTCAATCAATCAATTCCAACTTTGCAAGATCATTTTTTTCCCTGAAAGAAGTTGAAATTGATTGCGTTCCCACAGAGAGGGCCTCCTCAGGGTGCCACCGGTCAGAGAATGTCGGCTGGTGGCCCCCAGGGAGAGGGCCTTCTCTGTGGGCGCCCCGGCTTTATGGAATCAGCTGCCGGTCGAGCTCCGGATGGCACCTGACCTCCGCTCCTTCCGGCGCAGTCTGAAGACCTACCTATTTGAACAAGCTGGCCTGGCCTGATGGGGGATGTGCTGGGGTTTTTATTGGGGATTTTTATTATTCTACTGTTTTTAACTCGGGCTCTTATTTAATTCTTTTTTAATTTTTGTATTCTGTATTTTTATGTGCCCTGTTCACCGCCCTGAGTCCTTCGGGAGAAGGGCGGTATACAAATATAATAAATGAAATGAAATGAAATTGATTGATTGATTGAACCTTTTATTTTTTTTTGCACATGGCAGTGGAGACCTAAAGCAAAAAGATTTTATAAAACCAGCTGAAGACCTAGGACTGGGGTGACAGTGCACGTGCCCACAGAGAGGGCTTTGCATGCAACATGTGGCATGCGTGTCATAGGTTCGCCACCACGGACATAGACTCATCCCCAACAGCCTGCGTCTGTCTTCAACAGTGAAGAGACACAGGGCAGAAAACATCCTGCAGCCAAGAAGGGTCCACACACATTTGCACTACTCAGGTGACCCTGAGGACAAAGATAAACCTCCAAATGGCCTCACTGACTATCTAAAAGTATTCAAATGACCAGCTGTCTACAAAGAATAAAAATCCTTCCATTCCGCACCACCCAGTCAGAGCTGAAGGAACTTCTTGGATGAGAAGTGAAACGTCTTCAAAAAAAAAGAAAGAAAGAAAGAAAAAAAGAAAGAAAGAAAGAAAGAAAGAAAGAAAGAAAGAAAGAAAGAAAGAAGGAAGGAAGGAAGGAAGGAAGGAAGGAAGAAAGAAAGAAAGAAAGAAAGAAAGAAAGAAAGAAAGAAAGAAAGAAAGAAGGAAGGAAGGAAAGAAAGAAAGAAAGAAAGAAAGAAAGAAAGAAAGAAAGAAAGAAAGAAAGAAAGAAAAAGAAAGAAAGAAAGAAAGAAAAAAAAGAAAGAAAAAACAAGGCAGTCCAGCAGCCTCCTGAAAAAGCACCTTTCGGACTCAGGACTTGAACTTTATAAATATTTGTTATGAATAAATAAATTTGATATGTAAACTTTAAAGAATGCATAGAATATAAAACCAAAGAGATTTGTTTTTGCCTAAAATTCCTACAAAACTTTCTGCAGACCTTGCAATATGGCTTGTACAAAGATTAAATAAATAATAACCTTTTGGGCAACAACAACACAGAGACACACACTATATTAATCTCACCATTATCTAACTTTGTTTATTTAACCTGTAAGTTAAGTCATTTGACAGCTCCAGGTTAATGTATGATGATAAAGAATAAATACAATTTAAAAATATATGTATGCAACGAGTAGCCCTGTATGTTTTTAGAACACAAATATGAAAATGACAATTCTAGTGCATGCAGTAGTTATTCTGTTTTTATCTACAAGTTCAAGCTGAAATTGAGTCCTGACGCCTTCATAAACTTTGTGTGTGTGTGTGTGTGTGTGTGTGTGTGTGTGTGTGTGTGTGTGTGTATTCTAGTCAGTCTTGACATCTGGATGGAAGTGGTTTGCCCTTGCCTTCTTCCTCTGGTTCAGAGAGAGTGACTGTTTTGTGTCCAAAACCCAACTGGCTTTGTGCTGAAGGCAGGACTAGAACTCACAATTTCCCAGTTTAGACCCTGGTACCTTAAACATCAGGGAGTGTCCCTCTCCACCCAGTCTTAACAAACAATTTGAGCAGATTTAATGCTTCAGACAGAAAAAAAAAGTAAAATTAGAAGTACTCCTCCACAGTCGTATCAATTTAAAAGCTTATCCTTAGGTATCCTTTGGGATATTAATGTAGCATCTTGACTGTACAATAAGCAATGTGTATACACTGTTTTTCTTTAGTTTAAAAAGCCTAAAAAATACACAGCAAAGGACAAAACAGCAAATTCTTTTATCAGTTAGGGAAGGGGTGTGAAACTGCTGGCCCACGGGCTGGATGCATCATAGCAAAACCGCACCCACCCCATTGCCAGCAATGGCAAAAAAGTTGCAATATGTCATGACACATCACGTGACATTGCGAGTTTGACACCCCTGAGTTAGTGAGTTAAAGTATGGCCTTCTCTGCTGCTGCACATGCCCTAAGTTTTGGGCGGTCCTTACTCTGATGGCCTTCAGCTAGCATTTTCTGTGATGTGACACATGGAGCCTATATGGGGTATGGAGCATTCTTGTAAATCGAGGTGGAGCTAAAGGTTGGCAGATAACTTTGCAGCTTGTCAGGTTCCATTTTTTGATTAAAATGATCTTTAAATACATTACACTAAGTCCTCAACTTATGACCAAATTGAGTCCAACATTTCTGTTGTTAAGTGAGACATTTGTTAAATGCGTTTTGCCTCATTTTATGACCATTCTTGCCACAGTTGTTAAGTGAATCATCACAGTTGATAAGTGAGTGACATGGTTGTTTAGTGAATCTGGCATCCCCATTGGCTTTGTTTGTCAAAGGGTCACAAAAGGTGATCACATGACCTTGGGACACAGCAATGGTCATAATTTTGAGTCAGCTGCCAAGCATCTGAATTTTGATCACATGATCGTGGATATGCTACAAAGGTTAGTGCAATTGCCACTTAGAATGGTCACTAAATGAACTGTTGTAAGGCGAGGAATATCTGTAATGTCACGTTTTCCAAGAAAGTTGGAAACTAATTCCTATGGCAAAGCATTTCTTACCCACATCCTATTTATACAATAAATTGTTTTACCCTAATGTTTATCTATTTAGTGGCATCGCAGGATTGTCTACTATAATTGGGAACAGCAATTCCAGACAAAGGCATTTATGATCATCTCTAGCTACTCCTTTTCTTGAAATGTCCCAGGTTTGAATCTAGACATTTTTGTATATGCATGTTACCATTAACCAATGTTCATCTTTTGAAGAAAATGTATTTTTTAATTAATTCAGGAACTTACTTCTGTATTTTCTATACTCTTTACTGAGCATTATTGTGTAGCAACAAATTATCTTGTCCAGATAATCCTTACTAAATATTGGGCCTTGTCTTGCTGTTTATGTTCACATCTACATGACCTTTCTTAGTATTTCTTCAGCATCCATAGTTTCATCAATCCTTATAGAATACCACTCCCCATCAATTTGGAAAACAGTGGTAGTGAGGACAGTTAGGATGGAAATAGGATACACTGCATCTGAAATGACTTATACAGTATCTGAGTTTTAAATGCTGTCTCCCAAACAAAGCATAGCAAAACAAAGCAGTTAAACCATTAGATTTATATCCTTATGTATATAAAGTCCCTTAACAAGATATGCCCCTTCATGGATTACTGCCTTGTCATGGCGAAGGGGCTTGCGTAATTCAATGAAGCTATGAGCTATGCCATGCAGGGCCACCCAAGATGGAAAGGAAATAGCAGAGAGTTCTGACAAAACGTGATCCACTGGAGAAGGAAATGGCAACCCACTCCAGTATCTTTGCCATGAAAACCCTATGGACAGTACCAAAAGGCAAAACGATATGACGCTGGAAGATGAGCCCCTCAGGTTGGAAGGAGTCCAATATGCTACTCGGGAAGAGCAGAGGGCTAGTACTAGTAGCGCCAGAAAGAATGAAGCGACTGGGCGAAAGCTGAAAGGACACTCAGCTGTGGATGTGTCTGGTGGTGAAAGGAAAGGCCGATGCTGTAAAGATTTTTTCTCCATAGGAACCTGGAATGTAAGATCCATGAATCAAGGAAAGCTGGACGTGGTCAAACAAGAGATGTCAAGACTAAACATCGACATCTTAGCAATGAGCAAACTAAAATGGACAGGAATGGGTGAATTTAATTCAGATGACCATCAGCTATACTACTGCAGGCAAAAATCCCTCAGAAGAAATGGAGTAGCCTTCATAGTCAATAAAAGAGTAGGAAAAGCAATACTGGGATACAATCCTCAAAATGACAGAATGATCTCAGTTCGAATCCAAGGCAAACCATTCAATATCACAGTAGTCCAAGTCTATGCCCCAACCACCAGTGCTGAAGAGGATGAAATTGACCAGTTCTATGAAGCCCTACAGCACCTTATAGAACTAACACCAAAAAATGATGTCCTTATCATCATGGGGGATTGGAATGCTAAAGTAGGAAGCCAAAAGATAACCATAATAACAGGGAAGTTTGGCCTTGGAGTGCCAAATGAAGCAAGGCACAGGCTGATAGAATTTTGTCAAGAGAATACGATGGTCATAGGAAACACTCTTTTCCAACAACCTAAGAGACGGCTCTACACATGGACATCACCAGACGGTCAACACAGAAATCAGATTGACTATATGCTCTGCAGCCAAAGATGGAAAAGCTCTATACAGTCAGTAAAAACAAGACCAGGAGCTGACTGTGGCTCAGACCAGGAGCTTCTCATTGCAAAGTTTAAGCTTAAACTGAAGAAAGTAGGGAAAAGCACTAGGCCACTCAGGTATGAATTAAATCATATCCCTGTTGAATATACAGTAGAGGTGACAAATAGATTTAAGGAATTAGATCTGATAGACAGAGTGCCTGACGAACTATGGATGGAGGTTCGCAACATTGTAGAACAGGTAGCAACCAAAACCATCCCAAAGAAAAAGAAATGCAAGAAAGCAAAATGGTTGTCTGAGGAAGTTTTGCAAATAGCGGAGGAAAGGAGGGAAGCGAAAGGCAAGGGAGAAAAAGAAAGATACGCCCAATTGAATGCAGAATTCCAGAGAATAGCTAGAAGAGATAAGAATGCCTTCTTAAATGAACAGTGCAAAGAAATAGAAGAAAACAATAGAATAGGGAGGACCAGAGATCTTTTCAAGAAAATTAGAGAGATGAAGGGAACGTTTAATGCAAAAATGGGCATGATGAAGGACCAAAATGGCAGGGACCTAACAGAGGCAGAAGAGATTAAGAAGAGGTGGCAAAATTACACAGAAGAACTATACAAGAATGAGCTTCATGTCCCTGATAATCACAATGAGGTGGTCACTGACCTCGAGCCAGACATCCTAGAATGTGAACTGAAGTGGGCCTTAGAAAAGCTGAGCAACAACAAAGCTAGTGGAGATGACAGTATTCCAGCTGAGCTATTCAAAATCTTAAAAGACGATGCAGTAAAAGTGCTACACTCAATTTGCCAGCAAATTTGGAAAACTCAACAGTGGCCACAGGATTGGAAAAGATCAGTTTACATTCCAATTCCAAAGAAAGGCACTGCCAAAGAATGTTCAAACTATCGCACCATTGCACTCATTTCTCATGCTAGTAAAGTTATGCTTAAAATCCTACAAGTTGGACTCCAGCAGTATGTGGATCGAGAACTACCAGAAGTACAGGCAGGATTTTGAAGAGGCAGAGGAACTAGAGATCAAATTGCCAACATATGCTGGATCATGGAGAAAGCTAGAGAGTTCCAGAAAAACATCTACTTCTGCTTCATTGACTATGCTAAAGCCTTTGATTGTGTGGATCATAACAAACTGTGGCAAGTTCTTAAAGAGATGGGCGTACCAGACCATCTTATTTGTCTCTTGAGAAACCAATATGTGGGTCAAGAAGCAACTGTAAGAACTGGACACGGAACCACTGATTGGTTCAAAATTGGGAAAGGAGTCCGTCAAGGCTGTATACTGTCGCCCTGCCTATTTAACTTATATGCAGAGCACATCATGAGAAAAGCAGGGCTAGATGAATCAATAGTTGGAATTAAGATTGCCGGAAGAAATATCAACAACCTAAGATATGCAGATGATACCACTCTAATGTCAGAAGGTGAAGAAGAACTAAAGAGCCTCTTGTTGCGGGTGAAGAAGGAGAGTGCAAAACTTGGGTTGAAACTTAACATTAAGAAAAGCAAGATCATGGCATCCGGCCCTCTCAATTCCTGGCAAATAGATGGGGAAGAAATGGAGGTAGTGACAGATTTTATTTTCCTGGGCTCCAAGATCACTGCAGATGGGGACTGTAGCCAAGAAATTAAAAGACGCTTGCTCCTTGGGAGGAAAGTCATGGCAAATCTAGACAGCACACTAAAAAGCAGAGACATCACCCTGTCAACAAAAGTGTGTATAGTCAAGGCTATGGTCTTCCCAGTTGCAATGTATGGTAGTGAAAGCTGGACCATAAAAAAGGCTGAGCGCCAAAGAATTGAGGCCTTTGAACTATGGTGCTGGAGAAGACTCCTGCGAGTCCCTTGGACTGCAAGGCGATCAAACCAGTCAGTGCTAGAGGAGATCAACCCTGACTACTCTTTAGAAGGCCAGATCCTGAAGTTGAAACTCAAATACTTTGGCCACCTAATGAGCAGGAAGGACTCACTGGAGAAGAGCCTAATTTTGGGAAAGATTGAGGGCAATAGAAGAAGGGGACGACAGAGAATGAGGTGGCTGGATGGAGTCACTGAAGCAGTAGGCGTGAGCTTAAATGGACTCCAGAAGATGGTAGAGGACAGGAAGGCCTGAAGGAACGTTGTCCATAGGGTCGCAATGGGTCAGACATGACTTCGCAGCTAACAACATAACAAGAAGATATGATTCAAAACTGTTGATATTTAAGCGAAAAAAATACTTTTTCCCTTTTTTCTAAAAAAAGGTATTTGCTTTATTATACAGAAATAGAAAAAACACACACAAAAACCATAATGCATATAAATAACAGATGAGTTATAAATACAGCAGTCAATCATTTTCTACATTCAATCTCTATTTTCTTTACACTGGTAGAGAGTCAGTTCGTAAGAAAACAGTGAGCTTGTATCATATCATGGTAGTTCTATGTTTTAATCTAATCTAATCTCATCTCATCTCATCTCATCTAATGTATCCCCATGTTCAAAAAATCAATATACAAATCATTTTGTATAATGGTACATTTCAAATTTTGATATACAGTACCTTGAAAATCACATTCACATCCTCCCAAAACCTTATTACTAGAGCCTTGTGGTATTAAATTAAAATGGGATGATAATGACAGAATCTGATATCACATGAATAAGTGTTTCCACCACAATTTTACACATCTAGCATAATGAAATTGACAGCCACTCTTGACAAAGAGTCTTTGACTTGTAGAAACAAACCACTTCCCATTTTTAAAACAAAATTCAAGATCACAATAAAGAATTTAAATCTGGAACTCTCCTCACATTGGGCAAAAAAGTGTTCTTGTCTCTTATTTATATGCATTGCAAATATCTTACCTTAAAATAAATTTATACCCAGAGAACTAACTTCAACCAAATGAGTTTACGATCATATCCTTCTTCAATGGGTGAAAAAAATGTCTGCTTTCCACAAAAATGTGTCTTTGATGTGGTCAGATTGCTTCTTTCCTGATGTTGTTTGTTTGTTTGTTGGGATATACGCATCATATTGCTTCTCGATTTAACACCACACTATTTCAAAACTTTTTGCCCAGTAATTTCCCTTTGATTTCATAAAGTACACAATTTGTAGACAATTTATGAGGCAAGAAAAGAAGAAAAATGGCCCATTGCACAAAAAAGAACCATGTAGTTTGGGAAAAACATGTAACTGTCAGGTTCCAACAAGATATTTCATGAAAATGCCATCAATTGATGAGATGTGAGACAAGACTTATCTGTACAGTGTTTTCTGGGATACTGTTTTACATCTGAAACTCTGAAACAGGCAGAGAAAACAGACAGAGAATCAAAATCTGAAGAAATCACTGTTGTTCCAATAAACCAGTAATAAAAACAGTGTTTATATCACTGTAGTGACACATGAGTGACATTGTAAGATACTTCAAATTACTAGTGAGACAATGGTCACAGACTGCAATTATCTTCCCATTAGCCTACTGGAGGAGAAAAATCCTGCTTATTATTTTCCATTTTTTAAAGTTTGGTGAAAAAATATTGATGTATCCTCTTGCAGAACCATCTGGAATTATCCTATATTAATTCCTAATAAAAATGAAGCCATTTTACTAATCTAAGAAATATCTGTGTCTTGATTTGTGAACTCTCATCTTTAATGTGAAGCAAAAAAGAATTTGATTGGAGAACACAGAGAGAGTTTAATTTGTCTCTCAGAAAAAAATCATTCTTATGTTTCTAAGTAGCAGCTAACTATGCTTAACTTGTTGTGGAAAGTTATTCTCTGCCCCTAAGGTATCAAAGCCAAACCATTATGTAGAACAAATGCAGGACAACAGCCTATGTATCATCAAAAATCAAAAGTTAAAAATTATTATTTTTTAACTTTCAGCAGATCACCGGGAATACACAGATGCTCATTTCAGATGAAACAGATAACTATTTATCCCTAAAGAAATGTCAACCCAAGCCTTTTTGTGAAAAGTAAAGAACCTTGGGAAGTTCTCTGATAATCTTACGATTTGTTATGAAAATACTTTTCTTACACTCTGTGCATGTGCTTTCAGGGTCTTAATAACAAAATAAGAACTATTGGGAGTAAAGTGAAAAAAATAGAATGCAGAAGAAGAATATCTTCCAAAGTTCTTGAAGGAAAGATAAGAAATAAAGCATGAATAGGTAGATTTTGTAGGAAGTATATATATATATATATATATATATATATATATATATATATATATATATCCCTCCTATTTAACCTCAGTGTGACACATCACTTTATCTTTAATCTGCTGCCCACAGGACTGAATTCTTATAAGCCATATGATGTATTTATTTCAGTGCTGGATTTTCGTCTGGTCTTTCCATCTAGTGGGTTAGAAAACTGTCTCTCTGATCTCTGTGTCCTGTAGGTGGTACTGTTGTTCCATAACTTTCCCCAGTGTTCTAATGGTTTAGGAATTATAAAATTGAATTAAAAAGGAACAGAGAAAAAAGTTAAAGCTAGCAAAGCAAAAAGTGGGGGGAAAGTGGTAAAAGTAAAGAAATATGCTTTATTTTTAAAAGTTGTTTTTAACTGAAGATTTATTGACAAGTTTAACTTTTGGGATTCATTGCATCATATATATACTGTATATATGATACAATGTGTATATGATACAATGTGTTTTGAGTGGATGGGCTGGTCTCAGCTGCCAGCCTTAGACCTGATACCAGACCCAAACTCATGATAACATCACATGACATCACCACCACACAACCATTCAAAAAGCAAATCCGAACCCACAACGATAACGACACACAACCACAAAACAGAAACCTGACTACAGCTGCAACATTAGCCACTTTAAACCCCTCCAAACCACACAATAAGCAAACTGACACCCACTATAAAAACATGGCACCACAACAAACACGGAGCCGAACAAAAGCAGCACAACTCACCAGTTCAGGTCTAAGGCTGGCAGCTGAGACCAGCCCATCCACTCAAAACACATCCCCACCCAATCGTTTGGACTACTGCAATGCTCTCTACATGGGGCTGCCCTTGAGGACCACTCGGAGGCTTCAACTGGTGCAGAATGCAGCCGCGTGAGTGGTGTTGGGGGTCTCCCGATACTCCCATGTTACACCTCTGCTCCACGAGCTGCATTGGCTGCCAGTTGCCCTCCGGGTGAGATTCAAGGTGCTGGTAATGACCTATAAAGCCCTACATGGCATGGGTCCGGATTACCTACGGCAGCACCTGCTGCCGGCATCAACCTCCCTCCGTCCAGTGCGTTCCCACAGAGTGGGCCTCCTCACGGTGCCTCCGATCAGAGAATGTCGATTGGTGGCCCCAAGGGGGAGGGCGTTCTCTGTGGGCGCGCCAGACCTATGGAACCGCTTGCCGGTTGAGCTCCGGATGGCCCCCGACCTTCGCTCCTTCCGGCGCGATTTAAAAACTTATTTATTTGAACAATCTGGCCTGGTTTGATGGGTTTGGGGTTAGATCTAATTTTAACATAGTTTTAATCATTGTATTATATTGGGCATGATTATTTAATTCTTTTAACTTCTTTTAACTTTTGTATTTATATTCTGATATTTATTGCCCTGTACACCGCCCTGAGTCCTTCGGGAGAAGGGCAGTATAAAAATTTAATAAAACTAAACTAAAAACTAAAACTTTGGAGAATAGTTTGACTTCCTCTTCTTTGTGGCAGCCCCTTGAGATATTGGAACACTGCTATCATGTCACCCCTAGTCCTTCTCTTCATTAAACTAGACATACCCAATTCCAGCAGCCGTTCCTTATATGTTTTAGCCTCCAGTCCCCTAATCATCTTTGTTGCTCTTCTCTGTGCTCTTTCCAGAGTCTCAACATCTTTTTTACATCGTAGTGACCAAAACTGGATGCAGTATTCCAAGTGTGGCCTTACCAAGGAATTGTAAAGTGGTATTAATATGTCACATGATCTTGATTCTATCCCTCTGTTAATGCAGCCTAGCACTGTGTTGGCTGCAGCACACTGCTGGCTCATATTTAAGTGATTGTCCACTAGGACTTCGAGATCCCTCTCACAGTTACTACTATTGAGCATGGTACCACCTATACTATACTTATACATTTGGTTTTTCTTGCCTAAATGTAGAACCTTACTTTTTTCACCTTTGAATTTCATTTTGTTAGATAGTGCCCAGTTTTCAAGTCTGTCCAGATCCTCCTGTATCTTAAGCCTGTCTTCTGGAGTGTTGGCTATTCCTGCCAGCTTGGTGTCATCTGCAAATTTGATGAGTTCCCCATCTATCCCCTTGTCCAAATCGTTGATGAAGATATTGAAGAGCACTGGGCCCAGAACAGAGCCCTGGGGCACCCCACTACACATTTCCCTCCATGTAGATGCAGTTCCATTGAGGACCACACACTGAGTACGGCCGGTCAGCCAGCTACGAATCCATGTGGTGGTGATCCTGTCTAACCCACATTTTTCTATCTTATCAAGTAGTAGGTTGTGATCTACTTTATCAAATGCCTTACTGAAGTCCAAGTAAATTATATCCACCACATTCCTCTGGTCCACTAATTTTGTCACTTGGTCAAAGAATGCAATAAGATTTGTCTGGCATGATCTGTTTTTGACAAACCCATGTTGGCTTTTAGTAATGATTTTGTTTGCCTCTAGGTGCTCGCTGATTTATTGTTTGATTATCTTTTCCAGAATCTTTCCAGGTATTGAGGTCAGGCTGATAGGTCTGTAATTGCCTGGATCCATTTTTTTCCCTTTTTTGAAGATGGGAACTACATCAGCTCTCTTCCAGTCCTCTGGTAGTTCCCCAGTTCTCCAGGATCTTTGAAAAATATAGTTCAGTGGTTCTGAGATCACGTCTGCCAGTTCCTTGAGAACCTTGGGGTGTAATCCATCTGGGCCTGGTGATTTGAACTCATCTAGGCTGGACAGGTGCTCACTTACCATTTTCTTGCCTATCTTAACTTGTGTTTTTATTCTGTTTTTTATTTTTGATAGATTGGTCTGTTTTTTCCCTTTGTGTAAAGACAGATGCAAAAAATGAGTTAAGGAGTTCTGCTTTCTCTCTGTTGTTTGTCACCTTCTTGCCACTTTCACCCACTAATGGACCAATCATTTCCTTTACTTTTTTCTTGCTTTTTACATGTTGAAAGAAGCTTTTTTCTGTTATTTTTGACTTTGGTCGCAAGCCTTAGTTCATTTTGAGCCTTAGCTTTCCTCACTTCATCTTTGCAGGCTCGGGCTATTTGCTGATATTCTGACTTAGTTATGTGCCCCTCTTTCCACTTTCTATACTTGCCCTTTTTATCTTTCAATCTTCTCCCTAGGGTTGAAAGAGAATGATTGGTCAAGGGTTTCTCAGCTGTTTTGTACTCAAGGTTAGATTAGAATTCAGGTCTCACTTATCTTAACCATTAGACCAAACTGGCTCTTTATCACATCTCAGAAGAGAAAATAAAAGTTCTATCTATACAGTGCACATAAGCTGTGCTCACACAAAGCCCAATCAGCCTTCATTTTTTTCAAGGATTTGGCATATGCTGTACCAAATGGGTACACATACTGTGTTTCTTCTCAGGTGTTAGAATCCTACATAAACTAGGATCTGGGCCAGGCGTACAGCTGTCACGACACTGAATGAGTGCACATTGAGTCATGCAAATGGATGACTATGTGGAAATAGCCATAAGTGATTTGGTGTAACTGTGCATTAGGGGGAGTGTCTGTCTTTTAAACTACAGAGAAGAATGCAGCCTAGATTCAGCTTCAGAGTTCCACAGCAACTAAAATGCTTGGCATGAGGAATGGAAAAGCACTTTCCACTGAAATGATATTGCCCTTCAGGGCTGGAATGATAATTACTTGCTGCCAGTTGCAGTAAAATAATTCTGTTGTATTTAATCTAGAACAAAGTATCTTCCTGCATCCAGGTGTTCCTCTTCTTGGTCCTACTTCACATCAATGCATTGCAGCACAGTAGACTATGTTGTGCCCTAAAGCAAAAGTAGGCAGAGGGTGGAGAGAATAATCAGGAGAGGACCAGGCTAATTGAAATTGCAATTGTGACATACCGAAAGGCAGGGAAGGATTTTTGGGACTGCAACTGAAACATGGCAAGATTTTGGAAGGCTTGCGTATGAAGCATTTATTTAATTCTTAATAATTATCTCCTTTTTGTTCAGTTTGCTTAGACTGCTTTTGAGTGTTTTACTGAAAATACACAATACTTCATTTCCATTGCCTGGGTAATGATTTGGAAGCAGAAAAATTGGCTATTAAAGAAATTCTGAGTAATTGCACATTTTCACACTGAATTAATCAAACAATTTTTACTGCTTGTGCTCTCTGTCTTTGGTATAGCCCTGACACAGATTCACCTGCAAGTATGCAACATCAGCCTTCTGCAGTGACCATCCATTTCTTATGACAAATGATGTGAATAGAATATTTTAAAAGAACTCTCTGCTAATTTGAAACATACATGCTTACTATTTAGGGTTGAGAGCTCAGGCTTCAGTCTCCAAATATTCCCCAGAATAATGGGATCTCATGAAAAGCTGGAAGGACACTAGGTGGACTTTTCCCTCCTTTTTCAGTTTTGTCTCTAACGTTGTCTAAATTTGGGACAGTAGGTTTGCACTAAACCCTATCATGTGTTTCTACAGTAATGAGAAATAATATAAGGTCATGTCTTTTCTCTGAAAGGTGGATCTTGTTCCCAACTCAAAAGACCTAATGTCTTAGGTGGTGCAGTGGTTAGAATGCAGTACTGCAGGCTACTTCTGCTGACTCCTGGCTGCCAGCAGTTTGGCAGCTCAAGTCTCACCAGCTCTCAAGGTTGACTCAGTCTTCCATCCTTCCAAGGTCGGTAAAACGAGGACCCAAAGTGTTGGGGGCAATATGCTGACTCTGTAAACCCTTTAGAGAGAGCGGTAAAGCACTGTGAAGCGGTATATAAGTCTTAATGCTATTGCTACCATGTTTCCCTGAAGACCTACCACGAAAGTAAGTCCTAGCTTGATTTTTGGGAGTGGGTCTAATTTAAGCCCTTCCCCTTCCCCATTTAAGCCTTTCCCCAAAAAGAAGCCTTAGTTCTGGGATGAGGTGCATGCCTAAAAATCAAGCTTGGGTGGGGTTGTAGCTTACCATTGCAGCCAGGCCTCCCATGGATTGACACTTGCCTTGCCGGTCCACTTCTTCTGTGGCCAAAGGAGCAGCTTCATTCTGCAGCAGAAGATGAAACTCCAGCCTGCTTTTCACAGTTATAGGCCTTTCTGGAAGGATTCTGCAGCCAAGAACCAAGCTATGGATTCAATCTGTAGCTCAGATTTCAGCTGCAGAGACCTTCCAGAAAGGCTTCTGACTGCAAAATGTAGGGCAGAGCTCAATTCTCAACTGCAGAATGAAGCTGCTCCTTTGGCTGCAGAAGAAGTGGGCCAGCTGGGCAGGACTGTTAGCGCCGCCACCATGAGGTGAATGGAAAAGACCCCTCCCCCTCCCAAAATAAGACCTAGTCCTCTTTTGGAGGCAAAAAAAAAGACCGGGTCTTGTTTTTGGGGAAATACAGTATTAAGATGCCCTTTCAAGGCTGCAGTACCATCAGAGATATCAGTGGTGGGATTCAGCCGGTTTGCACCACTTTAGCAGAACTGGTAACTAATTTTTGGTTGCCCAGGCCCAGAATGGACTTCCGGAAGTGGCATTCACACAGAGAACTGGTTGTTCACATATTTGAATCCCACCATTGCTTAGTATCTACAATTAGGATAAAGCAAGCACTTAGATAAAATCATCCTTAAAGATGGAACTAATCCTGTAAATTTCTATTGCACCACTTTCTTTCTTTTTTTTGAATTTTTTTTTATTAAATGTACATTTAAAAACAAAAGTGGACATGATTCAGCTTCCCTGGCTAGAGCACTGCTATCAGTATTACCTTGTGTGACAAAAAGAAAAACAGAAAATTAAAATACAAAGTTAAAATACTGGACAGAGTATTACAAAATGTACATATAACATCTGTAAATTTTCTGCTAAACCATCTTTCAGTCGTCTACGTTGTACTTAAATATCTTTCAATTGTGTCCTGATATAGGTGCTAGTAAGAAGTCTTTACGTTATCAACTAATCAGTCAATAGTTATCTTAGTGTTCCTCCTTATCTCTAACCATCCGTACAAATTTTTCCAAATTTCATAATACTCTGTTTCAGTTTTATTTTTAATCTGTAGAGTTAATCTGTCCATTTCAGCGCAGGATAGAATTTTATTTATTATTTCTTCTTCAGTAGGGGTTTCCTTTCTTTCCCATTTTTGGGCGTAGGCCAATCTTGCTGCGGTTAAAATATGCATCTATTGCACCACTTTCAATGTCATCTCTTTCATCGTGGAAGGAAAAGATACTGAATTTGTGGAGGTGCAATATGTGACAAACACAAAGACATTTTTTTTTCTTTTGAAAATCTACCAACCATCTGTGCACCTGGTCTTTGTTGGCCTTCTTGGAAAAGTTAGTGCTACCCACTTAGTTCTGTTGAAGCAGTTGTGTGTTGTTTACCACTTTGATATCTTCATTGTGAATTTTAAAGCTGTTTGCTATACCTGTGGTCAATAGTTTTTGGTCTTCTTTATTTTATATTTAACCTCAGTCCATTGTTTTCCACTGACTCCTTGACTTTTGTTACTAGAACCTGGAGATCACAGACATTTTCAGCTATCAGAGCAATGTCATCAGCACTACTGAAATATTGATATTTCTTCCTCCAGCTTTAAAACTATACTCATCTTCTTCCAGTTCAGTTTCATTCAATATATGTCCCACAGCCTAAATAAATATGTGAAGAATACATAGCCTTGTCTCTCTGTATTGCTGGTCAGGCTTGTTTTACTATACACTGCCATATTATGGCTCCCTGACTTATGTATATACCTTTTGAATGAGGCTAATAAGATATTCTGAGATTCTTATATTTCTAAGTACACACATAGCTTGACTCAATCAATTATGGCCTATCTATAACTGATAGTACACACTGACTTATTTTTGGTATTTGGATTTCTCAATCCTACCTACATCAGCAATAATGTCTCTTGTTTTTTAGTCTTTTCTAAAATCAGCTTGAACATCTGGTAGTTTCCTTTGCACGTTGGGTTCTGTCTGATGATCTTTAGCATTATTTTATTAGTATGTGAAATCAAGGATATTGTATGATAGGCTGTACACTCTGTTACATCTCTCTTCTTTGGTTGGAGGATTTTATTACAATAACCAAACAGCAGCTGGTTAGGTGAAGTACCCAACTAGAGATTTCTCAAAAGAATTAGTTCAGTGGAACTCGAGCTATATCCAATAAGCAATACTGTCACTGAACGCTACTATTAGTTGAAGGCTGTGTACTTTTATTTAGCAAATTAACAAGTTGCCAGAAAATGAACAAGTTGCCAGTAAGAGAGTTTCAGTATTCTTCTTTAGCACTATTGTATTTTGGAATGCTTAACATATATTACTCATACACACACACACACACACACACAAACACACACAGTATACATTAATACATTATATAAAAATATTTCCTTCTCATTCCTATGGGCAGGGTGGTTTTCCTCAATCAGGCATTACAGCATGACATTTATGTAACAAAAGCTACCTTTTCATATTCCTCCATCAGGAAATGGAAGGCAAGGCAGGGCAGGGCAAGGCAAGGCAAGGCAAATGTCTCTTCAAATCAAATTACCCCCAACCTGAGCACTGCACAGATATGAAGATGTTAAATCCCAGAATTGTCAATAATAGTCATGCTCTCTACGGAATTCTAAGAGATAAAATCCAAGCATCTAGAACGTACCTAAATTAAGGAAGTCTATTTGAAGGTCTGCCCTGCTATGAAGCAAATATTAATTGGTAATTTTGAGACAGGCATATTAAAAGTACATCTGAAATTTTGGAATATTTGAGAGAATGGTTTTAGCAAATAAATAAAATCATTAAGCTTTCATTGATTTTTGAGGTCAATGAAACAGGAAGATACTAAGCATTCTGAATGCTAAAGCAGAGCCTAAAAGGCTATTCATCAAGTTAATTTATTTAATCAGACACTGGAGTATTTAAAACACTTTTCAGCCAGATTAAATGTTCAGTGGAAACCTAACCTGCAAGTTTCACAGAATCCAGTCATCACTTGCTATATTGTAGCATGATTTGTAGGAAGTAATCATCACCTTTCTTTTCACCATTTCTATTTATAGCAGAGATCTTTTCAGGGTAAGGGGGAGAGGGATAATAAGGAAATTTCCTTTAGAAAAATATTAAAAACTTGATTTGCTTCTTTTCATTCACCAAAAGCTACAAAAATGAACTTTGAGTGTTCATTCAAAGGAGAAGAGGTTCTTAGCAAAAAGACATCTAGGACACAGATAAAACTGTGACGATCCAATGCCAGATAGAAATGCTGCTGACATGAAGCACTCTTGGCAGTCCCAGGTCAATTACAACAATTATTATAAAATAGATCTCACTTCATTTTTGTTCATCAGAATGAGTTTCCCTTTCATTTTAAGCTCTCTGCTGCTTCCTCTGCAGAATCCCTGGCCTTGAATTATATAAAGTAAGACAGCTGAAAGAATGGATCTATTCTAAGCAAATTGATCCAAACCAGTGGTGGGATTCAAATACTTGAACAAACAGTTCTCTGAGTGGACGCAGGCCTGGGTGTTCAAGCCCTAGAATGGACTTCCAGAAGTGGCATCCATGAACTTCTGGTGGGCCATTCTAGGCCTGGAAGGCCTCCTCCAGCTGGTTCTCCGAACTAAAAAAAAATTAGCTACCAGTTCTCCCGAACTGGTGCAAACTGGCTGAATCCCACCACTGATCAAAACATTTTTTTTCTAGCAGAGCCATAACCTAATTCTACACTGTCCTTCTTTCTTTCTTTCTTTCTTTCTTTCTTTCTTTCTTTCTTTCTTTCTTTCTTTCTTTCTTTCTTTCTTTCTTTCTTTCTTTCTTTCTTTCTTTCTTTCTTTCTTTCTTTCTTTCTTTCAAATAGTAAACATTAATTGGAGATATAGACTGAAAATAGATAACACATCTCACCACTATGTATAATGTCTTCTTTGTGCTGAGAACTGGAAAATTATAAAATTAGACTAAGGAGATTTTTCTGACAGCTTGGTATCTTATGCAGTTTAGAGTACTGAAAAATGCCATAATGGAGCTGCAATTATATACACAGTTACCTAGGAAATAAGTCCCATTAAATTCAGTGGGATTTATTTCTCAGTAGTCATAGATAGAACTGAGCAACCAGGCATTATTTCTCCATGTTACTTATTGCTCCCAGTTAAATGCTTCATACGAAACTTTAATAGATTTTTCTATTTGCAAATATTAAAAACAGCTGTTGTGAAGCCCCACTGATTGTTCCTTATCTTTTAGTTCTCATACATATTTATGGATTATATTAATATTCTATTAACAATTCCCCCTTCCCCCCCAAAGGCCCTCTGTTGGATTAATGTGCTATACTGAAGATATTTCAGTTACTCTCAAGCTCCAAAATGCCATGAAATTGTGGCTGCCGTGAAGGATGCATTATTCAGGCAATACACCATAGCACCTATGCTGTGGCTAATTACCAGTGCAGTATGATTTAGAAGGTTCTTTTCTCTTATTTTCTTTATTTAATCTTATGCAAAGCTGGGTGTGTTGGGGTTCAGTTGTTGTGTCTGACTAACCCTTTTGTACAATTCTCCTGACATAAACCTTTTCTTGACCAAGTTAAAAATGTCATGGACACTAGTGAATATATTGCAATTAAACATGGGGTTGGGATTATTTGTCATCCCGGATCAGTGCTGGGGTTTGGACTAGATGACAAATAACTTTTTTCCAGGTTGCGTTCAACAGTCTGTTATTTTTGATCATTGTCAGACACCTAATATTTTGTATTTATTTATATAGCATCTTCTGGTTGGTAGACATTATATAGTTGAATGTCTCATTGGCTAAGTCTTACCAAGCAGGTTGACAAAAGTAATTGTAAAGTCATTCAGGTAATAGCTTTCTGTGTGGCAAATGTGAATGATACAGGTACAAGACTGAATATAATCATGTGGAAATGTATGTTGTTTCTCCAGGGCTCATGGGGGATATGCATAATGAAAGCTAAGCTGCAAATTCTACTTTCATAAGCTACTCCAGAATGCCTTACTATGAACATAAGACAAAAAAGGAAAGCAAAACAGAAAAGTAATTATATAGATTCTAACTGAGTCATTATGAAATACAAACATGGAAATGAAAAGGGAGCTAATACTGGTATATTTAATCCACTTTCATGAATTAAAGAATATTATAAATGGACTTTGGTGCTGGAGAAGACTCCTGCGAGTCCCTTGGACTGCAAGGTGATCAAACCAGTCAGTCCTAGAGGAGATCAACCCTGACTGCTCTTTAGAAGGCCAGATCCTGAAGCTAAAACTCAAATACTTTGGCCACCTAATGAGAAGGAAGGACTCACTGGAGAAGAGCCTAATGCTGGGAAAGATTGAGGGCAAGAGAAGAAGGGGACGACAGAGAATGAGGTGGCTGGATGGAGTCACTGAAGCAGTAGGCGTGAGCTTAAATGGACTCCAGAAGATGGTAGAGGACAGGAAGGCCTGGAGGAACGTTGTCCATAGGGTTGCGATGGATCGGACACAACTTCGCAGCTAACAACAACAACATAAATGGACTTGAGTAATCATTTTGAACCATTTTTTCATGGGGTTTGATGAATGTAAAGAGTGAAAATAGTGAACTCAGGGAACTGAAGGGCCCCACTGAATATGCTCTTCATATTGTTCTGCCAGTCAGAAGCTATGAGAGGGACTTAGAGGACTGTTCATCCTTTGAGTTAAGTCTTCTCTGCCCTGTTTTACACACCAGATTTTTTAAGGCTCTCCAAGATGGGTCCTTTGCAGTCTTGTAAATGTCTTCTGCAAGGATGAGCAGAGTTGTAAGCAAAGGGATTTGATGTTGGGTTTCCATTTCTGAGATCAGAGGCATTCAAGGTGGAGGAAGCCAGTGAAATCCATAGCTTCTGGATGGCATATTAAATCATTCTTTCATTCTTCCCAGGTTATAAGAATAGGTTACAATAGCACTTAGACTTATATACTGCCTATAGTGCTTTTAGAACACTTTCTAGGTGGTTTATAATATCAGCATATTGTCCCCAACAATTGGGGTCTTCATAGTTTCAACTTCAAATTATAATTTCAACTTTAAATTATAGTTTCAACTGTGTTAGAGACTTGCCAAATCTTAATAAACTACAATGATACATGGGAAGATATATGTATATACATATACATTCATACACACACACACACACACACACACATATATATATATATATATACACATACATATAATATATATATACATACGTATAATATATATATACACACGCATACATACACACACATATATATACACACACACACATACATACATATATGTATATGTTCATATACATATACATACTGTATGTGTGTATATATATATGGTGTGTATATGTGTGTGTGTATGTGTGTGCGTGTGTGTGTGTGTGTGTGTGTGTGTGTGTGTGTGTTAGATAAGAAACTGAAAGAAAGATGCTTTCAGTTTCTTATCTAAGTTCATTCCTAAGAATATGTATTTGGAAATCTCAAATCATGCTGAATTTGATTAATTTTGAGATGATAAATATGTATAAGAATTGAGTGGCACTTTCTATTCTCATGGAATTACAGCTCCTACTATGAAATATTGGATTTTATTTAAGATAACCATTTTTTCAGACAAAACACAGCTTAGGGTATAATTTTTGTATTTTTTTAATGTGAAAGTTAGGCTTTTAAAATTATCTTGAAGACTCTCTATAGCCCTATGTGAAAACTCTTCTTTAACATTTCAAAGATACAGAAAAATAGTTTGGAATAAAAACTATCTCCCCATATTTCAGTATGTTTTGTAATAATAATAATGAAAAAAAGCTATCATGGTGTTGGAGAGATAAAACATACTTTCCTAGACTGAACTGTAAAAAAGAGAAAATGGGTATTCCAACCCTTTTGTTAATGTGATTCATTTTTCTCTTGAAGAGTCACCAACACTTTTTTATGCATTGTACAGGTATGGAAAGAAAGCATTCATCTTTAAAACTTGAAGGAAAAAATTAATAATCTAAGGACAGAATCCACTGGAGCAGGGGTGTCAAACTCAATTTCATTGAGGGCCGCATCAGCATTGTGGTTGCCCTCAGGGGGCCGGGTGAGTATGGCCAGGGTGGGCGTGGCCTACTGGGTGGGCGTGGCTAGAGTGCTTATGGCCTGCTGGGTGGGCGTGGCCAGCTCTACATCGTTCACATCAAGGGTGCCTATGGGGGCCTGGGCAGGAGTGGGACAGATCTGAGGGTCTCTGGCAGAAGAAGGGTCTCTGGGCCAGGGCCAAGGCAGTGGGGGCCGTTCCCTCACTGTTTCCAGGATGGCTTCGTGGGCCACATGAAACCACTTCACGGGCCGGATCTGGCCCCTGGGCCTTGTGTTTGACATGTCTGCACTGGAGATATCACCTGCAAAAGCATGTTGAAATTAAGGAGGTATTAGGTCACAAAAATGTTTCATAATAAATGGTGCACACCATATGCATTACATTCAGCTAACAGCTCTTACACACAAGCTTAAAGATTCCTTATTATCTAAATCAGACATGTGAAACTCACAACGTCACGTGACGTCGTGCAACGGATTGGGACAGTTTTGCCATTTCTGGCAATGGGGTGGGCGCGGCTTCCACGTGACACATCCGGCCCACAGGCCGGCAGCTTGACACCCCTGATCTAAATGGGGAAAAAACTACCAGAAGAGTTCAAGACTGCCCCATACAGAATAACATTCAAATGCTTAATATCCACATTGCAGGGACTTCTACATTCCTCACAGTGATTGTTGTTTAAACTTAAGCTACACTTGAGTTTATATATAAACTTGTGGGTCTGAGTTATGATTTGACAAAACCAGTGGTATCATGATTATCTTGAATGATTTCCACTTGCTAACCCCTTGGGATATTTATAGACCAAGAAGGTATATTGCAATACTCCCAAACAAATGGGCAATAAAATGCAAACCAAGCTGTAGTATAAGTCAAAACAACAGAGATTTCCTTCAGTAGGAAGTCCAGAATGATTTGGCAGTCCATTCTCAGTGAGAATCCACCTGATTGCTTTAGCATTATATTCACCAGTATTTTATACAAAGCTGCAGGGAAAATAAATTGAGATTGCAATATTACATATGGTTAGCTGCGGGGACACACTGATTACACACACACATGTGCGTGCGCACGCACACACACACGTACGTGTGAATTAGTCCTCATACCCAATTATTTTACTCAGCTATAAGTTGGTGTGTGTAGGTGGGGGGAGGATTAAAAACCATATCTATACACTTTTTATACTTTTTATACTTACTATATGAATTCACTGGGCTAATAAGGTCATCTTTTAAATTATTTAAAAAAAGTTTTAAAACATTTATCATTGGCAACATAGGTGGCCCAAATGACCTTTGCCTCTCCTTAAGAAAACTGGGCCCTCCATGAAACATTGATTAGAAAGCTTCCTTTAAAAATGTCCTTGTCTACTGCAACCCTTATGTGGAAATCTCTTGGGATTGCTGAGCAGATTAGTGCCTTTAAAAAGTCACCTCTTGACTTATTCTGTCTAGAGTTTTGAGGATATCAATAGCTGGGTTGCTAAATCAAATGTAAACCTCCACAATGGAAGCATCTAAACATTTCCTGCAGAGATTGGCCTGAAAGTATATTAGAATATTTACCCTTTTCAAAACCCCTTAATTGCATAGTTCTTTTGTACAGGTTATTTTTAAACAGGAATTTGGGATGTCTGGTATAGGCATACTGCTAACATAAGAAAAAAATGGATTTTGTTTCGTATTTTGGGGATTTTTTTAAAAGTTATGCTTGGTAGGTCTCTTATAGCTACAGAAAACTGTCAAAGAGGCAAGTAAGTAAGAGTGCCTTTCAACTTATAGCTAAGTAAAATAATTGGGCATAAGGACTAATTCAGATTGTTTTCTAATAAATGCTAAAAGCTACAGGACAAAATCTCACCTCCCTTCACTAGTTGGAACCCTGTGGATGTTTTACAGATCATTCTTTTTATACTGAAACTCAAAATATTTAGAGTGTTTATGATCTTTTATTCTTTTACAAAGCCTAAGGGTTTTCAATAGTATAATGCTTGGGGATAGTTTGATGGTACACCTTATCAGTAGCTTGGAAAAAAACCCTAAATTTCTGAATAATTGTCAATAATACTTCAACTAAGATACCATTGAAGGGGAAAGAAATTCAGATGTAGGGACAGGAATTCAGACGAAGGAAAAAGAATTCAGACCTGAGTCAATAGAGAGCTTTGAACCAGCCAGGCAGCCTCGTCTCCAGAAAAAGAACTCCCCCGAGCACTGCCCGCTGAACTTTTATTCACCTCCATCATTACAAAAACTTACATCAGTCTCACACAAAATAGAATACATAGAAATAATTGGATTACTCAGGTGCCTATGAGATCACACAAAAACAAGGTAGCATAAGATGTATGTGAAGGCTTTATCATAGCGTTTCCCAAACCTCCCACATGCTAAGCTCCCTGCCAGCCAGGAGAGTGTGCTCTCACTGAAGCTAACAGAGAGGCCCAACTAGAGGGGAACGGAAAGGCTGAAAGGTGAAAAACCAAATTCTTGAGAGACCAAATTCTGGCCGTTCCCACATACCATCCTTGGCGGACAACTGTTTATTCTACCTTCTCCTGTTTTTAGAAAAAAGAGAAGTGTTTCATATTGGAAAGCACAGGGGGAAAAAGGGAAGACCAAACATCTATGTAGATTCTCAGTCATGGTTTTCCCAAAGGTGCTTTTCAAAAGGCAACTGGACTTGAAAATGTTTCACTTCTCATCCAAGAAGTAGTCTTCAGTTCAGACTACTTAAACTTCTTCCCCATTATAGCCAGGTTGTCATCAACTGTTATTATCCATTGTGGTTGCTCTAGTTGTAATTGGCTGAAAACTAATACTAGAGAGTTGGGGAACCTATGGCTGTACATAGGAAAAATGCAGTTCTCCATAGGATAGGCATCAATAAATTTGAGTAAGAAGTATCTTCACGTATAAAAGCTTTGTTTGCTTTTAGGTTTCTATATTAGTGTCTCACACATTCTGCAGGAATAGATAATTAAAATCCTGATGCCTTTCTCTTTTATGGCAAAAGAACAATGAAGAGAAGGATATTATAAAGCTTCTGGTATAGGTGAAGGACTTCCTGTTTGGCAGCTGTCGGGACAACTGGAAAAAGCCGGTGCTCGGCTTTCCAGCTTGGTTTTTCTTCATCTAGTGATCCTTAAAGGGTTGGAAAGTTGCCCTGGAGGGGCAATGAAGGAGGAGGAATACTTCAGGAGCTCAGATCAGGGGGCACCCGATCAGAGCGAACTGTAGGACCCTCTGAAAAAATGAAGGAAAAGACTGCCAAGACCTAGCAGCCATAGTCATCTCCAGCAGGAAAGAAAAGGACTAAAATCAGCAAAATTTCAACTGTGTGCTGAAGCTGGGTGAGCAAGATTTTCTCTTTCCTTCTCTTTGAGGATTATAAATGTTGTGCCCCTGATGGGAAAGGGCTGAAAAGTAAAGACCCCCAGAAGGATTAAAGTCAAAAGTGGCGAGTAATTATAAAGAGGGGGAGAGACTCTTTGTTAAAAATATTGGGCATTGATAAATAAGCCAAGGAGGACATCTAGTGGCGAAAGAAGAATGAAATTTCTGATATATTGTGAGAATTGAAAAAATTGTTGTGGACTGAAGTAACCTTGACAAAGGACACCTGCAAGTGATAAGAGTGTCTTGCTGTGAGATTGAGATTCAATGCTACTTTTATTGAATTTGGCTAAATCTAAACAGATGTTATTTTGGCTTTAGATTGTAAGCTGTAAAATGATTTCATCAAATATTACTAGGCTTATGAAGAAAACTTATTCTGCATCCTCAGTAGGACAATCTAGTCTTACAACACAGGGATCTACTGAAGCAATGTTGCAACGTGAAAAGATAAGCACTGCTCAAAGTGAAAAACAGATTTCATTAAAATTTCTTCAAGAGCTTATGTTAAAGAATCAAGAGACATTGAAAAAAAACACCTGGAAATGCAGGAAAATCACAGGAGGACACAAAGTAAATTGGAGAAACTAAATGAAGAAATTTTGAATATAAAGGGAAAATTTGAAGCTCAGAGTCAAATGATAATAAAAAATCAACACAAAATACACAAAATTGAAGAAAAAACAGGAAAATGATAAAAAGATAGAAATGTTACTACAAGAAAATGAAAAATTAGAGAATGCTATCAAGACTTTAGAGATGGAAAAAGCGGAACATTATTTAAGATTTCAAAATATTCCTGAGGATAGAGAAGAAAACATAGCGGAGGTGATTATTGACATCTTGGAGGAGGCTCTGAAGACAGATTGAGGAGAAATTCAGCTAGATGTAGATGACATATTTTGCATCAATTCAAGCTACGCAAGAAGAAATAAACTGCCAAGAGAAGTACATGTACGGTTTACAAAGAAGACAACAAGAGATGAAGTACTACAGAAAGTTAGAGATGAACCAATACAATATAAAAATAAAGAAACTGTGGTTTTAAAGCAGATATCCAAGAGAGTTAGAGACACACGAAGACAGTATCACTTTTTGACCACAATTAAAAGAAATAAGATTTTTAGGAAATTACGGAAATTGAATTTGGATATAATCTGTTTGCAAGAAACGCATATAAAAGAACAACATCACAAATTATTGGAATATTCAAAAATTGGGAAACTTTATTATGCATCAGCGCAACAAAAAAAGAGGAGTCGCTATATACATTAAAGAGACAATAGATTCTAAAATGGTATATTCAGATGAAGAAGGAAGAATTTTAATGGTAGAAATTTATCTGCATCAAAAGCAAATATTATTAGTGGCAATTTTTGCACCAAATAATAATCAAGAAAATTTTTACAAAAACTTACATAGAAAAATAATAGAAATGGAATATCAAAATATTTGCCTACTAGGAGATTTAAGTGCAATAATAGATGGAAAAATTGACTATAAAAGTAACAAAACAGAAAAGTGGAAGAGGAAGATTACCTAAAACATTTTTTGATATGGCGGAGGAAATTGGAATTCAAGATGTTTGGAGGGAAGTTAATCCACAAAAATTGCAATATACTTTTTATTCAAATAGCCAAAAATCTTGGTCATGGATTAATATGATTTGGATGACAGCTGATGTGAGAATGAACATTCAGGACATTGAAATAGAAACAGGCATATGGGCAGATCATAATCCTTTGAAAATGACCTGGAAAGGAATACAAAAAAGGGCAAGATGGACTTTAAATCATTCCATATTAAAAGAAAAAGAATTTACAGAGTTAACAAAAAAAAGAAATGGAATTCTTCTTCAAAGAAAATAAAAAAGAAGATACAACAGCACAAAATGTATGGGATACAGCTAAAGCGTACTTTTAGAGGTATAGCTATAACGTATATGGCAAGGAAAATAAACAGAGAAAACAGCAATATGTATTATTAAAAGAAGAATTTGGAAAGTTAGAATTAGAATTACAAAAGAATCCACAAAAAAAGACTTTAAAAAGAGAAATGGACATAATAAAACATAAATTAAATCTGTTAGACTCAGAAAAAGTGGCAGAGCAGATAAAAAGAGTGAAACAAAGTTTTATTTGAAAATGCCAACAAGCCAGGAAGATGGTTAGCTTATAAACTTTAAAAACAGAAAGAAAAAAAATGATACATAATTAACTCAATGGGAAAGGTTATTTACAATATAAAAATGAAGAAATAAAGAAGATAGTTAAAGAATTCTATAAGGAACTGTATGATAAGGAGGAGACTTCAAGAGAGAAAATTGTAAAATATCTGGAAGAAAGTAATCTTCCAAAGATTTCAGAGACATTTAAAAATATGTTAGACGAAGGGGTTACAATGATGGAAATAACAGAGGCCATAAAGAGACAAAAAAAATGGGAAAACACTAGGTCCAGATGGGCTTCCGGCAGAGTTATATAAGAACTTACAAGAGATATTAAGCGAACCATTGCAAGACATTTGTAATGGACTTTTATTAGAAGCTAAAATGCCAATGAAGTGGATTGAAGCAAATATTACTTTAATACCAAAAGAATATTCGGATTTGACCCAGATTAAGAACTATAGAGTGATCTCATTGCTCAATGTGGATTATAATTTTTTTACTTCAATAATGGCAGAGAGATTGAAAAAACATTTAGTTGAATTTATACACCCAGATCAAAATGGCTTTTTACCAAAGAGACAAATTAAAAATAACTTAAGAGTGATAATAGATGTATTAGAATACTGTGAGCTACATCCAAAGAAACAAATGGCATTAATATTCGTAGATGCTCAAAAGGCATTTGATAATCTTTCATGGCAATTTATGATTCATCAATTACTAATAATGGACTTTGGACAGAATTTTATAAAGATGGTAAAAACAGTATATAACAAACAGCCAAAGTGATTGTGAATGGAGATTGTACTGAGAGCTTTGAAATAAGGAAAGGCACAAGGCAAGGATGCCCTTTATCCCCTCTGTTATTCATTTTCACTTTGGAAGTTTTAAATCGAAATATAAGACACAGAAATTAGAGGGTTGGGGATAAAGGGTAAAACATATAAGCTACAAGCATTTGCTGATGATTTAGTATTTATTTTGGAAGAACCCTTGGAGATGATCCCAAAATTGTGGGGGAAGATAGAACAATATGGAGAAATAGCAGGACTAAAAATCAATAAAGAAAAAACTAAGATAATAGTTAAGAATCTTATGGATAAGCAAAAAAGCCGATTGTCAGAAGCAACAGAGGTACAGATAGTGAAAAAGGTTAAATATTTGGGTATATATTTATCAGCCAAATGCTCAACAATAAAAGAAGACAATTATATAAGGCTATTGAAACAAATAAATCTAGACTTGGAAAAGTGGAAGAATTTAGAATTGTCATTACTAGGAAGAATTGCTACAGTTAAAATGAATATATTGCCTAAGATTTTATTCTTATTTCAAACAATTCCGATAAAACTTGGGAAAAAATTCTTCCAAGAGTTGAATTCATTAATTTTGAAGTTTGTATGGCAAGGAAAGAAAGCTAGAATAAAGATGAAAATGTTGCAAGATGCTAAGGAAAATGGAGACTTTGGTCTACCCGAGTGGGCTTTGTATTATCAAGCATCTGTTTTAACATGGGTGAAAGAATGGATAATGCTTAGGAATAAAAGGTTGTTATATTTGGAGGGACATGACTTACAATTGGGGTGGCATGTTTTTTTGTGGTACGGGAAAAACAAAATTCATAAGTATTTTCAAAATCATTGTATTAGAAATGCTTTGATAACAGTATGGAAAAAAATTAAAACTAAAATATATGTAAAAATTCCAGGGTGGTTATCAATGATGGAAGCTTTCTCACACCCAGATTTCTTAGATTTTGAAAAAACGTGGGCATATAGAGATATTTTGAATACTGATGGGACATTAAAATCGAAACAAGAGCTGGAAAATCAGGGCATCAACATGTCATGGTGGGCATTGTTACAAATACAAAATAGATATGAAAAAGATGTGAAATTGTACAGATTTTATAAAGAACAAACTGCATTTGATAAGATATTGTTAACTTCTGATGAGAAACTAATTAAGAAAATGTATAATTTTTGTTAATTTTAGAGATGGAAAGCGAACAAACTAAAGAGACAATGACAAGGTGGGCGAAAAACTTTGGTCATAATATAGAATTAGAAAAATGGCAAAAATTATGGGAGAGAAATTATAAATTGACAATGTCAACTGCGTATAAAGAAAATTTATATAAAATGTTTTATAGATGGCACTTGCCACAAGCAAGATTAGCAAAAATGTTTAAAAATGTGTCAGATAAATATTGGAAATGTAAACATAATTCAGGTACGTTACTATCATATCTGGTGGACATGTGATAAAGTAAAGGCCTATTGGAAAAAAATACATGCTTGGTTAGAAAAAATATTAGGAGAACATGTAGTATTTAATCCTGAATTTTTTTTGTTAGGTATAACACCAGAAAAGATTAATAAGCAAAATTTATATTTGGTTCTACATATTATAATGGCAGCAAGAATAACCTATGCACAATGTTGGAAGAATGAACAAATACCATCAGAGGAAGAAGTAATTAAAAAAATGCTGGAATGCGCTGAGATGGACAGACTAACTATGAGGCTGAAAGACAAAGAAGAAACAGAATATTACCAAAGCTGGAATTTATTCTACAAATGGTTAGAGGAGAGAACCAAAGAGGAGGACTTGATTATGTATTAGCGTTTTATGAACCCAGATCACACGCTGATTGAAAAATTAACGTATCTATGTAGAGAAAAAAAAACAATAAAAAGCTTACTATAAAAAAAAGCTTCTGGTATAGGAAAGAAGACATTTTATTTCTTTTTGTTTTGCCACCAAATCAATCTTTTCCTGCAAATTGAGTTCCAAAAACCTTTGCAAATATACACCATGAACTTTATTTTTTTCCCCCAGTGCACTTAGCCAGCAATCTGATATAAACTACATTTGGACATCTAAAATGGGATGAGTTTTAGTTTTAAAACTGAAAATGGGGCATTTTGTTCTGCAATATATCTTATTATAATGGTACAATCATTAAGATTTATTAGATGTTGATCTGTTGCCTATAACATAAAATCAGTTCTTAAGTATTTTCTCCGAATCATGTCCATTCATGTTTGTAGAAATGTCTCGGTGTCTTGATGAAGTGTGTCCATTTGGAACATAATTCTCTACCTCTCTTATGTAATATATAATGACTGAGAATTCCAAGAGTTAGAATCCCAAGACATTTGCAGAGTGTGAAACCAAAGAATATTGATATAAATCATTACCACCACATGATGAGAAACCTCTTGAACTGTGCACATAAAGATGGGTAGAAGTGAGTGATGAATATCATGCATAATGTTCCCTTTACTGTTGGAATTTTTATTTTATTTTTGGATCCTTTTTCTAAAACTCATAGGCCATATTCCACCCTGTCAGAGCATGCACAGTCTTATTGCACTGAGGTAACTCAGGAGTAAATATAGTAAACAGTGGTTTGTATTCAAATGTGATTTATGTTACAGTATCTACAAATATACACTAGAAATAAGATACATATGCATGGTGAAACAGCAAACTCTAATACACAGCAGTTACAGCAGTCAAACAGATAAGAGAAAAAAACTCCAGGAAAAAAACTTTCCTTTTATACTCAGTCTCTTAAAGGCACAAATACAGACCCTGCTGAGTCATTCCTAATATTGCATCATCCTGTCATTGCATCATCCATATTACATCAGCTGGTTAGCCTGTAAATTATTACCATTGATTTTTCAATGCTTTCACTAATATAAAGAACATCAAGAAAGTTCTGCTGTTTGTACTGGGACTTCTGTAGTGCTGGTCTGTGATCTTATAAGCAGACATTCTCTGGTATTTCATTCTGTGAAAATAATTTCCTACCATTTTGGGAAATTATCTACCATGACATGTTTTGGATACATACTAAAAATACTTCTCTTCATTCCCCGTTTTTTCTAGGTCAGTGGTAGGCAACCTTGGCTCTTTTATGACTCGTAGACTTCAACTCCCAGAATTCCTGAGCAAGCTGGCTCAGGAATTTTGGGAGTTGAAGTCCATGAGTCATAAAAGAGCCAAGGTTGCCTACCCCTGTTCTAGGTGAATGTTGTGGGTGAATGACATTTTTCTTCTATAGTTTTTTAAAACAAATGTTCATGTTCTGAATTTTATTGCAATATATTTCTTTTTTTTTCTTTTCACGATATTCTCTATAGTGCTTTATTTATTTATTTGATTTATTTGATTTATATACCGCCCTTCTCCTGAAGGACTCAGGGCAGTGTACAGGGCAATAAAATAAGAATACATTAGTTAAATAATTTTAAAACCCAAATCCATCAGGCCAGGCCGGCTTGTTCGAATAGATAAGTTTTTAGATCACGCCGGAAGGAGCGGAGGTCGGGGGCCATCCAGAGTTCAGCTGGTAAGCGGTTCCAAGATGTGTTTGATGTAAATGGTACAAAATTAATTGATTGTTACTATGTCTGATTGACTGATTGATGCCTGTTATCTATGCATATCAAAAAGCTGTTGTGGTTGTTATTATTATTACCCACCTTAATAGAGCTGCATTCATTCATCAACTTTTGCTTCTACAGTATGTTTATGATAACTATTGTCATTTTCCTTTATGTGGTGCTCAGTATTAATATTATAGCACATAGGATTAGTAATATAGTATAGTATCCTTAGAGGGACGCGGTGGCTCAGTGGGTTAGGACGCTGAGCTTGTCGATCAGAAGGTCGGCAGTTTGGTGGGTCAAATCCCGAGTGCTGCGTAGAAGAGTGAGCGCCTGTTACTCATCCCAGCTTCTGCCCACCTAGCAGTTCGAAAGCACTTAAAAATGCAAGTAGAAAAACAGGGACCACTACGGTGGGAAGGTAACAGCGTTCCGTACGCCTTTGGCATCTAGTCATGCCGGCCACATGACCATGGAGATGTCCTCGGACAAGCGCTGGCTCTTCGGCTTTGAAACGGAGATGAGCACCGGCCCCTAGAGTCGGAAACGACTAGCACATATATGCGGGGGAACCTTTACCTTTACCTTTTATAGTATCCTTAGGCCTGCAACTAACCTCTGAGGGAAGGACCAGTGCTTTTTTTGTAAAAAAAAAAGGTGCTGGAACTCACATCTTGTTAATCTTTTGTATTTATTTATTTATTTATTTTATTAAATTTGTATACCGCCCTTCTCCCGAAGGACTCAGGGCGGTGAACAGGGCATATATAAATAGCAATACAAAAATTAAAAGAAAATTAAACAAGTGCCCAGATAAAAACAATAACAATATAAAAAACCCATTAAAAAACCCTAACGTCCCCCATCAGGCCAGACCAGCTTGTTCAAATAAATGGGTCTTCAGACCGCGCCGGAAGGAGCGAAGGTCCGGTGCCATCCGGAGCTCAACCGGCAGTTGGTTCCATAGAGCCGGAGCACCCACAGAGAAGGCCCTCCCCCTGGGGGCCGCCAGTCGACATTCTCTGACCGGAGGCACCCTGAGGAGGCCCTCTCTGTGGGAACTGTATATATATATATATATTTGTTTTCTGAGGTTTTCGCGGGTGTCTGTATGTGGATCTTTGGTTATTCGGGTTTTTTCCTTTAGTTACACCTTTAGTTCTACGCGGGGAAAAACCCGAATAACCAAAGATCCATATATATATATATATATATATATATATATATATATATATATATATATATATGCATTCAGTTCTTAACATAAATTTATTTTATTGTATTTAAGGCAAATGTTCATAGTAAATTTTACACTAAAATTTTTAAAAAAGATTTTCAATTCACCAGTATTTTTTTTTAAATAAAGAAATTATTTACCTTTAACACATCAGTGTACACACACCCACGCACGTCAGTTGAGTAATGAAACATAACAGTTGCCACCTTCAGTGGTGCTATCACATGACCAATCACAAGTGAAGCAGCGCCACAAGCCAAACAGAACCATCACAACCAGCGCAGACGAAGTACGCATGCATTAGACTCGACACACAAGCAGCCTGCATCACCATTTAATGATTTTGCCGCTGACCTGCTATGCATGACAGGGCGATTCAAGTCCAAGTAGACCAAACATCAAATTTTCAAAAGTTACTTTTAAAACTTGAAAATTCCGTTGAAAAAAACTCTATTCCGGTGCATTCTATGACAAAAAAGCACTGGGAAGGATTAATATGATAAATGTACTGTCTTCCCTAATCAGGGGTCCCCAACACCCATTCTGCAGTCCAGTGCTGGGCCACAACCCATTTGGAACTGGGCCATAGAAGTGGTGGGTGAGCGTGCATGCATGCCTGCGAAGCTGCATTTGTGAAAGTGGTGTGTGCATGCAAAACCATCCCCTCTCCCCCCATCCACCTCTGCCAGTCTGCCAAGCCGGAAAGATTGGAGACCACTGCCCCAATGAGCCAATATATTGCTTAGGTAACTGAAGCAGTAAAGCAAACTAGGTTGACATAACGAGTTTATCTGTGTGCTTGCATATGAAGTATTTACAGCCTATACTAAGTTGATTGTTGATGGTTATTATTCATATGGAATTGTTACTTTCAATATTTGAGAAAGCAGAACAATAATATTTGGTTTATTTAAAGCTACCTATACAAAATAGAGGAAGACTTCAAATTTGTTTCTTTGTGATTTGGAAGTTCAGTAACAATTTTTCATTTAACTTACTTCAGGTCAATCCTGAATGTATTTTCTTCTCTAATAGTGAATTTGATCAAATGTCTTCCTAATTTTTGTATGTGTACAACTCACAGACTATCATTACCATGTAGGCCATGTTCACCACAGTGCTAAATGACATTGTAGGAAGATAATTGGACTTTTCCAGTGAGTTTTTAACCAACTATAGTCAACTGTTATGCCTGAACTTGAAAACACTGTGATAAGTCTTAATAATTCTTTACTAAACAATATACTTTGAATAGCAGTATGTGAAATTGACTGCTTTTCTAAACTACTTAATTTGTCCATAATTCAGGAGTCAAATTTAATGAAGACCTGAACTGATTGAAAATCGAAGCAAATATGTCTGGAACAAGAAATAAAATGCTCAGGAGGGCCTTCTCAGGGTGCCGCCGGTAAAAGAATGCCGGCGGATAACACCCAGGGGGAGGGCCTTCTCTGTGGGGGCGCCTGCCCTTTGGAACCAGCTGCCCGTGGAGCTTAGGACTGCCCCCGACCTTCGATCATTTCGCCGAGACCTGAAGACCTGGCTCTTCGAGGTTTCTGGCCCAGGCTGAGTTTTAATTGGGGTTTTAACTAAGGTTTTATATTTTTTCAGGGATTTAGTTTAATCTTTTTTAATTGCTCTTAATTTTTGTATTGATGTTTTATATAGAGAGGCTTTTGGAGCAGTTGGTGGTGGCAGCAGCGTGCTCCAGGGGTGAAAAGAAGCAAGGCCTCTTTAAGGAAAAGGTGGAAGAGTCAGGATCAGAAAAAGGAAAGAAGGCGAGGTTGTCAGAATACAAGCGAATTTGAGGGCTAATCCACATGGAGCCCCATTTCCATCTGTCCTGTTTGCCATCGTTCACTCCCTAGAGACTAAAATGGACAATGTGAAATTTGAGCGGGCCACGAACAAGGAGTATATATCGGAGGTGGTGACCCTTTGAGAGCTGTATGCAACGAAATTTCATTTTGATGTATGCCGATTGGTGTACATTCAAAGTGACAATAAAGTTATCATTATCATTATCATTATCATTATCATTATCATTATCATTATCAAAAAACACAGTATTTTAAGATGCGGTTTATTCTGTGTATTAGTGTTGAAAACTAAGTAAACCTAAAAAGTATTTCACATCCATGAATCATTCATCATTTTTCAAAATAATTGCTATAAATAGTTCCAAATTTTATCAAACATTGTACGAGAATAGGTAACTAATTTAGTGAACATCAGTTCATAAACCAACTGATCATAAAACTCAGACAGACCATTCAATGCAGCCTACATTGTAAAAGAGACATCAGGTGTTTTGAGCTGGCTTTAGAAAAGGTCAAGGAACACAAGACATTAGTGCTGATGCATACTTAATACTTTCACAATTATTATCTATTATTTGACAAAGCCAAAGAATAACAAAAAGAAGTCAGTAGGTTCTTCAGAAAGAGTTTCAATTGTGTTGATAATGTCAAGCTATGGAAACGCTCAGAAAAGTGTTCAGTACATCTCATTGTCCTCAGGGGAAATTATATACAGCTCAGGAAGCCAGAATACAGACAGAACATGGTGTACAAACTGATTTCAGATTAGCAAACAAATGTGACAATGTATATTATATTAAGGAAAGCTAATTGGAAGAAGATGGTTTTAAAATTGGAAGAAGAACCATCAACAACCTGTGCTATACTGATGATTCTACTTGATAGCCAAAAATGCAAAGGATCTGTAAATCCTAGTAATAAAAGTCAAAGAGCAAAGTGAAAAAATGGATTGAAATTAAATATAAAAGAACCAAATTAATGTCAATTGCTGTTAGAACTGGCAGTCAACAAGCAATCAAGAAATACTCCACAGACAAGGCACAAGTGACCAGGCTCAAATTAACCTACTTGGGGGACATTAAATGAAGATCTAGCTCAGTGGAGAAGGTTTTAGTGATGGAAAAGGTAGAAAGAAAAAGAAGAGGATTGCCAGCAGCAACATGGATATCATATCCATTTAGAGTGGATATGAGTATACTCTTCAGAGTCCTGAAAGAACTGTGATTTTTAAAAGTTGAAAATGACTTGATAGCACATAATCATTCAACCAATCCAAAACAGCTTAGGCTATTTTAGCCAAAGACTGGGTAAGTATCCCTTTTGAACTTAAAGATTATCAGCATCTTCCATTTTCAGGGTTGTGCATTTGAGGAAGCTTTGCAAATAGCTGAGGAAAGGAGGGAAGCGAAAGGCAAGGGAGAAAAAGAAAGATACGCCCAATTGAATGCAGAATTCCAGAGAATAGCTGGAAGAGATAAGAATGCCTTCTTAAATGAACAGTGCAAAGAAATAGAAGAAAACAATAGAATAGGGAGGACCAGAGATCTTTTCAAGAAAATTGGAGAAATGAAGGGCACGTTTAATGCAAAAATGGGCATAATAAAGGACCAAAATGGCAGGGACCTAACAGAGGCAGAAGAGATTAAGAAGAGGTGGCAAAATTACACAGAAGAACTATAAAAGAATGAGCTTAACGTCCCTGATAATCACAATGAGGTGGTCACTGACCTCGAGCCAGACATCCTAGAATGTGAAGTGAAGTGGGCCTTAGAAAAACTGAGCAACAACAAAGCTAGTGGAGGTGACAGTATTCCAGCTGAGCTATTCAAAATCTTAAAAGACAATGCAGTAAAAGTGCTACACTCAATTTGCCAGCAAATTTGGAAAACTCAACAGTGGCCACAGGATTGGAAAAGATCAGTTTACATTCCAATTCCAAAGAAAGGCAGTGCCAAAGAATGTTCAAACTATCGCACCATTGCACTCATTTCTCATGCTAGTAAAGTCATGCTTAAAATCCTACAAGCTAGACTTCAGCAGTATGTGGATCGAGAACTACCAGAAGTACAGGCAGGATTTCGAAGAGGCAGAGGAACTAGAGATCAAATTGCCAACATACGCTGGATCATGGAGAAAGCTAGGGAGTTCCAGAAAAACATCTACTACTGCTTCATTGACTATGCTAAAGCCTTTGATTGTGTGGATCACAACAAACTGTGGCAAGTTCTTAAAGAGATGGGAGTACCAGACCATCTTATTTGTCTCTTGAGAAACCTATATGCGGGTCAAGAAACAACAGTGAGAACTGGACACGGAACCACTGATTGGTTCAAAATTGGGAAAGGAGTCCGGCAAGGCTGTATACTGTCGCCCTGCCTATTTAACTTATATGCAGAGCACATCATGAGAAAGGCAGGGCTAGATGAATCAAAAGTTGGAATTAAGATTGCCGGAAGAAATATCAACAACCTAAGATACGCAGATGATACCACTCTAATGGCAGAAAGTGAAGAAGAACTAAAGAGCCTCTTGTTGCAGGTGAAGAAGGAGAGTGCAAAACTTGGGTTGAAACTTAACATTAAGAAAACCAAGATCATGGCATCTGGCCCTCTCAATTCCTGGCAAATAGATGGGGAAGAAATGGAGGTAGTGACAGATTTTATTTTCCTGGGCTCCAAGATCACTGCAGACGGGGACTGTAGCCAAGAAATTAAAAGACGCTTGCTCCTGGGGAGGAAAGCCATGGCAAATCTAGACAGCACACTAAAAAGCAGAGACATCACCCTGTCAACAAAAGTGCGTATAGTCAAGGCTATGGTCTTCCCAGTTGCAATGTATGGCAGTGAAAGTTGGACCATAAGAAAGGCTGAGCGCCAAAGAATTGAGGCCTTTGAACTGTGGTGCTGGAGAAGACTCCTGCGAGTCCCTTGGACTGCAAGGCGATCAAACCGGTCAGTCCTAGAGGAGATCAATCCTGACTGCTCTTTAGAAGGCCAGATTCTGAAGCTAAAACTCAAGTACTTTGGCCACCTAATGAGAAGGAAGGACTCACTGGAGAAGAGCCTAATGCTGGGAAAGATCGAGGGCAATAGAAGAAGGGGACGACAGAGAATGAGGTGGCTGGATGGAGTCACTGAAGCAGTAGGCGCGAGCTTAAATGGACTCCAGAAGATGGTAGAGGACAGGAAGGCCTGGAGGAATGTTGTCCATAGGGTCACGATGGGTCGGACACGACTTCGCAGCTAACAACAACAACAACAAGGACACACTGCACTTAATTAAATACCAAAGAAATGAGCTAATAAATTGGCATTGAACAATTAGAGACATTGCTTCACTCATTATCTATCATGATGAGATTTGCTATAGTTACTTACCTATAGCAAGAATGACTTCTTTCTATTTCTATTTACAAGATCCGTTGTTAAATTCCTGAGGAGTCTGTTCAGCAATCTTGTCTATTTCAAAGGAACAATGGGACAATTTTCTCCTCTCTGTACTCTTTTTTTATATCTATACAAAGGCATAGATCAAAGGTGTCAAATGCAACTTTTTCCCCATTGCCAGAGCTGGGGTGGGCATGGTTTTGGCATGATGCATCTGGCCCTTGGGCCGACAGATTGACACCCGTGGCATAGATGGATGGGAGATGACATCAGTTTTATTGAATCCCCTCCCCACTTTAGCATCATTCTGGTGTCACCTTTCTATTTTGCAGGCTTTTAAGTTGACTTTTAATTATATATTCATTCTTATTATTTTAGATTTTATATGATCGCCTTGCTGCTACATAATTTGTATAGGGATTTATATTGCACTTGACTTGATTTTATTATATATGTCTTTATTTGAATTACAGTTTAGTTTGTTTTATTGTAAACTGCCCAGAAACCTTTGGCTATTGGGTGACTTAAAAATTTAAATGGGTAGATGAAGTAAGACCAAATGTCTGAGCAGGGAACCCAGCAACTGAATGAGGTTCTTATTACAGTGAAGTATGACTTCATCACTGCAATCTTTTTAGATGAGACAGGTTTTTTGTTAAAAAAAATGCTTGTTTGAAACTTCTATGATTATAGAAGTGAAAGTCCCAGTTAATGTTTGGTATATAATGTGACATTAGCATTGATACTATAGGCCCGTGGTGGCAAACCTATGGCACGCGTGCCACAGGTGGCACGCAGAGCCCTCTCTGTGGGCATGCACGCTGTCGCCCCAGTCCTAGGCCTTCAGATGGGTTTTATAAAACCTTTTCGCTTTAGGCCTCCACTGCTGTGTGCAAAAAAAAAAAGGTTCAATCAATCAATTTCAACTTCTTGTAAAGTTGGAATTGATTGATTGAACTTTTTAGTCCCACCCAGTATGCTGTTACCACCGAAGCCATGCCTACCCAATGGGCCATGCCCACCCAATCGGCCATGCCCACCCAATCGGCCACACCCACTTGGCACTCGACGATACATGTGGGTTTTGGGTTGCAGTTTGGGCACTCAATCTCTAAAAGGTTTGCCATCACTGCTATAGGCCTTGCACTGGCTTCTTGTTGGTTTCTCAGTGCAGTTAAAAATGCTTGATTTTAAAATTCGACATGGCTTGATTTGAAGTATTTCCAGGAATGCCTTTTCCAACCAGTCTTGACCCACCTGATTTATATATGTATATTGGGAGAATCAGCATGTGGATTTCCAGTTTCACTAGAAGCAGACTTGAGAGTGCTGCTTCTTTTTAGAATGCTGACATTTAAACAGCCCCCCACCATGTTACATTTTCATAAAATAGTTTATACAAATCAGTTAGGAAAACTTTTGACTTGTGATATATGACCATTTATTTATTGCTTTTTAATTTTGGATTTTTTTGCTGGGGGGTATTTTTAATGTGTTTTGTTGCATTTTTATACTGTTTTATATTTCTTTTTTGTACATAATATACGATTTCTTGTATCAGATTAAGCCTAAGTAACCAAGAATCTGGAGCGTAGTTGCCAGAAATCTAATAAATAAATCATTCATTTAGTAAGAAATGCTCACTTTGTTCAAAGGAGTATTCACTTTAGGGAAAGGTTAATCAAAACTTCAGTGTTTGATGACAATTGCATTGAAAATGCAGAGCATTTAATATAATGTGTCAAGATCAATTACTCTCTGCTGCTAAAAGCAAGCTGTATGACAAATTATTTGTTCTGCCTATTCATCCATTTTTATTAGCCCTTTTCCTTTTCCAAGACAATATACAAAGTATACACCAAAGGAATCATGGTGTTGTGTGGACTAATTTGCACTTGATCACAGTTAACATGTAAATTATTCAAGCAAAACTGTATTTCCTCCTTTAAAAACTATATACTTTTACAGTAAATAACTACACTAATAGGGTGGGTTTAAATGTGTCTATAAGATTTCAATAAATCTAAAATCAAACAATATTTTCCGTTGATAATAGGGAGGCTTTTTTAAAGAAAAAAAATAGCAAATGATCATAATCTACCTGGGATGGTGGCTTTTATTACATTTGTTTTGTTTTCCTTCTTTTTTTGCAGAAAAAAACCTTAGAATCTGGATTAATTAGACTGGAAGCAATGTTGGCTGAAACAAGAAAATAGATTATTTATCTCTGGAACACTAACCAATTTGTTTGAGCCCCATTCAAAAAGAAGGAAATTACCAGCACCGTAATTGCTCTATAAAGCACACAATGTTGTTGTTGTTAGTTGCGAAGTCGTGTCCGACCCATCGCGACCCTATGGGCAATGTTCCTCCAGGCCTTCCTGTCCTCTACCATCTTCTGGAGTCCATCTAAGCTCACGCCTACTGCTTCAGTGACTCCATCCAGCCACCTCATTCTCTGTCGTCCCCTTCTTCTCTTGCCCTCCATCTTTCCCAGCATTAGGCTCTTCTCCAGTGAGTCCTTCCTTCTCATTAGGTGGCCAAAGTATTTGAGTTTTAGCTTCAGGATCTGGCCTTCTAAAGAGCAGTCAGGGTTGATCTCCTCTAGGACTGACCGGTTTGATCGCCTTGCAGTCCAAGGAACTCGCAGGAGTCTTCTCCAGCACCATAGTTCAAAGGCTTCAATTCTTTGGCGCTCAGCCTTTCTTATGGTCCAGCTTTCACTGCCATACATTGCAACTGGGAGACCATAGCCTTGACTATACGCACTTTTGTTGACAGGGTGATGTCTCTGCTTTTTAGTGTGCTGTCTAGATTTGCCATGGCTTTCCTCCCAAGGAGCAAGCGTCTTTTAATTTCTTGGCTACAGTCCCCATCTGCAGTGATCTTCGAGCCCAGGAAAATAAAATCTGTCACTACCTCCATTTCTTCCCCATCTATTTGCCAGGAATTGAGAGGGCCAGATGCCATGATCTTGGTTTTCTTAATGTTTGGTTTCAACCCAAGTTTTGCACTCTCCTTCTTCACCCGCAACACGAGGCTCTTTAGTTCTTCTTCACTTTCTGCCATTAGAGTCGTATCATCTGCATATCTTAGGTTGTTGATGTTTCTTCCGGCAATCTTAATTCCAACTTTTGATTCATCTAGCCCTGCCTTTTTCATGATGTGCTCTGCATATAAGTTAAATAGGCAAGGCGACAGTATACAGCCTTGCCGGACTCCTTTCCCAATTTTGAACCAATCAGTGGTTCCGTGTCCAGTTCTCACTGTTGCTTCTTGGCCCGCATATAGATTTCTCAAGAGACAAATAAGATGGTCTGGTATGCCCATCTCTTTAAGGACTTGCCAGAGTTTGTTATGATCCACACAATCAAAGGCTTTAGCATAGTCAATGAAGCAGAAGTAGATGTTTTTCTGGAACTCTCTAGCTTTCTCCATGATCCAGCGTATGTTAGCAATTTGATGTCTAGTTCCTCTGCCTCTTTGAAATCCTGCTTGTACTTCTGGTAGTTCTCGATCCACATACTGCTGGAGTCTAGCTTGTAGAATTTTAAGCATAACTTTACTAGCATGAGAAATGAGTGCAATGGTGCGATAGTTTGAACATTCTTTGGCACTGCCTTTCTTTGGAATTGGAATGTAAACTGATCTTTTCCAATCCTGTGGCCACTGTTGAGTTTTCCAAATTTGCTGGCAAATTGAGTGTAGCACACAATAGCTGTGATAATATTTGAGAACTAATGTAGTATAGTGATCAAAGTGTTAGACTGGCACTTGAAGGACCCAAATTCAAGTCCATCATTAACCATGGTAAACCACTAGGTCATTTTTGGCCTGTACCTGTCTCTCAGTCCAACATATAGTATCTCATGGTTTTGAGGATTCATTGAAATAAGACCCCTCTCTAAGCCATCTTGAACAATTGGAGGAAAAGTGGGGTGTAAATCAATCAGACAGACAAGGAGTCTTTCCCCAGCAGGACTTCTCACAATAGCAAAAACTGCTGCAGAACTGTCGAGCAGGCCAGACATAATTCTACATCCAAACTGAGGTTATAAAACATGTCAGGCTAGTTAGCGCTTGACTATTTTGGGACTCAGTCTATTGTGTGGTTGGTTTATAGATCAGTGAACTATGGTTCAATTAAACAACTATTTTGTTGACACATGGCCAGCCTCATATGTGTAGGAATGGACAAACCTTAGGGAAAAAATGTAACAGCCCTGTTATAGGCCTGAGTTCATTCCATGAATAGAGTCCCAAAGGTGCTTTTTCACGAGGCAACTGGACTTTCTTGTTTTTCTTTGAAGACAGTTTGCTTCTCATCCAATAAGCTTCTTCAGCTCTGACTGGATGGTGGGATCTTCAAAGAAAAACAAGAAAGTCCAGTTGCCTCATGAAAAAGCACCTTTGGGATAACTTTGACCTGGATGACTGAGAATCTACATAGACAAAGTGCAATAGAGATGAAAAACAGTAATAATCCTTTGATTCTTTTTCCAATTATGCAATATAAACAGAGAAAAAAATATTGTCCATCACACTTATACTGATATAAGCTTCACTTTAGATCAGACATGTCAAACACAAGGCCCGGGGGCCGGATCCGGCCCGCAAAGTGGTTTCATGTGGCCCGCGAAGCCATCCTGGAAACAGTGAGGGAACGGCCCCCACTGCCTTGGCCCTGCCCCAGAGACCCTCCTTCTGCCAGAGACCCTCAGATCTGTCCCACTCCTGTCCAGGCCCCCATAGGCACCCTTGATGCGAACGATGTAGAGCTGGCCACCCCCACCCAGTAGGCCATATGCACTCTATCCACGCCCACCCAGTAGGCCACGCCCACCCAGGCCATACCCACCCGGCCCCCTGAGGGGAACCGCAATGCTGATGCGGCCCTCAATGAAATTGAGTTTGACACCCCTGCTTTAGATAAAGGCTAAATTTGGGAAATGGCATAATTCAGAGTAGAGGATGCTTTTCATGCAAAAGCTCCTAGATTCAATTCTTGTCATCCTGAAGTAGGGCTGAGAAACCTACTTCATGTTGGACAATAAAATGGATAGTACATCACTAGCATTCCTTTCCTGTCTCATGTTTCTAAGAATCTATATTGAATCACAAATCTTACACGCAGCTGAATTGGCACCTTTCCAGAAAATCAAATTCTTTGAGAGCAAATTATTGGTAAACATATCTGGAAGGGGTTTAAATCTTTTCTTTTCATCCATCCCAGTTACAGTGACATGAACCAGATTGCATGCTTGGTAAGGATAAGGACAAAGATGTTATAGGATTTCCTATTCATTGACCTGGGATTTGCTAATAACACCTACAGACCTGGAGAACTGTAGCTAAGCCACCAGACTGACTATGTATAAGAAGTAGAACATATTGGAACTGAGCCAGATCAAATTAAATAGCTCAGGTTTAAATTTAATTTTACTTAAGCATACATCTTTCATGCTATTTGCTCATATCTAATCTGAAGTGCAATTAACAGAAATGTAGCATAAGGTTTCAAAGGCAATGATTTTTCTTATGAACAGATTACTTTGAACTACCACTTGCTGTAAGATGATGTGCCCTTGATATTATAAATAACCATACAGGTCCATCCATCTGCTGCAAAAGGTGTGCAATGTTAATTACAAAAAGGACAAGAACACTTCTCTAATTTTTATTTGAATGTATCTATTTACAAAAAAAAATCAGACAAAGATGAATGTGAACTGATTATATCTGTGGAATAGCAAAGTAAAATGTTGCCATCATTTTAAATGTTCAGGTAGGGAGAAGAAAACAGGAATCTTGATTTAGCAGCCCAATAGCCCAACATTTCATCTATGAATTTCAAGATTAATACCTCTCAAGATTTTGGTCCCAGCTAATAGGTAATTCTGTAGTTTATTTTCAATTGTTGACATTTTTGTAGTGTATTTTTATTATTGCTTTTTATCTATGTTGCTAGCTGCTTTGTGTATGCAGATAAATACGTGGGAGAGAAATAAATTACATATGATTTAGTGTGGCTGAAAACTATAATTTTTGTCGGTTTATCCTGAATTGCATTTCAGGAAAATACACACACAGAGAAATGTGGCTGGGATGTGAACAGAATACTCTATTTCAGAAACTGAGGAATTATGTTTTTGCAACAGGGAAAGCTGAATCCAGTGATATCAGTGCAAATAAAATAAATATGTTAATTTAATCTACCACATACTGTACATCTACCCAACAGATATATAGACTTGTATGTAAGGACCAATTAACACTATCACATTAGCTATGTTTATATTTACTTTTTTAATTTTGTAGTTCTGTTTTTCAAAGAACTGAAAATACTGATGTACAGTATATTTTTGTTCCAGAAGAAATGTCATGAGAATGGTTGTTTGCTTTAATATTTGTGGATGGTAAAACATAAATAATATTGGCAAAAGTTTTATATACACTGTGTATACGTATATATGTATGTGTCTGTGTTTTATTTTTAAAAAGTACTTTTCGTTTATTTTTGAATGCACAAGCATTTTCTCTGCTACTCCAAAGTCTAAAAAAAAATCCTGCTAGAATTCAGCTGGGAATCAACAAAAACAAAATTAGAATCTTGTGAATTCTCATGGAATAGAATATACGGAATCTGTGAAACCTTTTTCGTGACCTTGTCACATCTCATAAGTTATTGTGATGTTGGTTTTCTCTTTTTTGAGAGTTGTGGTTCATCATCCCTCCCCACTGAAAAGGTAATATTGACTTGCTTGTAAGTAACAGAGTAACAGAGCAGCTACGTTCATTGCCGTAGCACCTATATCCAAGATAGCCTTTCTTTCAGTCTCAGTATAATTCTGATGCATGCTAAAAAAGTAACGCCTGAAAAAAAGTATCCCGAGAAGTTTGATGTTACACTAAAAATGCCCAGCTTTCCCCAAAAGGAAAGACCACCACTGACTGCTAATTAGAAATGTTATGACTTACGACCAAAGTAGAGCCCAAAATTCTTCTTGCTAAGCGAGACATTCGTTAAGTGAATTGTGCCCCATTTTACGTCCTTTCCTGACATAGGTGTTAAGTGACTCACTATAGTTGTTAAATTAGTGACAGGGTTGTTAAGTGAATCTGGCTTCCCCATTGTCTTTGCTTGTCAGAAGGTCGCAAAAGGAGATCACTGCAATTGTCATAAATAGGAGTTAGTTGCCAAATGTCTGAATTTTGATCACGTGACCGTGGGGTTGCTGCAAGAGTTGCAAGTGTGAAAAATTGTCATAACTCACTTTTCCCGGTGCCGTTGTCACTAAATGAACTGTTATAAGTCATGAACTACCTGTACTTATTTAAACCATATCAGATTACGTAGTCTATTGTCAGTAGATCAGCTCCCCTCTTCCTTATTTCTTTTCTCCTTCTTGACCTTATTTCCCCCCCCCCCCGCCCGCAATTTATTTTATTATGGTATTGCTGATGGCAGTTGATATTGTTGTTACAATCCTTTGAGCCACTTCTGTCGCCCACTGGTTATATGGACAGATCCTAACAGCTTTCTTGGCAACATTTTCAGAAGTAGTTTGCTGCTTTTTTTTTTACTGACTGCTTAAGCTTCCCATTGGAAGCTAGCAAACTGACTGTATTTCTAATGGAACAAGATATGAGTAGGTGTTGTTCACATCAGAGAAGATGAGAATGATTTGCTGACATGCCAGTCCTTGCTCAGCATACTTACCTGGCAGAAATTAGAAATGAAACCCTTTCATAAGCAGTTTTCTAGACAAAAATCCTTTGTGAGCTGCCAATCACCTGACAAAAGAGGCAGTGCTTGTTGATCAAGCACAAATTAAAAAGGATAATTCTTTAACAGTAAAAGAAAGAGTAGTTTCTTTACCTACTTCTGAGGCCTATTCAACTGCACAAGAGTGATGTAGATGAAGCAGTTTTGATAAAAACTTCATGGTACTCAAACTAGCTACCTCAACTTTCTATTCCTGTGATTCTCTCTTTGTAGGCCAACACTTCAAGTGGTTAAACTGCAATTTCCAGGATGTTTTATCATTAGTCATACTGCTGGGTGGATTGGAAGTATAATTTGGCAACATCTGGAAGGGTAACCCCCATTCTCTACCCCTCCTAATGCCATAGGATCAGGTTTTCCATTCTTTGGGGTGTTTCTTTTTGCCTTCATGTGCAATGTATTTTCAAGGCCATTGCTTAAATATTAAAGGTTATCCCTGAGAATAATAAAGCAGCTATTTAATAGGTTCAACATTTTCATATTAGCCTGTTGGATTACTCTGCAAAAGCATACTACAAAAGTCTATTAGCTGATCATTCACTTTACATAAAGACAAATGGACAGGACATGAATGTAATAAGTTATGCCCCATGCTCCCTAGAAATTCATATTTAAATGCTCTATTTGGGCACACCACATCTATCTTTTCCATTATTTATTAATGTACTATTAAATCTAAATGACTTATGGATATTTTTGCTATGATTGTCTTAAAGCATAAAATCACATTTAAAAACAAACAGAAAATCTTGATAAAAGTATACACAATAAATAAAACATGACAGTTCCATGTAAATTTGAAACACTCCCTCCCCCCCAAATACCCCTGTCTTGGCAGCCTTAACCTAAAAATACTTAACAACTAAGTCATGTGGGCATTTTATAAATGAAAAACAAAAACAAAAACAGCACTTTGACCTATACCATAAATCTATTGGCAAGAAATGCAGTATCTGTGGTGGTCCATAGCTGAAACCACTAACCCTAACCCTATCTATCTCACTCATAACCTCATTTGGACCAGCATACAATTTCACTGAAGCACAAATTGACTTATTTTCATCTTGTAAGAAAACAACTAACTTTAAAAGGATCAAGATGCAACCCTTCTCAATAGGCTTATACAGAATACATCTGACATTTAACCAATATAACAAGCAATTTGATTGGTGAAATGCATGTTAGTGATGACAGTATGCTGACATAATACAAATACTTATTTCTGTTAAAAATGGCCTTTGAATATGTCTCATTGAAATGTTACTTTCCCTTAGAGTTAATACCTTGTTTCTCAGCATCTCTACTTATCTAAATCAGCATTCTTTGTAGTCAGATGTTTTATGGCAGAGCTTGCAGTTTTGTTTTGTTTTTAATTTTGTTTAGAAAGTGCACAGAGTGTCTTCAAGGAAGGGACAATTTACTTGGCGCAGCAGCAGCAGCAATAACCAGTGTGAGCCTTTGCAGCAACACCAGTCCTAACTTGGAAGCCATGCCAGTGTAAGAAACCATTGAACATTCAAGCACAGGGGTCTTCAAAATTGGCCCTTTTATGACTTGTGGACTTCAACTCCCAGAATTCTTCAGCTAGGCACGGTAGCTGAGGAATCTAGCAAGTATAATGATGAGGCTGCAATGAATACTTTCCTGCAATACAAATGCTGTGGATTTTTCTCCAAAGTTTTTATCAAGCCTGAGAATATTTTGGCAATGCCTCACCCTCATAGAAATCAGTAGAAAATTATTCCTATTTTTTCCCCTGGGGAAAAAAAGTATTGCTTAGGACAGGGCTTTTCAACCTTTTCACCCATTGTACCACTTTTAGGATATGGCAACATCCGAGTACCACCAGACACCTAGCAAGGTGTCAAAAACTTAATGACCAAAAAAAAAAAAAAGGAAAAAAGTGATGAAGCACAGGGAGTCCTCAACTTACAACAGTTCACTTAGTGACTGTTCGAAGTTACAATGGCACTGAAAAAGTGCCCCCCAAGCCACAGCTGAGCAAGACACCTGCCTGCCTGCCCGGCGGCGCTCTTCTTCCTGTCCGAGGTTTTCATTTTTGTGAGCATTTCTGTTGAGGATTGGCAGCAGGGGTGGGGGGGGGCTGTTTGGTTTTTATTCCCCCCCCCTCTGCTGTGTGGTTGTAGCAGGGTTTGGTCACTTCACATGACCCTGGGACACTGTGATCATCATAAATATGAATCAGTTGCCAAGCATCTGTATGTAAATCATAAGACCCTGCAGATGCTGCAACATTCCAGCTGATTGGTGCTTCTGGGCTCAGAAGCGCCAGGATCAGTGCTGAGCTCCAGCTGGAGCCTGGCGCTGATTCTTGCACTTCCACTGAGCCCTGCCAGCCCTGCAGCTCCAGCCATCTCTCGCTCAGGCTTGTGCTATGCTCTCCACCGGTTCAGCTCATTCCCTTCCCCTGCTACCACTTTTCTAGGATGGTTGCGTACCACCTGCCAGGTGCCAATGTACCACGTGTGGTACTCGTACCACTGGTTGAAAAGCCCTGGCTTAGGAGACTAAGGGGAAGCATGGTGGCCTAGTCTTAATAATGGACATTATATTAATAAAACAGAGAGGTGGCCTATAGCATTTTCTTCAGATACAAAGAGCAATTAAAGAAAGAGTGATATTTTTGGAGGAAAGAGAAAAAATTAAGCTAACATTACAATAAAATATGAAGCAGGCAGGGGTTTTTAAATAAAAAAACCCCTGAGATTCTGAGAGAGTGCCTAATAAAGCTTGGGAATGCAGGGGAAGCAGCAAAATAATTAAGGAAAGAAACAGGGCCAGTACGGAAAAGACTCTTTTTTTTTTTTTATTGAAAAGTTTTAAAAATACAGTTTTCCTTTAAGAAACCCCCTTCCCCCTCCCTCCTCCCCTCCCTACCTCCCCCCTTCCCCCCCCTCCCCCCCTCCCTCCTCCCCCCCACCTCCCCCCAACCCCCCTCCCCCCCCCGGACTTCCCAGAGCTAAATACAAGGTATATATATATAAAAAAGCAATCATAAACAACCATATACTAACAACTATAAATTCTAAAATCCATCACTCTCTAACTTATATAGGATCAAACAAAACTTAGCATTATTAAATATATATAGAAGACAAAATAAAAAAAGAAAAAAGAAAACGAAAGAAGACTTATTCAAATGCTAGATAAAACTTCTTGACCCTATACTTATTCTGGATAAACTCAATCCATTTTCTCCATTCCATAATATAATGTTCTTGCGAGTAATCTTTCAAATAGGCCGAAATCTTCGCCAGGATAAGCATGATAAATATAACTTAGCCTAGTTACACAAAGTACAAGTTATGTGGCATCATTATTTTGGTAGTCTATCTGTTGCTTTATCGTACTACCTAAAATTCTGTTGTATTACCCTACTATCAATATAGGTTGTCCTCAACGTATGACCACAATTGTCTCCCAAATTTCTGTTGCTAAATGAGACATTTGTTAAGTGAATTTTGCCTCATTTTACGACTTTTCTTGACACAGTTGTTAAGTGAATCACTGCAGTTGTTAGTAACAGTTAGTAACTAAAAGTTAGTTGTTAAGTGAATCTGGCTTTCCCGTTGACTTTGCTTTACAAAAATTCTTATTCTTATAAAAATATCTAAAATCAAGCAGTAAATGTAAATATATTTTAAGAAGACAATTCAAGTTCCATATTGTCCACATGAATGTGAGGGACTGTGCATTAAATGGCACCATTTGTATGGTAAAAGTTAAACGACCCAAATAAGTGACAAAAGTGAGTTTTTTGGAAAATAAACTAAAGGGCAGCTTTCTTAATGAAAGAACTGTCTTTTATAATAAAAGATATATGATCACTGTAGACATCGGAAACTTGTCAATCATGATGACATGATTTTTAATCTAACATAATACTTTTTTCAGAAGTGATGTGGAAAGATTCAAGAGGCCTGCCTCTCCTCCAAAAAGAGCAGGGTAAAAGAAATCCACTTACAAATCCATACATTACACTTTTTTTAATTTTTATCTACAGTGGTACCTTGGTACTTGACTTTAATTGCTTCTGGGAGGCACAATGGGTGCTAAAACTACATGTTCCAAACAAAGCAGGTGACTTACCACATGACTTTTTGCTTTGACTGGGAAAAGCTTTGCATCTCTTCTTTTTCCTATGTCCGTGACCTTCCCAGCATGACCTACTTCCTGTCTGCCCTCTTTGGCTGTCTCCCTCTTCCTTTGGCAATGCGCAGAACACCAAAGAAGCTACGAGTATCAGGACAGCACATCAGAATGTGTCGAGTACCAAATTCAATGAGTTTTGAAGCAAGGTACCACTGTATGTGATATTGGCAATATTGCTGTTTAAAATGATACTTTGTATACTTTAAACTACAATTTTACAGACTGGAAAGAGAATTGTGTACCCATCCAGAAAAAAAATGTAATATATTACAGATTTGAAAGATTGCTTGCATATAAAAGGCAGCTGGAATGCAGGTAGGAAAGAAATCAAGAAACCTGAAATATTTTTAAATAAATTATGTGAAACAGCATGCTGCTTATTATTATTTTTCTGATAGCTTTTTTTAAAAGAGATCTTTTATTTTTAAAACTAAACATATACTTGTTCCCCCTTCCTTAGTTGATTTATGTTAAAATCAGCAGTATTTCATGCATGACATCTAATTATTGAATTGAAGTGTTAAATATAACTGGTTTTATAGATGAGATTTTCTCTAGAGGTTTATTTTACATTCTAATTACAGCTGCTCTATATCCTTTATTAGGATCATAAGAAGCAAAAAATGGACTTGTATTACTTCCTGGTCTCTATGGATATAGCAAAAGGCAAGTTTGTTCTCACATTTTCCAATGTATAACCTGATACATCTCAAATATAAGATGCATATCCCTTTGAAAAGCATTTAAAGCAACTACTTAACCATCCAGGTTAACTCAAGAAAGCTGGGCAAAGAGAGAATTACCGTATCTAATCTTCATTGTTTTTATCAAGGATGGGGGAGTATTAGTTATACGGAGGGGAAGGAGAGAGGGAGGACAAAGATACAAAGGAAATGAAAGAAATTCAAGCTGCAACAAAATGGATTTGCTTTAGAGATGGGATTTAATTTTAGCAATTTTACTTACTAAACCAGAATTCTATAGTAGAACATGACAGATAAGAATTACGGATCGATAAAAAATGTAGGGAATAAATTCTATAGTGAATAATTTAATATGAATTATGTGTATCTCAGATCACTTGAATCCAGAATCCAGAAAGCATCCAACAGAAAAAGAGGAAGAAAAAAATAGAAGCATAGGCTAAAACATTCTATTATTTCCCCCTCCATCTCCGATATATGAACAAACCATAGAGCTGAACAACAGCAGAGTGAACATTGCTGGCAAAGGGGGTTCCCTTTTCTCTTGTATCTCTCTAAATACCTTTCTCTGAATCAGTTTAGAAGTCTATAAAAAGTATAGCAGGAGAAGAACAAATACTGTATATGCATGAACAATGCTTCCTGATGCTGACCATAGGCCATGACTCAAAGAAGGGTGAAACAAGAACTTCTACATTTGACTTACTTGTGGTGGTAAAATCAATAGAAAATAGGTAGTTTTGAAAGGAGATAGATAGATAGATAGATAGATAGATAGATAGATAGATAGATAGATAGATAGATAGATAGATAGATAGATAGATAGGTAGGTAGGTAGGTAGATAGGCAGGCAGGCAGGCAGGCAGGCAGATAGATAATTAGGTGGGTAGGTAGGTAGGTGGGTAGATAGGTAGGTAGGTAGGTAGACAGACAGACAGAGACAGACAGACAGATGAATAGATAGAGACAGACAGACAGACAGACAGACAGACAGACATCAGATTTAATCAATATCTTTCAAATGTTGTTTTTGCTGTTGATTCTGTTTATAACATATTATGGATCAAAGAGAGAATTCTTTTCAGTCTCCTTCATCTGAAGCTTTATTTCACATGGCATTGAATATCTGTTCATTCTCTTAAAAAATATCCTCTGCCATCTAAATCCCAATATATATATCAAAGCAACAAAATGAAAATAGTAACACATTAATTGCTACTGCTTGTCTTTATGATTAAACAAAGACAAGCAGAAGAGATTAATACAAGTTCATAAATCAGTATTTCATGGTTTTGAGGTTCAACGCATAAATCCAAGAAAGGCAGTCTAAAATCTACTATCTTTCCTTCACGTTAATTTGTTTGTGACCATATAACTTGTGTAGAATGCAATATCTTTGCTGGCTACCTCCTTAAAATAGGTCTAATTATTTATTATTTCATGCCATATGATTCTGGGTAACAAATACACTGTTAAAAAAAATAAAATATGATGGAAATAATTAAAATACATTGCATTGGAGGCAACTCATTATAATAAAACAGTCTCACCTAGAGTCTGGGGTAAGCCTGGGGAGGGGAAAATAAGTCTTCAAATAAGTCTTTAAACATTAACTCTGATGCTCTCATCATAAGAGCAGAATCAATTGGAGATGAACAGTCCCACAAATATTCAGGACCTATGCCAGGAATGAGGAACCTTGGCTCTTTTATGACTTGTGGACTTCAATGCCCAGAATCCCTGAACCATCCATTCTGACTAAGGAATTCTCGGAGCTGAAGTCCACAAGTCATAAAAGAGCCAAGGTTCCCTACCCCTGACCTATGCCATGTAGTACAGGCACTTCTATGAAAAGGGCAGCAGGCAAAACATGGCAAGAAAAACACAGATGTTCTTTGAAGTGAGGACTTTTAATCATTTAGATTTAAAATATAAGCACTTTTTAAAAAGATGCTATCAGTCAAGTCCTGTGAAGCTGACATGCTCACAAAATAAGAACCACTTAGATGTCTGGAAAAATCAGTACAGGTAGTCCTGGATTCACAACAGTTCATTTAGTGACCATTCAAAGTTACAATGGGATTGACAAAAAGTGACTGATGAACATTTATCCCATTTATGACCATTGCAGAATCCCCATGATCATATGATCAAAATTCAAATACTTGGCCGCTGACTTACTGTATTTATGACGGTTGCAGTGTTCTGGGATCATGTGATCACCTTTTGCAACTTTTGTGTGTGTGTGTGTGGGTGTGTGGGTGTGTATATATATATATATACACATACATATATATACACATACATATATATATACATATATATATATATATATATATATATATATATATATATATATATATATATATATACATATATATATACACACATACATATATATATAGATATAGATATATATGTATAGATATATGTATGTATATATATGTATATATATGTAGACCTTTGGTCATTCGGGTTTTTTCCCACGTAGAATTGAAGGTATAAGAGCAACATTTCGACGAAATCTCATCCGTCATCCTCAGGCTGGTGGCTTCACCAAAAAAAAAAAGAGGAACAAACAGCCACTACCACACACTTCTCGCAGAAGAACGAAGCTGAAGCCACCAGCCTGAGGATGACGGATGAGATTTCGTCGAAACGTTGCTCTTATACCTTCAATTCTATGTGGGGAAAAACCCGAATGACCAAAGATCTACATACAAACACCCGCGAAAACCTCAGAAAACATGTATGTGTATATATATATATATATATATATATATATATATATATATATATATATATATATATATATATATATATATATATATGTGTGTGTGTGTGTGTGTGTGTGTGTGTGTGTGTGTGTGTGTGTGTGTGTGTGTGTGTGTGTATGTGTATGTATGTATATGTATATGTATATGTATATGTATATATGTTAAGTATTTGTCAAGGCTTTTTGAATGCACCTTGCTAATTAACTCTTTCTTTCCTGCTTTGGCCTGACCCAAGGCTATCCACAGGATATAGTCAACTTATGACAGCTCATTATTTGTGTAAATATACACACGCACACACACACACACACACACACACACACACACAGCCTTATTCCATATAATGTTTGAAATTAGAGCTGTGCAAAGAGGGAGATTTGTATGACTCATTATAGTGCCATTATGGAAAACTACTACAATGGTGGGGAGGAATAGATGACATTTTCCTCTGTTATTTTCTGTGTAAAATACTTCTCATGCTTAGCTGTCTTCACAGCTTCTGCTGCAGCTTGACTCAAGAGTGTTATCTCTTTTCTGAGAAGTGATTTGCCAACTTCAAGGTCAGCCAGCTACGCAGGAAGGTTTTGCTGTCCCACAGTACCAACTAGATAGCTGATTGGTAAGAACAATGGGTTCTTAATTAGAAGTATGAATAGCTACAATAGAATGTGATAATTTTCTATGTTAAAAGTGGTTTTATTTCATTTGGCTTGGCTCAATACTTGGCTTCTATTTCATTTGTGAGTTCATTTTCTCCCAATCCACCAGTGCTGCCCACAATTTATTGTGGCAAAACACTCAGACCTTCAGCTTAAATCTTCATATACAGCATTTCACAACCTTTCTGGCACTAGGAACCTGTTTTGGAAGAAAAATTGTCTTCTGTGGGCTGGAGGGGGGATGGTTTCACATGCAAACTAGATCCTGTGCATTTTTAGATGAAGCTTTGTTTGCTCATCTGCTATTTGCAAGGCCCAATTCCTATCAGGCCAAGGAAGGAACTGATTCACTGCCTGGGGGTTGGGGACCCCTGCACATATAGAATTATCAAATTCATTTGAGGAGTTGAATCGAATCAGATACCTCCAAAAATGAGATTCACTTTACAAACCTTTATCAAGTCAAATTAAATCCTTAAATCAGATCAGCTAATAATTTGAATTGAAAATCCAAACTGAAGTGATTTGTCTATCTTAAGTGAATTACAGAACTGAATCAGTTCTTCACTGATTTGTATGCCTTTATTGCTTTATTGCTTTATTTATTGCTTTATTTATTGCTTTATTTATTGCTTTATTTATTTATTTATTTATTTATTTATTTATTTATTTATTTATTTATTGCTTTATTTATTGCTTTATTTATTGCTTTATTGCTTTATTGCCGCGTAACAGAGTGAGCGCCTGTTACTCGTCCCAGCTTCTTCCAACCTAGCAGTTCGAAAGCACCTAAAAATGCAAGTAGAAAAATAGGGACCACTATGGTGGGAAGGTAACAGCGTTCCGTGCGCCTTTGGCGTCTAGTCATGCCAGCCACATGACCACGGAGACGTCCTCGGACAAACGCTGGCTCTTTGGCTTTGAAACGGAGATGAGCACCGGCCCCTAGAGTCGGAAACGACTAGCACGCATGTGCGGGGGAACCTTTACCTTTACCTTTATTGCTTATTAATAACTTGAGGTTTCCAGAAAGCTCATATGATTTGTTCAGAGTTGATATGGGTTACCCAAAGCCCATTGGTGATTCTACCATCCATTTTGAGGAATCTGAGTGAGTGAAATTAACATTTTTAAACCCCACGTTTGGTATTTGTGGAATTTGACAGGGTGAAATATCTACCTTATGCCTCTACAAGACACAATGTGTACTGTTAGGCATATGGTGCTAGCCTACAATGTTGGGTTGAAAATATATTAACCATAATGCTATGTCTTTAAGTTGTTAATTGGCCAATGGGTGTGTAAGTGTTCTCATGGCCATAAGAGGAAGCTAGGAACGTAGCTTCTCTCTCTCTCTGAATTCACTGCTTTCTACTGTTACTGTTTTTGCTCTGCTGTTGGTTTACTACTGTTGTAAGCTGAACTGTGTATTGACCTCTGGACCGGTAAGAAGACTTTGTAGTTTGGATTACTACTTGGACTGTTGCTATTGTTTATGACCTGGACTGTTTATTTTTGACTGTGCAATTTTGTTCTTACACCACCTTAAAGTAAACTACTTTTTGTTTTTATAACTCAGTGTATTCTTGTGTGACTTTTACTGCTCTCAGTGCCCTTCCTTGTCTGTGCAAACTCTTTGGTAGCACAAGGAGACCTCTGCACAAATAAATTCATTAACACTGGTTATGGGCCCAGGCCTGTACTGAGAGTAAGTACACACAGTATTCCTAGCTGAGTTTGTATTTGGTGTAAAATGGCACAGGAACTGTTGTCAGGCATCTCCTGGATAACCCGGTTGGATGGGACAAACTATGTTTCCTGGTCCACAAAATGCTGCTTGCTTTTGCGCAAGGAAGGACTATGGGCTGTTGTAAATAACCCACCAGATACTACTGCTTGGGATCCAGATGATGAAGAGGATGCAAAGAAGTTAGACAACTTTAAACGAAGCAACGAGAAAGCTCTTTGCATTATTGGACTGACACTGAATGACCAGCAGCTTGTCCATATTCGTGGTGAGGAGTCTGCTGCTAGGTGTTGGGATGTTTTGCGAAGGCTTTATGTTCGTGACAGTGTGGGTGCACATATACACCTTACGCGTAAGCTGTTTAGGGCTCGTTTGCAGAAGAATGGAGATATGCTGACCCATTTAAATTACATGAAGGCAACTTTTCAAGAGCTTCATGAAAAGGAGCTGATTTTTTCAGAGTTGCATCAGGTCTACATTATTCTGTCATCTTTGGATGAGAGTTATGATGGATATGTTTCTTCTTTGGAAGTCCTGACCAGAGAGGAACTGACATTGACTAACATTACTGGGAGACTGCTGGAAGAGTCCAGAAGGAGGCGTGACAGAGACCAGCTGAGAGAGACACAGCCACGAGAGGAGCAGCAATTTACCACTGCTTACAACGTCAAGAAATGTTATTCTTGTGGGGCTAAAGGGCATATAGCCAAATTCTGTAGGAAGGGTAGAAAACAGAATGTGAATAGCAGTGGGAAGGCTAAGAAGGGCATTGGTTTGGCTATTTCTGGTGAACCAACATCCAGAAATAATGAATTGTGGGTTGTTGATAGTGGGGCTTCACAATGCATTACTAAAGTGAAAGAGAGGTTTGTTAATATGAAAAACAGCAACCAATATGTTTCACTAGCCAACGGTTGGAGGATGAAGGCCTCTGGTGAAGGTAATTCCTATTGTCCATGCATTAATGAACAGTTACCTATGTTATATATACCTAAACTAAGATTCAACCTGTTATCTGTAAGGGAATTGGTTAAAGTTGGGTTTGTGGTAACATTCAGAGGGGAGCAATGCACTATTGAGAGGAATGGAACCTGTGTAACTGCTAATTTGAAAAATGGTTTATTCGTTCTCACAAGTAACCAGGTTAGTACAGTTAAAGCTAACTCAATATGTGAGAACAAGAAGCCACATGATGAATGTATACATTTATTGCATAGGCGGTTAGGGCATGTAAACTTTAACTCACTACGTAAAACAGTTGAGTTAGTAGAAGGAATTAAACTGAAGCCATGTAGTAAGTATTTGAATTGCAATGCCTGTAATCAGGAAAAGAGTAAGGCAAGTCCGGCAAACAGGATAAACAGCTTCAAAACTACTGTACCTTTGGAAGTTGTGTTTACTGATTTAATTGGACCCATGAAGCCAAGTTTAGGAGGATCATGTTATATTTTAAGTATATTGGACCACTACTCTCGATATGGATTTTGTTATCTGCTTAAGTCAAAGGCAGACACTTTCCAACAATTTGCAAACTGGCTGAAGTTCGTGGAGAGAAAAACAAAGAGAAAGGTTCAGTGCATAATTACTGATAATGGCACTGAATTTACAAACAAGCGTTTTGTTGATATGCTACAATCAGCTGGCATTGAGCATAAACGTTCAGCCCCTTATAGGCCTCAACATAATGCATTTGTTGAGAGACGTGGACAAACATTACAAGCCATGATGAGAACGATGTTAAGAGATTCTGGCTTAACAGATAGACTGTGGGGGGAGGCAGCAAAATGTGCAAACCATGTTCTGAATATAGTTGTTAATACTTCTACTGGTAAAATACCATATACAATATGGCATGGTAGAAGACTAAACCTTGATTACCTGCACACATTTGGCACCCCAGCTTGGGTCCACATTCCTGCACAACTCAGGAGTAAAGGCCAACATAGGGCTAGGCAATTATACTTCGTAGGTTACGAAGCTAACCATAGATCCTATCGTTTCTGGGAACGAGGCACAACTAATGTATATAACAGTGCTAGTGCAAAATTCCTTGAGCACGTTGGTTGGGATAGGTTAGAGCAAGAAACTGTTAATACTGATCCTCTAGTGTTTGAGGACTCCCATGATAACATAACTAGTAATGATAATACATCTCCTGTAAATATAAAAGATGAAGAGGAGATAGGGGAGATAATAGATGAATCAGAGGAAGGAAAGGAGTCAGAAATTCAAAGCCCTGTAATTCCTTGGCGTTCAACGCGTATCAGACATCCACCTGATCGCTATGAAGCAAGTATATGTCAAGTTAGTGTAGAGCCATCTAACTATGATGAGATCAGGATGTATCCTGAAAAAGAACAGGCATCATGGAAAGCTGCAATGAACAGGGAGTTGAAGTCTTTGCAGAATCTTAAGGTTTATGTGAAAGCAAAACTGCCACCTGGTGTCGCAAGCCAGTAAAATATCTCAGTTATTAAAGAGATACAATATGGAAATGTGTAAACCAGCAAAAACTCCGATGGCTATGGATTTTAAGGACACTAATGTTGAGAGTCCTGTATTTGATAAGACTATGTACCAATCTTTGATAGGAAGTCTTATGTATCTGAGTAATTGGTCTAGACCTGATATTTCTTACTGTGTAAATCAATTAGCTAGGTACAACAATAATCCTACTGTTAGACACTGGCAATCAGCTAAACGAGTATTAAGGTATCTGAAGCAGACTATTCACTACTCGTTATATTTAGAGCCAAATCGTGAGTTAATCCTTACTGCATATGCAGATGCGAGTTTTGCCTCTGATTCAAACACTCGTAAATCTACCTCAGGGTTGGCTGTAATGTTGGGTGATTCTTTGATTGGATGGAAGTCTATTAGACAAAAACACATAAGCTTATCTACAATGGAGGCTGAATTTTCATGTCTATCAGTGTTATGTACAGAACTGCTAGTGTACAAACAATTATTGTTAGATATGGGTTTAAATGTAAATGATCCATTTATTGTGTATGAGGACAATCAAGCTGCGATAAAGATGGCTAATAGTGCTGCAGTAAGAACAAGATCTAAACATACTGATCTTCGTTATTTAAATGTCAGACAATGTGTCAAAGATAAATTAATACAGTTAGAGTATTGTCCATCTGATGTAAATATTGCAGACCATTTTACGAAGGTACAAAGTGCTGTGAAACACAATGCTAATTGTGAAAGAATGTGCATAAGATTGTAAGAGTTATATATTATTCTACCCAAAGGGGAGAATGTTAGGCATATGGTGCTAGCCTACAATGTTGGGTTGAAAATATATTAACCATAATGCTATGTCTTTAAGTTGTTAATTGGCCAATGGGTGTGTAAGTGTTCTCATGGCCATAAGAGGAAGCTAGGAACGTAGCTTCTCTCTCTCTCTGAATTCACTGCTTTCTACTGTTACTGTTTTTGCTCTGCTGTTGGTTTACTACTGTTGTAAGCTGAACTGTGTATTGACCTCTGGACCGGTAAGAAGACTTTGTAGTTTGGATTACTACTTGGACTGTTGCTATTGTTTATGACCTGGACTGTTTATTTTTGACTGTGCAATTTTGTTCTTACACCACCTTAAAGTAAACTACTTTTTGTTTTTATAACTCAGTGTATTCTTGTGTGACTTTTACTGCTCTCAGTGCCCTTCCTTGTCTGTGCAAACTCTTTGGTAGCACAAGGAGACCTCTGCACAAATAAATTCATTAACATGTACCACCAGACAAAAAGTAGTATCCATTGTTGGCTTATGGTGTTTATTCAAATACAATAAGACACAGAAGTGAGAGCTTCTTCAATAATGCACTTTAGTCACATTACAAAGTCTAGTAGTAACTAACTAATGATGGTATCTGAAATTCAACAAGGGCAACATCATTTAATCCCCAGTTTGCATCCTGTATGGTCCTGTTAGGTCCGTAAGATTATCTGGGACACTACTCATCCTCTTCACAACCTGTTTTCCTTGTTACCTTCTGGGAGGAGGCTTCGTGAACATCCAGATTCAGCCATAGTTTCATTCCATATAGCATTAACCTTGTGAACTCTCAAGCTTCCTCCTTCCATTATATACTGCTCAAAAAATAAAGGGAACAGAAAATAAGACATTTAAGATTTATTGAGATTTTTATACCGCCCTTCTCCCAAAGGGACTCAGGGCGGTTCACAGGGCATAAATATAAACAACAGTACAAACATTAAAAGATAATTAAATTAATGCCCAAGTTAAAACCAGAATAATAAAACAAACCTATAAAAAACCCAAGTACCCCCATCAGGCCAGACCCGCTAGTTCGAATAAATGGGTCTTCAACCCGCGACGGAAGGATCGGAGGTCTGATGCCATCCGGAGCTCAACCGGCAGTTGGTTCCATAACGCCGGAGCACCCACAGAGAAGGCCCTCCCCCTGGGGGCCACCAGTCGACATTCCTTGACAGGAGGCACCCTGAGGAGGCCCTCTCTGTGGGCGCGCACAGGGCGGAGGGGAGTCGACGCCGGCAGCAGGTGGTCCTCGAGGTATCGCGGACCCATGCCATGTAGGGACTTAAAGATCATAACCAAAACCTTGAACCTTACCCGGAAGACAACTGGTAACCAATGCAGCTCACGGAGCAAAGGTGTAACATGGGAGTACCGGGAAACTCCCAAGACAACTCTCGCGGCCGCATTCTGTACCAGTTGGAGCCTCCGAGTAGTCTTCAAGGGAAGTCCCATGTAGAGAGCGTTACAGTAGTCTAGGCGAGAGGTCACGAGCGCATGAGTGACCGTACACAAGGCCTCCCGATCCAGATAGGGCCGCAACTGGCGCACCAGGCGAACCTGGGCAAAAGCCCCCCTAGTCACGGCCACTATGTGATCCTCCAAAGTGAGTCGTGAATCTAGGAGGACTCCCAAGTTGCGAGCCCTATCCACAGGGGGTAAAAGCTCACCCCCCATAGAAAGAGGTGGAACATCCCAGGTGTCTCGGGAAGCCGGAATGTACAGCCACTCAGTCTTGTCAGGGTTGAGTTGAAGTCTGTTCCTCCCCATCCAGACCCGAACCGCCTCCAGGCAACGGGACATCACAGCGAGGGCATCACTGGGGTGGTTTGGGGTCGAAATAAAAAGTTGGGTATCATCAGCATATTGATGATACCCAACTCCAAAACCACGAATGATCTCACCCAGCGGTTTCATATAGATGTTGAACAGGAGAGGCGAGAGGACCGACCCCTGAGGAACTCCACAAGCGAGAGTCCTAGGGGTCGACCTCTGCCCCCCTGCCAACACCGACTGCGAGCGTCCCAGGAGATAGGAGGAGAACCACTGAAAAACCGTGCCTCCCACTCCCAATCCCCTGAGACGCTGCAGCAGGATACCATGGTCGATGGTATCGAAAGCCGCCGAGAGGTCTAATAGGACTAGGACAGAGGAATACCCCCTATCCCGAGCCCTCCAGAGATCATTCACCAGAGCGACCAATGCCGTCTCCGTGCTGTGCCCGGGCCTGAAACCCGATTGGTAAGGGTCCAGATAATCCGCTTCATCCAGGACCAGAGGGAGCTGATGCGCCACCACACTCTCAACAACCTTCGCAAGAAAGCGAAGGTTGGAGACTGGACGAAAGTTGTTCAATACAGCTGGGTCCAAGGCAGGCTTCTTGAGGAGAGGTCTCACCACCGCCTCCTTCAAGATGGTGGGGAAACAACCCTCACTCAAAGAAGCAGATATAACCGCCTGGAGCCAGCCTCGTGTCCTCTCCCTAGCTGCATAAACCAGCCAAGAAGGGCACGGGTCCAATAAACATGTGGTGGAACTCAGCTTCCCCATAATCCTGTCCACTTCATCAGGGGTCACAGAATCAAACTCCTCCCAGATAACATTGACAAGACCGCCCGTGTCCTGATCGTCAGACTCTGCCCAGCTGGAGTCCAAACCGGTCCGAATCCGAGCGATTTTATCCGACAGATGTTGACCAAACTCCTCGGCACGACCCTGCAAGGGATCCTCCCTCACCTCCTGATTAAGAAGGGAGCGAGTCACCCTAAACAAGGCGGCCGGGCGATTATCTGCGGACGCGATGAGGGTGGAGAAGTAATTACACCTCGCCTCCCTCATCGCAGCGAGATAAGACCTAATGTAGGTTCTTAACCGCAATCGGTCGGGTTCAGATCGGCTGGACCTCCAGCAGCTCTCTAGGCCCCGTTTCCGACGCTTCATCTCCCGGAGCTCCGCGGAGAACCATGGAGCTCGCTGGGATCTGCGCCGGGTCAGGGGCCGCAAGGGTACAACCCGGTCGAGTGCCTCAGTGGCTGCCCTTTCCCAGGCTTCCACTAAGGCATCCGCCGAGCTGTGAGCAATGGAGGCAGGTGGAGACCCCAGCGCCGCTTGGAATCTCTCAGGATCCATTAGGCGTCTGGGGCGGTACCATCTAGTTGGCTCCGTACCTCCACGGCGGGGGGTGGCAAAATGGAAGACCAGCCGCAGGAGGTGATGATCGGTCCATGACAGGGGCATAATAAATGGAAAGCCCCCACCAAGATCATCCAACCACCGTCCAGATAAGAAAATCAGGTCAAGGGTGTGGCCTCCCTCATGAGTTGGCTCAGAAATTACCTGCGTCAGGTCCATGGCCGTCATGGAAGCCATGAACTCCCGAGCAAGCTCAGATGAACCTCCCAGGGATGGTAGGTTGACGTCTCCCAAAACTATAAGTTTGGGGAACTCAACCACCAACCCTGAGAGGACATCGAGCAGCTCGGGCAGGGCTGCCGCTATGCGACTAGGCGAAATGTACACGAGCAGCAAGCCCAACTGCGCCCCAGAGCCAAATCTCATGAAGAGAGACTCACACCCGACTATCTGAGGAACGGTGGTCTCCCGCGGACATAAGGTCTCCCTAACGATCACCGCCACACCCCCACCCCTACCCTGAGCTCGAGGCTGGTGTAGCACCCGGAAGCCTGGTGGGCAAAGATCAACCAAAGGGACCCCACCCTCTGGGCCCAACCAAGTCTCCGTGATGCAAGCCAGGTCCGCATGCTCACCCTCAACTAAATCCCTAATAAGGGGAGCCTTGTTGACCACGGACCTGGCATTCAAGTACACCAGCCGGAGCTCAGGAGGCTGCACATCATCGCTCCCGGAACCTCGGGAAAGAGGCAGAGGGTCGGAGCGCCCCACCGCTTGCAAATAGCGGAGACGGCGCTCCCGGTAACGATATGGCCCCCTGTCTATCCGCCTGCTGCCATTCCCCGTCGTGGGAATTGGTAATCCCACGACCCGCTCATGAGCCCCGGAGACAACGACCCCTCGTTCTCCCCCCGCGCGGTCAGACCCAAGTCTGGCCTGAACTATGGTTGATTGGCCGCCCCCCAAAGCCAGACAACCCCTATCTCCCACCCCCCTCCCCAACCCCGTAAAATTTTTTGATAAAAACAAAATCAGGGGCCTCTTATTACATTTATGTTGACGGCCCCTACCCCTGCCCAGCCATCTCTCAGAGACCCAAAACTCGGGCCCTTCATCGAGGTTAGAATTTAAAGAGGCGGGTCGCACCCAGGCGAGGGGGGCACCCCTGAGGGCGAGTAAGTCCGTGCTGGTATATTGTCGCATGTTAGTCCAGCAAGTCCAGAATAGGTAGTCCTGGAGATGATCAAGTCCATAGGAGGGTCGAAGGCCGGAAAAGAAAATATCTGGATCCACACCCAGCTGCACTGCCACTTAGCTGGGTGCCCCAGTAAACAGGTCCCCCCCGCCCTCTCACGGCAAGTTGCAACTCTGTACCTGGGGATGGTCAAAGATATACTCTGGGTAGGCATGCCCCCTAGAGCTCCCACCTCTATGGGGCTGCAGATGTAAAAGTCAGCCACTCTCCCACCATGGCTGATACCCAGGACCGACCAAATCCAAAGGGGAGAGGGGGAGGCAGACAAAGTTATATATTCAGGCAAAAGAGTAGATGGGCCAAAATGGGCGAAATGGTCTAAAAGCGTCACCGCCGTTAGAACGGTCCAAAGGTGGTATAAAGACCGCCTGTTGCTCCATTGAAGCGGTCCAAAGACGCCGTTGCCAACACAAGCGGTCCGAGGCAGCACAGGAAACATCATCGCCGCTAGGATAACTCTCAGTCGCCCTCTCCGCCGCCAGAACGGCCCGAGGACGATAGCGTCACTAAAAGCAGCCTGATGCAGTCTGGGGTAAGATGGAAGCACCACCGCCGGCGAGAGGGGCCAAGAGCCCGAGAAACATCGCAGCCAATCACTGGCCTCCACAAGCGGCCCAAATAGGCCAGAAAACACTGATGCCGCCGAAGTGGCCCAAAAACAGGTCCAGTGTTGCCACTCGGGCCAGGAGGCCCCAGGAATGCCACCGCTTAGTGCTGGTCGCTGAGAACGGCCAGAGCCCACTGCTGCCGTCGTCGTCGTCGCCGGATGCAGGCCATCTCTGCCGTCGAATGCGGCCCCAGGAGACGCCGCTACCAGCGGCAACGCCAACGCCCACGCCGTCGCCGCCATCGCCGCCGCCAAGCCGGACCCGCAGGCGTCTCTCTCGGCAACCAGAGGCAGCCCGAAGATGTTAAGGGCGGCCCGAAACGGCTCGGGGAACCAAGAAACGCCTCCACCGAGCGCAGCCCGAGAAACTGCCGCCGCCAGCGCCGAGGCCGCCGCCCACGCCGCCGCCGCCATCACTGCCGCCCCAAATGAACCCACAAGCGTCCTCCTCGACCTCCTCGCCGACCAGGAACAGCCTGAGAACAGCAAGCAGCCCAGCTGGTCCGGCACAGCAGGGAACAATAGGGAACGCCGGAGGCGGCCACAAACAGCTGAGAGGCGGTCCGGAGAAGGCAAGCGGCAAGCGGCAAGCAGCAAGCGGCAGAAGGCAAACAAAGGCAAACAGATGAAAGAGCTCGCAGGTTACCAACTGTTCTCTGCCCGTTTTCATCAGCCACTAGCTGCCTCGTCCCCCCAATCCACATCCCAGGCAGCCCGAAGGCTCCTGAGGGGCTCCAAAGGGACGCCTCATAGCTGGGACTCACGGAGCTCACGGAGCTCGAACAAGCACGTCCGCCATGCTGACCGGAAGTTAAAAAAAAAAAACATCCTACTATTAAATACAGTACATTGTGTTGTTTAAGTGTTCCCTTTATTTTTTTGAGCAGTATATATTCAAGATGGACAGTATTTAATATTTATTTGTTATGTATATGTAGGGGTGTGGGTCTATACATATGTTGCATATAGTAGGTTTAGGTGTGTGTCATGTATGTGTTTCATTTTGAGAGTGGGCAACTAAATTTCATTTTTGATGTGTGCCGTTGTGCCCACAGTAAAAATGACAATAAAGGTTATCTATCTATCTATCTATCTATCTATCTATCTATCTATCTATCTATCTATCTATCATCTATCTATCTATCTATCTATCTATCTATCTATCTATCTATCTATCTATCTATCTATCTATCTATCTATCTATCTATTTCCAATAGAATAACTATAAATAAGTAGTACAATGCTGTGAAGAACAATACCAAGTTTGCTTGTTCAGTTAGGAAAGTATTACAGAGGGTGGTGAGCACAGCACAAAACATTGTGGGCTGTCTCCTGACACCACTGGATGACATCGCTAGGGCTCGCTGCCTTGGAAGAGTGAGGAAAATTCTCAGGGACGACTCACACCCTAGTCAGTATCTCTTTACTCTCCTACCATCAGGTAGGAGATACAGGAGTATAGCCAGACGTACCAACAGGCTGAAGAACAGCTTTGATCCATGGGCTGTCAGGCTCTTGAATGAGAAATAATTTTATAATTTTATGTATGATTGACTTGCAAGGCCAGTGTGTTGTGCAATTAGCTCACATGGTGTAACAAGATGGGGGGTTTGTTGTCACTGAGAGTTGTGGTGGGAGGGGCATGAAGGGAGGCTCAGCCAATCTCAATGTATACATGGTTGTACTTTGACAATAAAGATTCATTCATTCATATGCCAGGGTTCTACAAGATAATGTCCATCTAGAATAAAAACTTGCTCACTTTTTGGCATTACTTTCTAGACTTCAGTTCAGAATAAAAAATTGCAGAAACCTGTTAGGCCAATGCCAGCTAGAGTTTTTATGATAAATGCAATACTAGGAAAACTAAATATAAATGTCCAGGAGAAGTAGGCCTATTAATAATGATAAAGGGCATTAACTGAAACTGTGACATCTCCCTCTGCTTCTTGTGGCTGATGCAATTTGCAATAGCAAAAAATGAAGTACCACTACTGAATAGTTCGTTATTCTGCTTTTATTCTCCCTCACTTACAATCTATTTTCTACTCTGTCTATCCACCACCCTGCATTTAATAGTGGCAAAGATGGAGAGAATAGCAAGGCGGTTCCTGCTGCTTCCTGAGTGAAGGCTTCCTTCTCTCTGAAACAACTTTTTTTTTCATCCTAGCATTTTCCCAAAAGTGCAAAGATCACTTTTTTTGGGGGGAGGGGAGGGTGTGGTAGGACCAAGAACAATAAAAATTCCTGATCGACTCCTGATCTCTGCCTGAAAATGCTAGAGCAACACACACACACACACACACACACACACACACACACACACACACACACACACACCAGTCCTTCATTGTCCACTGTGATCTGTGAGATTGTTCTTTCCTTTTTTAGACAAGTTTTACTATTTTTTTTAATATTTACATATACATGTATTTGTGAAACAATATGGTGGTTGGGTAGTTAAAATAAGAAATAACCAGTTGTAAATAGTTTAGGTTACATCAACAGAGATGCCCTCTCTACTTCCCTTAGTTATTACATAGTCAAAATAGGCAAGTTAGTACATTTCTAGTTGTAAGCTAGTCAATCAACAAAACTTAAAATATATTTTCAGTAATACATATCAATATCCTGTTTTTAAATTTTATCTAATTGCAATAGGATATTCTAGAGTGGCCTATATATAGGAAAAAGCTTAATTTTGGGGTAACCCACAATTCCCTATTTCAATAAAGAATAATTCTTTTGTCTACAAAACTTATATTGTTCATTACAAAGCATTCTTATGTTTTACCATTAAAGTCTAATTTTCATCCTAACAAATCACCAGTTATTAGAAATACAGTATGTTTTTTGCCTTAACCATTCAACAATTATTAAAATACTATCTTTTATATATAAAATTCTATGTTCTATACTATGATTCAAAAGTGACCACTTAATAGTCTATAAGTCATCTTGACCGTACATCAATTATTAAAATACTATCTTTTGATATGTCATTCCAAGTTCTAAGATATAGTTCGGAGTTATAGTCTAAAAGCTTACATTTGTTTACCTTTACAGATCTAAAAGCTAAATGTAAAATCAGTTATATTTTTAGGGATTCCCCTTAATCCATAAAAAAGATATTTTTATAGTCTATCTTTAGGAATCCCAAAAAAGAAACAAGTTCAGTTTTTTTAAAATCTAACTCTTGCCTTCCTTTCGTGCCAATCATGCTTCCCTCTTGGCATCTTTAAAATCTCAGATGTATCTTCCTTTCTTCCTATACCCCTTATTTGAATCCAGGGAGCATATCCAAATGTCAGTTTTGCAAGGAAGATGTCCCCTTTGTAACCACTGTATTTTTGTTTTGATAATTCAGTTTTTGATGGTTGATATAATATAGTTGTCATTGAATCAGTCATATCTTTTTGTTCTTCCAATTCTATCTGGGTTAGGTAGAAAGTAGTAGCTGGTATTATGATTGTCCTTTGATTAATTGAATTCTCAATATATTGTATTTGAAGGCCTTTAGTATCTTCACTCTTGGTGTTGTTTTCTTCAGGTGCTGCTGCTTTTTGAGTTGCACATTTTGTAGTTGTCATTAAAGTTTGGACTTTAAGGTCTTCTATAGGTTGTTTTTGTTGTTCTTTGAAATCTCCTATTTTAGTGTTACTTTCCACTTCTATTTGATTTTGTTTTATCTTTTCCTCATTTAATGTCAAATTTTGATTTAGTGGATTTAAATTGTTGGATTTTTCTTGCAATTTGGCTTTAATTTGCTCTGTCATTGCCAGGTTTGTGTTCAGTATCAGTTTATAATCAAGTGGTGGGATGTATTCATCCATTTCATTGTTGTTTGCAGTTAAATCTTCCATGGAGGCTGTTTTAATAATAGTCAAAGATTTTCCACCTCCTGAAAAATTGTATTCAGTGCCAGGTGTTCTCACCCTTATCTTAGTGTCAAGGACAGCTCTGTTATTCAGTGAGGAAAATTACTTTCTGTACCAGGTTTCGCCACAAGATGTCATCAGTAACATATAACATGCAATGTAGGAATTTTCTTTTCTTTTCTTTTTCCAAATTAATATAGACCTTTTGTAGGATTAGTCCAAATTTTTTCCTTAATTCACAGCTTAGAGAAAAGATAGGGTAATGGATTCCCAGCAACAAATAAAAGCTTTTTTAGTAAATACAGATGAAATTACTTAATTTCTTTGCTGAATTAATTAAAGTTCTTTTGTAGCTTTGAGGCTTTAAGATTTGTTCCCAGAGTAGATTCGCCATTTTCTCAAAAAATGGGGAAGGAGGTTTTCAGGAAAGTCCCACAGAAAGATGGTTAGGGAATAAGCAAGGTAAAAGCTCAACCAGGTCCTCCAGATTGCTTCTTAGTGCTAGGTAGTGCTTTGGCTTTCAGCAGGGAGCGGCTTAATGATCGGCCATCTTTATGGCTGGTCTCTTCTTCTTCGGACCAAAGGAGATGATTCCGGATTCCAGTGGAGGGCTACTGCCCTTCCGCGATCACAGGAAAGTCCTCCTCTCGGTAATCGCCCCTCCAGGGCGATTTTTGATCCTTTTCAGGGTCCTCCAAAAAAGAAATAAATGGACGGCAGGAAGCAGGCTTTTCCTGCACATCTGGAAGCACCGCACGCGCAAACCGGAAGCCTGATTGTTCTGATTTCACTGTGCATCTTCTTCTTTATTGAGGCCGGAGGATTGGAAGAGTCTTGTAAAAACCCTTGTTCCCTTCACTGTATCTGTTTATGGTAGTGATCTTAAACCCTCTACTTAGTAGGGAAACCCAAGGAAAAAGCAGAAAGAGGAAATTTGAAGGACAGGCAGTCCTCAACTTCCCACCATTCGTTTAGTGACCATTCAAAGTTACAACAGCACTGGGGAAAAAAGTAATTTATGACTGGTTTTCACACTTATGACCATTGCAGCATCCCCATGGTCATTTGATCAAAATTTGGGCACTTGGCAACATATGACAGTAGCAGTATCCTGGGGTCATGTGATCACCATTTGTAACCACCTTCTGACAAGCAAGGCCAATGAGAAAAGCCAGATTCATTTAACGACTGCATGATTCACTTAACAACTGTAGTGATTTGCTTAACCTCTGTGGCAAAAAGTTCACAAAATGGGGCAAAACCCATTTAACAACTGCTTTGCTGAGCATTGGAAATTTTGGGTGTAATAGTGCTTGTAAGTCAAGGACTTCCTGTATCTAGTTGAAATATGAGAGTTCCTATATGATCAAGAACTTATAAAGCTGCCTTAGGAGTTCATTTCGTATTGATTATTGTTATAGTTGAACTATATTATTATAGTTTATTGATTACTGGCATTAGGTCACTGTTGCCATTTTCCTGACATTTGTCTGAAAATCCATGAATTGATGAAAGAAAAATGAAAAGACATAGAAACGTTATACTCTATTCCAAGGGTGTCAAACTGCCGGCCCATGACCTGGTTTCATCATACTGAAGCCGCACCCACCCCATTGCCAGCAATGCAAAAAGAGTCACGATACATCGTGACACACCACGTGACGTGGCAAGTTTGACACCCGTGCTCTATTCAATGAGTTATCCTGTGCTATACTTGTCAATACACTAAACAGTTTGGTGCCTTAAGCAAACAAAGGAGCCCCAATGAGTTGTTTCCACATCCTACCCTGATTTACTTTTAAAATTTTGAAGATCCAATTGAACACCCAGGATGAGATGCCCAGGCAATTATCACATAAGGACATTGAGGGAGGCCACTTCATGGTTCTACTTTTGTTCCTATTTGTAGGTCAGTAGATCCCCAGGAGGTCTCAACTCTGTTATTCTACTATTCTTCTATGAAAGCTCATTAGGTGAGTCTGAGGCAGTGACTCTCTGCTCAACTGCAAAAAAGAAAAATAGGAGAAAGATGCACAGTAAATGCTGCACTGAACATCTGAGTGAAAGACAGGAGGAAATCTAAACAACCAACCAAACATATGTTTTTTAAAAAGCATGGAAACAGCAATTGAATAGCCTATATTTTCCTCCATACTTCATTCCATTAAAGCTGCTTTTTCTTTCACTGGCCAGCCAAATCGTCTGGGAAGGTTGTCAATTAGTTTTCTTACACACTGCTTATTCCTGGCAACCCATTGTCTCCACCATCTGACCAATAGAGATAGAGTGCCTTTTGGGCACAAGCATTTTAATCATGCCCCAATGAATGAATGAACATAATTGTACTTATTCTAAAAAGAAGTAGAAAAAAAAAGAAAGATTCTGACTTGTGATGCTAATATCTGCATAAGTCAACAATGCTATTTTCTAGATCGGAAGCCCTTTAATTCTTGTTGCTAGGATTATGAGATGTTAGATAATTCCAGACCTTGAATTTAATAGGCTTCCTTATCACCCTTTTTTGATGGCTGTGTGAATTCCTTGGAATTGTTTTGTGTGTACATACGGTATTTTTAAATGAAAACAAATAGCACAATCTTTATTATGTATATTTGCATGAGTTCATTCTTCAAAAGTGATGCCAAAGAATAAATCAAGTCCTCATGCAAATAAAACCAATTACAGTACCTCTCTGCTATACTTTAAAAGAATCTAACCTTTTTCGAGTTTCTTTATAATCCTGGGAAAAACATGTCACTGCTTTAAGGAACGCACTTATTGATGGTCCTAGTGGACAGTCACTTAATATGAGCCAGCAGTGTGCTGCAGCTGCCAAAAAAGCCAACACAAGTTTTAAGCTGCATTAACAGAGGGATAGAATCAAGATCATGTGAAGTGTTGATACCACTTTACAATGCCTTGGTAAGGCCACACTTGGAATACTGCATCCAGTTTTGGTCACCACAATGTAAAAAAGATTTTGAGACTCTAGAAAGAGTACAGAGAAAAGCAACAAAGATGATTAGGGGACTGGAGGCTAAAACATATAAAGAATGGTTGCTGGAACTGGGAAAGTCTAGTCCAGGGGTTGGCAACCTTAAACACTCAAAGAGCCACTTGGACCCATTTCCCAGAGAAAAGAAAAAACTGGGAGCTGCAAAAACTGGGAGCTGCAAAACTCATGCGTGTGCACGTGCATGCTGTCGAGCCCCTCTTGTTAACGGTTACGTTAACAAACCCCGCCACGGGGGAGGTGGTGGAGGTTAAGGCTTTAATCGATTCGGGCAGCACGAGGTGTCTCATTAGCCGGAAAGTGGTGGCTAAACTGGGTATTAGGGTGGTACGGCTAAAGAATCCAATACGCTTCCAGCAGGTGGATGGGTCTCTTCTGGGGGGGGGTGCCTATCACCCATGTCACAGAACTCGTGCGGCTGGATATGGGGGAGCACTGGGAACGGTTACGATTTATTGTGGTGCCCTCTATGACGGAGGAGGTGATTCTGGGGCTAACGTGGCTGGACAGGTGGGGCCCGACCATCTGGTGGGAGGGGGGTTGTCGACACCTCCACTTAGGGATTGGGCCACAGCCCCCTGAACATGAGCGACCAGGGCTGTCTGGCCCGCTAGGGAAGCCGGAGGAGAGTTGCAGGGCTGGGGCAGAAGTACACGTACCGCCAGAGTACGCCGAATACCTCGAGGTGTTCAGTGAGCAAGAATGCGATCTCCTACCTCCCCATCGACCGACGGACTGCATTTGACACATGCATTCAAGGCGCAGAGCTTGATTGAAGCGTTTAATTAAAAATAAATAGAGGCTGCTGTGCATGAGTCTCTCTCTCTCTCCCTCTCTCCCCCTCCCTCCCTCCCTCCCTCTCTCTCTCCCCCTCTCTCCGATATTCTGCTTACCTGGCAAGCTGGCTTCATGCTGTTCTCAGACAAGCTGCCATTCATTCTTATTGGGCTGGCTCTCCTGCCCTTGGTTTGCCAGTCCTCCCTCCCTCTCTCTCTCTCTCTCTCTGTGTGTGTGTGTGTGTGTGTGTGTGTGTGTGTGTGTGTGAGAGAGAGAGAGAGAGAGAGAGAGAGAGAGAGAGAGAGAGAGAGAGAGAGAGAGAGAGAGAGAGAGAGAGAGAGAGAGAGAGAAGGGAAGTGCAAGTGCCTCTCTGGGGCTTCTGCTCCTGGGGCTTCTGCCAAGCCCAGTCATGCAGCTGCAGCTGCCTCTCCCTCAGGCTTGGATCACTTAGGCTCATTTTCCTCCCCTGTTACACTTGGCTAGCAGTCATGTACCACCTGCCACATGGCAAAGTACCACAGTTGTTACTCATACCACTGGTTGAAAAGGCCTGGACTAGAAGACCTCCAAGGTCCCTTCCAACTCTCTCATTCTATTCTACGTTAAGAAGATTTTTAAGAAATCTAAAATACTTCTTCCAAACCATTTTCAAGTGTGTGTAACCCTCTACATACATAGATATTGAGAACCCTCTTATGGAGTTCCTGTGTTGGCCATGATGAGCTGAGCTTCTGGTGGCTAGCATGATAAAGACGATGAAGAAAATCACACCTGGCTGCAGGATCTAGACCACTCAAACCTTCCAGAAGAAAGAGAGATTGCTAAGATTATCCACAGGACTCTGGTCAGCTACTTCTCATGAGTAGAGCACACAAACTGCCATTTTACATTTGGCTTATGAGTGGAATGGCTGGGAGTTGAAATTTCATCAAGTTCATACTCCCAAAGCAGCCTTTTATGTACCCTAAACCTCAGGCCCCATTTCTTAATCATTTTTTGCCTTTTTTGGGGAGGGGTGCCTATTAGAAAGAGTAAGACATTTCAGACTGACAATGTTTTTGTAATGTATTGGGCTTGCTTGTTAAGGGAACACCACATGGTAATTGCTGGAAGGCTGTTTGAGCAGGGAAGCTAGCTAACGGCTCCCAGCTCCTCAGACAACCTGTCTCCAGCGCTGCTATTGGTTGCCCCTAGGGCAGCAATAGGTTGCTTCAAACCTATTTTCTGCCTCCTAGGGGCCAGGGTATAAATTGCTGCATCTGCAGCCCTGTTCTCTAGTTCAGATCCTGCAAGCAATAAACCATGATCTTTGCTGAACTCACTTGCCTCGTCTTCATTCCTGTGCAACAAACCCAGTACACAACACTGGCGACGAAGGTGGGATCCTGCTTCTCCTTCAAAGCTGAAAGTCACTAGGGGAGAGGCAGCGCATGCCTAGCGGGAAAGCAATTCCACCCCATGGTCAGCTAGCTCAGCCACGCTAGCAACCACGCGCTCAGAGGACCAGTCCCTGGGCAATGGAGAGGCAGGATTCGAAGACGCTGATAACCCGCCATGCAGACCAGCAGAATGCCTAAGTTCAGAAGTCTGCGGGAATTTAACATCAAGCAACCAGAAGAATGGCCCTCATACCTGTCCCAGGTCGAGAACTACTTTCGAGTGAACCAGGTCACCGAGGATAGACTAAAGGCCACCACGCTACTCTGTGTGGCCCAGTGACGTTCAATTTAGTCGAGAACCTGTTCATGCCAATGCCGTTGGAGTCCGTCTCCTACGCAGAATTGAAAAAGAAGCTCAGAGAATATTTCCAACCAAATATGTCGGTGATTGCATGGTGCTATGCCTTCGAGAAGAGAATACAGCAACCAGGGGAGACTGCATCCGAGTACATCGTGGCCTTGAGGCAGGCTGCATGCCTGTGCAAATTCTCAGACGTTGAAGAGAGATTTCGAGACCGGCTGGTCTGTGGCCTCTGCAACCGAGAGCTACAGCAGAAACTATTTGCCAGAGAGGTCCTATTGTTTTCGGATACACAGAAGGAAGTCATGGCAGACAAAGCCACCGGAGGAGCCGTCTGAGCTATCCGGCCCACCAAAGCAGTGCAACGCGAAGAAGCCATCCACCACAAGGATGCAGAACACACAGAAGGCCCCGAAGAAGACACTGAGATCGACAAGTTGCACAGACAACCCGGCCAAATCACCGCAGCAGCAAGCAACAAGACACTACTTACAAGGCAGATCCCTTGCCTAGATGACCAGGTTGTGGCGGCCGCCACCAATGCTTGGACTGCAGGTTCTGGACAGCCACGTGCCAGGCCTGCAGAAAGACTGGCCACATCGCATCCGTCTGCAGAGGTCGCCAGAGGGACCTGCCAGTGAATCGCCAGTTGGAAGTTCCAACCAGGAGAGGTACTGGGGCCCCGTACAGCGTGGGGTTTTGCTCAAGCCGTAGAAGCGTCTGCCGTACCAGGGCACGCCGCCCCATTAAGGCCAAGTATAGACTTCACCTGAGGTGTTAGCCAGGAGGCTCAGAGCCGTCCTGCAAAAGCTGCAAGAAGCAGGCCTCAAACTCAAAAAGAAAAGTGCAGTATTGTGGTCCCCTCAACTGAATTTTTGGGGTTTTGCATTGATGCTGATGGCATCCACCCTGCTGAGTCTAAAGTAAAAGCCATTCAGATGGCACCTAACCCTAAAACAAAGGGAGAGATGCAAGCATTCTTGGGCCTCCTCAACTTCTACCACACTTTCCTTCCTAACAAGGCTGCAGTGGCAGAGCCGCTCCACAGGCTCCTAGATAAAAATGCTTCTTGGAAGTGGACTAGCATTCACGAAAAATGTTTTCAGGACCTGAAGACACTTCTGTCGGTCAGTTCCACTATCACTCATTTCAAGGAGTCTAAACCGGTTTGCTTAGTGTGTGATGCATCCCCATATGGAGTGGGTGCAGTCTTGAGTCACTTAGAGAAAGATGGAACTCAAGTTCCAATTGCTTTTTGTTCGAGGACACTGTCCTCTGCTGAGCATAATTATGCTCAAATTGACAAAGAGGCATTGGCCATTGTAGCTGGAGTTAAAAAATTCCACAACTACTTATATGGCAGGGACTTCATGGTCTTCACAGACCACAAACCACTATTGGGGTTATTCACTACAGACAGACAGACACCCCACATATTATCCCCTAGAATGCTGAGATGGTCTATTTTTTTATCGGCTTATACGTTTAAGCTGATTCACAAACCCGGCAAAGAGATGGGCCATGCAGACAGCCTGAGCAGGCTTCCACTGCCACAAATCGAACCAGATCTGGCCCCAGCGGCCTGCATTTTGTCCATTCGGGACTTGCCAGAGTTTCCCCTCCATGCAGGGGACATAGCTGCAGAAACAGCGGCTGAGAAGACACTAACTAGAGTATTTTCTTGGGTACACACAGGGTAGCTGGATAAAAGCCCAGGACCTGAATTTCAGAGTTATTTTACAAGAAGACATGAGCTATCAGCTCACAATGGTTGTATTCTCTGGGGGAACAGGGTCATAGTTCCTACCTCACTAAGAGACAGGGTTTTACAATCACTGCATGAAGGCCATCCGGGTATTGTAAATATGAAAGCTTTAGCTAGAAGCTACTTATGGTGGCCAGGATTGGATAAGGCCATTGAGGCCCAGGTGCATGGCTGTTATACATGCCAGCAATCAAGGCCTGAAATGCCACACGTGCCAGTTCACAGGTGGGAGAAGACTCACACTCCCTGGTCTAGAATTCACATAGACTTTGCTGGGCTCTTTCAGGGACAACTCTTCCTCATAGTGGTCGACAGCCACTCTAAATGGCTAAAAGTAATATCAGTTGCAAACATGACTACTGCTAGGGCCATCCAGGTGGTTAGGAAACTCTTTGCCATGCATGGGCTGCCAGACATCGTAGTGTCCGACAACGGAGCCCAATTTACTGTGGAAGAATTTCAGGCGTTCCTGAGAGTGAACCTCATTAGGCATGCAACGTCAGCCCCATTTCACCCTTCTACTAATGGTCAAGCCGAATGCATGGTTTGCACCACAAAAGAGTCACTGAAGCGTATAGTGACTGGGGACTGGCACCACAGACTGGCAGATTTTTTGCTTTGCCAACATTCCACGCCATGCATGGCTACAGGAAAAAGCCCAGCAGAGCTGCACTGGGGTAGGTGACTGATCACGAAACTGGACAGGTTGCATCCAGACCAGGTGGCAGCAGAAGCCTCTTGCCCAAAACCCCCGAGGGGGCTGCAAGTGGGCGACGGGGTGTGGGCCAGGAACTATGGGCATGAGAATTTGTGGGTGCCATGAAAAATCACTAAAATGTCAGGCCCTCTCTCTTACAAAGTGGGCCTAGAGGGTGGGCGAGTTGTCTGGTGCCACATCGATCAGCTTAGGAAGCATTTCCCAGAATGGCCACAAAGCGAGGACTTCGTCATAAGTCCTTACCAGGGGCCGCAAAGTGGCAACCAGGCCAATCCATGTATAGACTTTGAAGGCTTAAACAGCTGAAGCAACGGGGAGTTGGCCATAGAGGAGGGAAGCCCGGAAGTGCAACATGGGTCCCCTGACGAAGAAAGCCAACCTGAGTTATACAGCCACTGTGCTAACTGGTCTACCCAGCCTGGGGGGCAAGCTGGTAGGCCAGGAAATGCCTGGGTCCCCAGGCATTCCACAAGGGCTCGCAAACCTCCTGCTTATCTGAAAGATTATGTCCTGAAATAATAAAGCTATAATGTTGTATGTACCTCTTGCACTGCCTGCTGACCTACAAGATTGTCTGAACAATGAAGCTATGATATTGTAAGTGCATTGAGCTGCTAAGAGGAAACCTGTTTTCACACCATTGTTAACCCCTGTAAATTGTATTGCTGTAATTATTTCTGTTGTTGATATAATTTTTGTTCTAGGGGGGAGGGGTGTAATGTATTGGGATTGCTTGTTAAGAGAACACCATGTGGTAATCGCTGGAAGGCTGTTCGAGCAGGGAAGCTAGCTAACAGCTCCCAGCTCCACAGACAACCCATCTCCAGTGCTGCTATTGGTTGCCCCTAGGGCAGCAATAGGTTGCTTCAAACCTATTGGCCACCGCCTAGGGGCCAGGGTATAAATTGCTGCATCTGCAGCCCTGTTCTCTAGTTCAGATCCTGCAAGCAATAAACCATGATCTTTGCTGAACTCACTAGCCTCATCTTCATTCCTGCGCAACGAACCCAGTACACAACAGTTTTAAAGTTTTCATTGGTGAGTTCCCTCCTCATTAGAAAATGATGGCATAAATTTGGTTCTAAAAGTTTTGAAAAGACATGATTTCTTGGACTATGGAGCTTAGTGTATAGATTTCAGAAAGTTAAAAACGGATTAAGGGGCCACAGGGATTTGGAATTTAACCTTGAATTAATTAAGACATTTTCTTGTGAAAAAATAGTGATTGCCTTTGTATTTTTATGATAAGGATACCCTGAAGATAGAATGCTAGAGGGAGTTAGAGGATAAAGAAAGTGGAGCAGAAATCTTTATTACCTTTTATTTTTTCACCAAGCTTCTTAACAAAATGGATGAATTTATTGACAAAATGAACAGAGCATGTTGTAGTATAAAACAAATTGCATTGGATCCTTCTCTGAAGGGGGATTTAAACGTAACACAAATGGAACTGATGGATCACTTACCAGATAGTCCTTGACTTATGACCACAACTGGCCAAAAATTTCTGTTGCTAAGCAAGACAGTTGTTAGGGCAGTTTTGCTCCATTTTATGACCTTTCTTGCCATAGTTGTTAGATGTTAAATTAATAACACAATTGTTAAGTGAATCTGGCTTCCCCATTGACTTTGCTTGTCAGAAGGTCACAAAAAGTGATAATGTCATAAATACATGCCAGTTGCCAACCATCTGAATTTTGATCACATGATCATGAGGATACTGTAATGGTCATAAGTGTGAAAAACACTCATAAGTCACTTTTTTAGTGCCGTTGTCACTTTGAACTGTCGTTAAATATAGATGATTTGGATAAGTGTTCTTTATTGAATGCAAAAGAACTCTGTTAAGGTTTTGAAAAACTGTATGAGAAGTGATAAACAAAGGATTATTGGACTTACAAAATATTTTCTTTTAAATTTTGAAAGACTTTTGTTTAGAAACAAATGAGCAGCAAGCAAGCTAGCTCTAGGGTTTGTTTGTTTTTTGAAGCAGTTAATCACTATCTTTAAAAATTCAGGGAAGACTTATAAATGTGGCTTATTTTATCAAATCTAAATAATATATTGGAGAGAGGGGGGGGGAGGATATATCTGATTGCCCTTACTGGACTTTTAGTAAAGAACATTTAATGAAATATTTTGATTTTTTTTAAAATTAAGAGATCAGGTATGGGGACAATTATGCTGTATTTAAAGATTGTAGATAAGCTACTAATTTTTTTTTTTACCTGTTGGGATGAAAGAGAGAGGTTTTTTCCTCTCTCTCTTTCTCCTATCCTTTTCTCTCTCCCCCACCACAGTTTTTTTTCCCTATTTTTCTATTTGCAGTTTTTATAGTTTGTATCGGCTTTTACTCTTTTCTTTTATAATCTTTAATAAAAATATTTGAAAAACAGAGAAACTTGTAATGAGATGGAGACGAGAGACAGAGACAAGGAGAGACAGAGAACAACCTGCTATAATCATGCTGGAATGAAAGGTTATGACAGCTCAGATTAGATTGCAGGATCCTCTCTCTGAGTGTGGATCCTTGTGAGTCCTCTGGCTTTCAGAGGGTGATGAAGTGGGTAAGAGATGCCAAGAGAGTGACTGGAGGAAAATGAGTGAACCTGATCAAGCACAATTAAAGTTCTTAAACTTTTCTTTATAATATTGATAAAAGGTGGCAAAGCATTTTTATGTCCATGTTAAATTCATGACGAGCTGGCTGGCAGCCTGGTTTAAGGTGGCTGAAATCCCTCCTGGGTAAGGAGGGTCCAGAGAAATATTTATCCTGATAAGCAATCTTTTCCAGCTGTTAGGTTAATTTCAAACCTGTTGGCCCTGATAAAGTGGACAGAGTTCCTGGAGGTGTGAATTAAGCCACCTATGCTTTTAGATCCATGTCTCTCCTGAGTGGTAAACGCATCCCGGCATGTGACATGTGGTTGGATTCCCTCAGGAGAACAATGCTTCTTTGTGGTGCAGGTGTTGTCACCTTTTTTAAAAGAAGAAGTTGGCCACTTGTTTCTAAAGGATCTATTGTAGAACAAGTGAAAATGGACAGGTTAGCTACCTCCTAGCTAGCTTACAATAATGTACTCTGCATGGAGCTGTCCTTCCTATTAAACAGATGATGGGCTGACATTTCACTGAAGATCTGTTGGGGGAGCCTTCATAGACATCTCATTGGCCACACTGGTGATATAGACTTCAACTGATCTTGTGAGTGTATTCTACTGTTCTTATGGCCTAAACACTTATCTCCCACCAAGCCTCATTTCAAAACTATGGTGCTGATTTCAGCTTCTCTTGGGCATCTATTTTGGATGCAGGATCATTAATTTTCTTTTCTTTTCTTTTTTTCTCTCACATAGCTACAACTTTGACGCAGCTGATAGCAATGTGAATCCATTGTTCAGTGAACTGCATAACTATCCCAGCCCTGCTGGCTTCTTAATATAGCTTTTTCTCTTAGTTTCCTAGGAAAGTTGAATTGCAAGGGTCATTATGTTCAACCAATAAACGTAACCTCCTTCTTTTAATTAATTTTGTTACAGTTTTCAAGGTAACAACATGTTCACTAGGTCCTTACCTTTCCTCATCTTGGAAAGAATGCACACAATGTTATTGCACACAATGGCACATTCCACACAATGAAGACAATAGGTTCTACTGCTTGCCTCATTGAGACAAGGCCTATCTTCCTCAAATGCGGATCTCCCCTGAAAGGAATTGGCTGCTGTGTGCTTTTTTCAGTTGCTCAGCATGGAAGCAGGATGACCAGCCTAACTTCACAATTTTGCTTAGAGGTGGGCTTGATTTCAAGCTTCAGTAGAGGAACAGCAGCCTCCTTCAATCTTTGGCACATCCCTACAGGGAAAGTTAAGTTATCTGGGAACTGCCAAAATAAACTGAGCAGAAACATTCTCCCAGTTCTTTTCTGGTAGGCAAAATGCCCACTGTAAGATTAAGAATGGAGCTTTGCAATTATTTCATTTTTTTTACATCAGTAATAAATACATCAATCTTATATTTAATTATTTATTAAATAGCTCAGCCAGATTAGTCCCTCTTGCTTTTAATTAGATCGTGAATCCAGAAATAAGGTTGTGCTGTTTGGTTTAATAAAGCATAGCTAATCATCATATATGCTTATTTATTTTACCAGAATCTGATATCGAGACAAGGCCAGTTTACATGGACATGAACTCAAGAATAATTTTACCAAAAGTATATAAAGTATATGAATATGAAAGGGTAAGGAATTTTTCCCACTTCAGAAATTTGGAAGAACAGACAAATATAGTGCTAGCTGACCTAAAAAGAAATAAATACATTTTTAAAAAGTCATTAAAATTAATATCAGGAGTGAACGTTCATTCTCTATTTCCAAGGATCAACAGAAATCCATTAAAATCATTGAAACTCAGTATATGCTGGAATGTTAATGCAGATATATTAAAGTCATTGATGCAAAGGCATATGAATCCATAATTGTGATATAATGCAGATATAATGCATAAAAGTCTATGATGACATAGATATACAGTAGCCGAAGGAAAGCTGGAAGCATTAATTGCCTTTAAATTGTTATTGTCTCTTGTTTTGAGAAAAAGAACTTTTTTGTTGTGTTGGTTTTTTAAGTTAGAAATCAAAGTAAAGTTCTCTTTAAGGCTTAAACATTAAAGTTTAAGCTGATGAGACTACTGATGTATCCATCCTTGTACTTTTCTTGGCAGTGAAAATGAAGTGGATTGCCATTGTTTTATTCTAGACTATTTATTCAGTTTCCTAATCTAGCCTGCAGCCCTGGAATTCTCTAGAGGTCTCCCATCCAAATACCAAACAAGCCTGAGCCTATTTAGCTTCTGAGCCCACTCAAGGTCAGCCAACTGCTGCCTCCTGCAGAGATAAGTTGGGCACTAAGAATGTGTAAAGCATTTCAATGTAAACTTACTCTGCCCTTGGAAGAGTCATTCCAAATCTTCCCAGTTTGAAACAAAATATTTGTTGTGAGCTTTGTTTTGAGGTCAAAACAAAACCTGAAGAAATTTCAGACTAGCTCCTCATTTGGTAATGATTATTATTTAATAGTAATGGTAATACGTTAGTCATTATTGCTGACTAAAATCACACATTTAAATCTAAGTGTCTGAACAGAGTACTGCTTCTTTTTGAGTTTATATTTTTTTAAAAAACATTATCTTTATAAAAGGAAATCTAACCCAGAAGATAAAATCTTCTTTGCTGATATGAGTTGATGACAAGGATATTATTCTATGCCAATGCAACTTTAGTTTGACCTTTTAAAATGCTTGCAAATGGGTAATGAGCCCTTACTCTCAACTGCTGCACAAACCGATGATAACATTGTCTGACAGGTACCATGCAGCATAGATTTCCACTCCATGAGCATTCCTTCTACTGTCATTCCCAAAATTGATTTTTATTTTAAATCACTGGTGGGTTTTTGCCAATTTATGTGAAGTAACGATCCATACTGAAACACTTAAAACAGTTTTCAAAGCTCACATACATACAAATTAGAATTCTGTGCAAAAGAATTTCTAGAAACATTAGAATGATAGAAAGAAAATCCACTGTGCATGTCACTAGTGGTAGGGATCCCATCAGCACCATAAAGTTGGTAGTATTAATCAAATCCGTCTCCTCTCCTCTCCTGTCTTTAGGAGCAGTATACAATATTTGCTTTTTAAACAACCTTTCAGTAATAATCTGGTAAAAGACCTTCTGGTAAATATCTTCCATGTAGCCTTGAGAAAGGATTAGTGAGAAGGCTGTGCGTATAAGTGCACAGCCTGTGTTTATTTCTCTCTGACTATGCTCAGTGAAGATGAAAATGCACATTTTATTCATCAATCATACCCATGACTCACTGTGTGTTCAGTGATGTGATTGATTTTTGGTCCCTATATCTTATAGTCTGATCCCAGGAGGACATTTTACCAAAATAAGTATGAGTATGGCCCAAGGTGCAATTTTGGGAACAGTATGACCATCCTGGTTCTCCTTGATCTCTCAGTTGCTTTCTGGGTAGACTTTGGGCATTGATGTAAGAGGCAAGATGGTGGGCCCGTTTGCATCCTCTCTTTCTGAATGGCTTCAGAGATAGAGTTTAAGCCAGAAGTTTGCCTTCTTTGCCTGCCCTTTGTATAGCCTTGAGATTTGGATAGCCAATCTTTTAGGCCTTCTATAAGAAAAAATTCTCTCTCTCAGTATTAGAGAAGGATCTTGGAATGGCTTCCCAGGAAAATTGATTGTGGATTTTGAATATGTTGTGTTTGGCCTCTACTTGGGTTGTTTATATTGTGTTGTTTGCTTCTTTTAAGTTTATTTCTTACCTTTTAAAAAATGTTATGTTAGATGCCCAAAGCCAATTTTGCAAGGTAGGGAACTATATCATTTCAATCAGTCAATCAATCAGTCAACCAATCAGCCAATGGCATAAATAAATAAACCTTCATAATAGTAAAGTTGAAAGGGAACTTGGAGGTCATCTAGTCCAAACCCCTGCTCAGGCAGGAAACCCTATACCACTTCATAAAAATGGTTGTCCAGTCTCTTCTTAAAAACTTCCAGTGTTGGAGCATTCACAGCTTCTGGAGGCAGGTTGTTCCACTGGTTAATTGTTCTAACTGTTAGGAAGTTTCTCCTTAGTTCTAGGTTGCTTCTCTCCTTGATTAGTTTCCATCTGTTGGTTCTTGCCCTGCCTTCGGGCACTTTGGAGAATAGCTTGACTCCTTCTTCTTTGTGGCAGCCCCTGATATATTGGAACACTACTATCATGTCACCCCACTCCTTCTCTTCAGTAAACTAGACATACCCAATTCCAGCAGCCGTTCCTTATATGTTTTACCCTCCAGACCTCTAATAATCTTTGTTGATCTTCTCTGTACTCTTTTCAGAGTCTCAACTTCCTTTTTACATTGTGGTGACCAAAACTGGATGCAGTATTCCAAGTGTGGCCTTACCAAGGCATTGTAAAGTGGTATTAATACTTCACGTGATCTTGATTCTATCCCTCTGTTAATGCAGCCTAGCACTGTGTTGGCTTTTTTGGCAGCTGCAGCACACTGCTGGCTCATATTTAAGTGATTGTCCACTAGGACTTTGAGATCCCTCTCACAGTTACTACTATTGAGCAAGGTACCCCCTATACTATACCTGTACATTTGGTTTTTCTTGCCTAAATGTAGAACCTTACTTTTTTACCATTGAATTTCATTTTGTTAGATAGTGCCCAGTGTTCAAGTCTGTTCAGATCCTCCTGTATCTTAAGCCTATCTTCTGGAGTGTTGGCTATCCTGCCAGCTTGGTGTCATCTGCAAATTTGATGAGTTCCCCATCTATCCCCTCGTCCAAATCATTGATGAAGATGTTGAAGAGCACTGGGCCCAGAACAGAGCCCTGGGGCACTCCACTACACACTTCCCTCCATGTAGATGCAGTTCCATTGAGGACCACACGCTGAGTACGGCCGGTCAGCCAGCTACGAATCCATGTGGTGGTGATCCTGTCTAACCCACATTTTTCTATCTTATCAAGTAGTAGTTTGTGATCTACTTTATCAAATGCCTTACTGAAGTCCAAGTAAATTATATCTACAGCATTCCTTTGGTCCACTAATTTTGTCACTTGGTCAAAGAATGCAATAAGATTTGTCTGGCATGATCTGTTTTTGACAAACCCTTGTTGGCTTTTAGTAATGATTTTGTTTGCCTCTAGGTGCTCGCTGATTTGTTGTTTGACTATCTTTTCCAGAATCTTCCCAGGTATTGAGGTCAGGCTGATAGGTCTGTAATTGCCTGGATCCATTTTTCCCCTTTTTTGAAGATGGGAACTACATCAGCTCTTTTCCAGTCCTCTGGTAGTTCCCCAGTTCTCCAGGATCTTTGAAAGATATATTTCGGTGGTTCTGAGATCACGTCTGCCAGTTCTTTGAGAACCTTGGGGTGTAGTCCACCTGGTCCTGGTGATTTGAACTCGTCTAGGCTGGAAATGTGCTCACGTACCATTTTCTTGCCTATCTTAACTTGTGTTTCCATTCTGTCTTTTATGGCACTATTTTTGATAGGTTGGACTGTTGGACTGGGAACCCTTTGTGTAAAGACAGATGCAAAAAATGACTTAAATAGTTCTGCTTTCTCCCTGTTGCTTATCACCTTCTTGCCACTTTCACCCACTAATTCCTTTACTTTTTTTGTTTTTTACATGTTGAAAGAAGCTTTTTTTTGTTATTTTTGACTTTGGTCGCAAGCCTTAGTTCATTTTGAGCCTTAGCTTTCTTCACTTCGTCTTTGCAGGCTTGGGCTATTTGCTGATATTCTGCCTTAGTTATGTGCCCCTCTTTCTATTTTCTATACTTGTCCTTAAACAGTTGAATTGTTTAAGGTTTACAAAGATAGTTGACCTGCTTCTTTTTCCAATTATTATTTATTACTTGTGGTATCTTTTGAAGCCTCCAGAAACTAAAACTATTGAGTCACAGGGCTTTTTAAAGCACTAGTAGTGATCATTAGTATGCCAGGTTATAAACATTGCTGCAGGAAAGAAAGGTCACATTTATGATTCCAGTCACCTCATTCCATTCTACCTTAATTTCACTCTCCTGTCCCCAGAAAAAGGCACTTTGATTCCATCTTCGTTCAGTACCTTTTGTTCATTTGCTTCTTTAGATAGGATTATCTCTCTCCCTCCCTGCAAGAGTTTTCTTTCTTTCTTTCCAAACTGCTGATAGGTTTTATTCATGGGTCTGAAAGATATTCTTGAAGCTTCATAAGAACCGCCACTAAGCAAATGGAGGTCTTTCTTATTGCATATTAATAATGATGAAGATAGCAATGATGTTCTTAGTTCTTACATGCCCACTTAGGTAAAATATTTCCTCCTCTGCCCAAAAAAGACAGGAAGAAGGCAGTCAAAATTAAAAAATGAGAACATAGCAGCAGCTACTTACATGTTAATGGAAAGAAATACATTATAAGTAAGCAAAGTAGTCCCTAATAGACTTTTTATCTATCACAATGTTTGTGTTGTTGTGTAATCTTTATTGCTGTGATAAAGGAGCTTACCCAGATAACATATTTAGGATTAACCTCTCAATTTAATTTATCTTTTTTTCTGTTTGCTAACTTTCCCTTTATTAAATCAAATCAAGAAAGCATTAGTGTGAATAAGCAGTTGCCTGCATCTCCTGTTCACCTTTCCAGCAGAAAATAGGCTTAAAGCATTTTCAAGTAGTTAAATGGGGATAAGTTTGTGATTAGCTGGTAGTGCAGGCAAAGCTACAGAATGCAGGTTTTAGCACTCAGTCTAACCAGTTTGCACAGGGAAAATAGGAATGAGGTTCTACCTATAGTCCTTCTATAGCCTACTGGATTAAACCTACAAACTCCCTCTACAAAAGGACAGACAACTTTCCTTTTTGCCTGCAATAGTCTTCTGGATTGCAGAGACAAAAAGGAAGTGAGTTTTATTTATTTATTTTATTTTATTATATTTGTATACCGCCCTTCTCCCGAAGGACTCAGGGCGGTGAACAGGGCAATACATGTTAAAAAACAAGAGTACAAAAGTTAAAAAAAGATTAAACAAGATGCCCAAAAACTATAACAGATGACTGTCACAAAATTTGCAGGAAGGTTGTTGAGAAGATGTGAATCTTCAGATTGCAGATTCACAGGGACCCTGAAGAAACATTATCTGAGCCTTTTTAAATCAGAGTTCAGGTTGGGATACAATACAGAGACAATATTGATATTTGTTGATGACCTTTGGCAGAATAGGATGGGACAATGTCACTGTTCTGGTTCTGTTTGATCTCTAGTGGCTTTTGATGCCAGTCATCATGGTATCTTTGTGGAATGATTGGGAATGAGAGAGGCCTGTTGTTCTCCTTTGTCTGTGGTTAGCTGATGGGGGAGGTTAAGCCTGACTTGTAAGTTGACTTGACACTCTTCCCCCCCCCGCCCCTGGTTTAAGATCTAACTGAAGCAATTGATAATATCATCTATCAATACAGATATGAGCTATCAAGAGTATGTTGATCATACCCATCTGTACATCTCAACTCCAGGTTAACCAAGTGATGCTCTCGATGTATTTTCCTGGTTCCTGAAGGCTTTTAGGATTTAGATGGAAGGAAGAGCTCAACTCTTTAGGTTCTTATGTTTTATTAACAGCTTCCTTAAGGATAGAAGCTCTGATCCAATCTTCTAAATACTCACAGAAACATGGAATCACCAAATAATCCAGTTGTGACTTACTGTCAGAGCACTCTTCTTCCTATGTCTACATCTGGGATCTGGGATCTTATTATTCAAGTGAAATGTGGATAAACTCAGATAGGAGATTTTATTCCCTCAGAATCACTGAGGGATTTCTGCAATTAATGCTGGTTGTTTACCAATATAACAGTTATTGTAATGTATGCAGCTGGCATACAGGGTAACAACTACAGGAGGCGCTGTGCTGGACAGCTCTGGCAAAGAGCCGCGTTCAGCGGGAAAACATCGCAAGCCCATAGGTTGACAGCCTGGCGGGAAAACCAGGTTTGAATCCATTGGCTAGTGCCCACCTGTACAGGTACAAAAGGACCTAAGAAACCTTGTGTTCCCCAGTTTGCTTTGTTTCAGTCTGCCTTCCCAATAAAGAGAATTGTAGCCGTCACGCGTGTGTGTGTTAATGCTCCAAATGTAACAGTGGCAACGAGGATGGGATTCTGTTCCGGTAGATGAACAATCGCCGTGGTATCCGAGATCAACCGGTCTACCCAGCATCAACCGCTGAAGCAGCCACGCTCAACCGGTCTACCCAGCGCCGACCGCCGAAGCAGCCGCGCTCACCCGGTCTACCCAGTGCTGACCGCCCAAACAGTCACGAACAACCGGTCTACCTAGCATCGGCTGCCGAGTAGCTGCGATCAACCGGTCAACCTGGCAGATGCTCGGAACAGGATCGGAACCCAGGAGCAGAGGAGCAGAAAATTCGAACACAATGGCACAATTTGGAGAGATACCTGCATTCGACATCTCACATCCAGAACGATGGGAGTCACACGTGGGGCAAGTAGAACTGTTCATGAAAATAAACCGTATTAAGGAAGATGAGCTAAAAGTGGCAGCCCTACTCTGCTCGAGTGGATCGGATGTTTACAATATCGCAGTAGGGTTGTGCGCTCTGGAATCCCCAGATGAAGCCGATTACAGCGATCTCCGGTCCAAGTTGGATCAGCATTTCAACCCGTGGATGTCGGAGCTGGCCTGGAGGTACCAGTTTGAGAAGCGGGATCAGCAGCCTGGTGAGTCGGCTGCTAAATTCATCACTGGGTCCGACAAGTGGCCCATTTGTGCCAGTTCGATAACCTGGAGCAGCGTCTAAGGGACAGAATCATCTTCGGTCTCTGGGACCGAAAGCTAAGGCAGAAACTTTTTGCATGACCCAAGATAACATTGCAGGAAGTCCAAGACGAGGTGCTGGCCCGAGAGTTGTCCGAACAAGCAGAACAAGCAGAGTCCCAGACCAGCAGCTCCGGGGGGGCAGTACACCAGGCAAACGCGTGCAGGAAGAGCAGTGGCGACATCGACCAGACCAGAGTGGACACACTACAGACAAAATGGGGCCAACCACCAGAGCGACGCGATGACCAGAAGGGACAATGGTCGACAGTAGCCAACCCAGAGAAGAAGTGCTCCGGATGTATTTGCTGCAACATCAAGCTGAAATGTGCAGGATGCGGAGGCAATCACCCCCGGTCTACCTGTAAGTTCCGGACAGCCAAATTTAGAGCGTGCGGGAAGACCGGCCACATCGCGGCCGTCTGCCGTAACCGTACCCGCAACAGCCTACACGACATGGACGTGGAAGACCCTCAATCGACAGGTACTGGGGTTCAACAGCAAATTACGTCGGTAACCTGTTCCGAAGACAGGTGAGCCGTTCATAACATGGAGAACCGTCGGCTGTTAACTCCAAAAATCAGGCTGGACGTGCGGCTCCAGGGTATTCCCTGTAACATGGAGCTTGACTCTGGCTCAGCAGTCTCAGTGATCACACACGAGATGTTTACTCAAATTTGCAGCCAGAGCAAGCAGAGGTCCACCTTGAGGCCATCTAGTCTAACCCTAACAGATTATCAGCAAACGCCTATCAAAATTAAGGGGGAGGCAACATTGGCAGTGCGGTATGGGGGATTCCAGGGGCAATTGGATGTCCTATTGGTTGAAGGGCAGAGGACTAGCCTCATAGGTTTAAACTGGTTCAAGCCCCTAAGCATCAGTATAACAGGTATACATACCACCCGAGCTACCACCCGAGCTCACTTCGAATCCGTTTGCAATGCTTTTGCAGACGTATTCAATGAGACTCTAGGGAAGTACACAGGGCCCCCTATCATGTTTAAATTAAACCCCAATGTTACCCCCATCAAAATCAAACCCCAGAGGGTACCGTTCGCGCTCATACAAAAGATAGAGAGGGAGCTGGAGAAATTGGTCACACAAGGGGTCCTAAAGCCGGTCGATGGACTCGAGTGGGAGACTCCTATAGTCACCCCACTCAAGGCAAATGGTGAGGTGAGAATCTGCACAGATTATAAATGTACAATCAATAGAGCTTTAAATCAACATGCTTACCCAGTCCCAACGGTCAGCAGCATCCTTGTGTCACTGCAGGGCGGTGCAATCTTTGCGAAACTTGATCTGGCAGAAGTGTATCAGCAGTTGCCGGTCAGCAAAGAGACCACGGATGCACAGACGGTTGTTACCCACAAGGGGGCATTCCGGGTAGACCAGTTGCAGTTTGGAGTCAGCGTAGCTCCAGGCATCTTTCAGGGGATCATGGAGCGAACGTTCAAGGGCATTCTAGGAGTATGCCCTTACTTTGATGACATCCTGATTGCAGGAAAAAATGAGGAGGTATTGGCTGAGCGTTTACACACTGTGTTTGAAAGATTTAGGGCTGCAGGTCTCAAACTCAAAAGAGACAAATGCAGCATTGGGGTAACAGAGACTGAGTTCCTGGGGTTCAGAATAGATGCTCAGGGTATCCACGCGGCGGCATCCAAGGTGGCAGCAATTAAAGGGAGCTCCCACACCAAAGAATAAGGCAGAACTCCTAGCATTTTGGGGGCTACTTAATTTTTACCATGCATTCTTACCCCACAAAGTGTCTATAGCAGAGCCCTTACATAGGCTTCTGGACAAGAATACTACATGGAAGTGGACAAACATGCATGACAAAAGTTTCAGGGAATTAAAGGATCTCTTAGCAAGTGATGCCACAATCACTCACTTCATAGAGTCCAAGCCAATTTGTATTGCTTGTGATGCATCTCCCTATGGGGTGGGGGCAGTCCTAAGCCATTTAGAAGACAATGGGAAGCAAGTTCCCATTGCATATTACTCCAGGACGTTGTCAGCGGTGGAGCGGAATTATGCACAGATAGACAAAGAGGCCCTGGCCATAGTCGCAGGAGTCAAGAAGTTCCATGACTATCTGTATGGCAGAGAATTCACCATATTCACTGACCATAAACCACTATTAGGTCTCTTCACCACAGACAAACAGAAACCACAGATCCTGTCTCCCAGGATGCTCAGGTGGTCCATATTCTTGTCGGCTTATGCTTGCAAGCTAGTACACAGGCCGGGCAATGAAATGGGCCATGCTGACGGATTAAGCAGACTACCAATAGCTGGCACTGAACCTGATCCAGCTCCCGCACATCAGATACTGTCACTGCAGGATTTGCCTGAGTGTCCCATCAATGCAAAGGACATTGCAGCAGCAACAATGGCTGACAAACTGCTGAGCAGGGTCCAGTCGTGGGTGAGCACAGGGTGATAAGATAAATCACCAGGCCAGTAATTCCAAGCATTCTTTAACAGGCGACATGAACTGTCTGTTTACAAAGGTTGTCTGCTGTGGGGGTGCCGGGTCATAAGCCCAGAGAAGTTGAGGAATAGGGTCATACAGTCACTACACGAGGGGCACCCCGGAATTGTGCGAATGAAGGCCCTAGCCAGGAGCTACCTGTGGTGGCCGGGTCTGGACAAGGCCATAGAGGAACAGGTAGCTGGTTTTTACAATTGCCAGAGGTCTCGGCCTGAACAGCCACAGGCACCAGTCCACAAGTGGGAAGTTACACACACTCCTTGGTCCCAAGTCCATATTGACTATGCGGGACCAATTCAGGGACAGACATTCTTAGTAGTAGTGGACAGCCATTCTAAGTGGTTAGAAGTGGTGCCAGTAAGTAGCATGACCATGGGAAGGACAATCCAAGTGCTCAGGGAACTCTTTGCCACACATGGCCTCCCTGATGTGTTAGTCTCTGATAACGGTCCTCAATTTACGTCTACGGAATTCCAGGTGTTTGCGAAGACCAATGGGATTAGACACGTCACGGCTACCCCGTTCCATCCAGCGTCTAATGGGATGGCTGAACACATGGTGCACACAACCAAAGATGCACTGAAACGCATCATACACGGGGACTGGAGACAGAGGTTAGCACAATTTTTATTACATCAACACACCACACCCTGAACATCCACATGTAAGAGTCCAGCGGAACTGCGTTGGGGCAGAAGACTCATCACAAAACTGGATAGACTCCACCCTGACAGGGTAGCAGTGGAAACAGAACAATCCAAACCCCACAGAGAATTCAACATTGGAGACCTGGTCTGGACAAGGAACTATGGGTCCGGACACATGTGGGTGCCAGGGGAAGTGATCCATAGAACAGGGCCATTATCATTCATAGTAAGGGTGGAGGGGGGCCGTCAATGGAGGAGACACTTAGACCAAATAAGGAGAAGAGCTCCTGAGAATGCACCAGACGACACCACACAACTAGAGGGCCCAAATTTCAAACACCCTGACCAACAAGACACAGATACTCTGGACCAATCAGATACAGAAGCTGACAGCGGGACACTGATTTGTGGACAATAAGGCCCTCACAGACACAGCATCAGCAGGATCAGGGGAATCCCCAGGCACATAGACAACTTAGACATAGAAACAACACTACACAGGTCTCAGGGGAAACACTGAGGCGGTCAGGCCGGGAACACAGACCCCCCCAGCTACCTCTCAAATTATGTACAGTCATGAGAGGAACATAGAGTCCATAATAGTTATTCATTATAGTTATATTGGTTAAGGGGGGGTAACATAAGTGGATGGCATGCCTGTTCTTATGGGGGGAAGGGGTGTAATGTATGCGGCTGGCATACAGGGTAACAATTACAGGAGGCGCTGTGCTGGACAGCTCTGGCAAGGAGCCGCGTTCGGTGGGAAAACATCGCAAGCCCATAGGTTGACAGCCTGGCGGGAAAACCAGGTTTGAATCCATTGGCTAGCACCCACCTGTACAGGTACAAAAGGACCTAAGAAACCTTGTGTTCCCCAGTTTGTTTTGTTTCAGTCTGCCTTCCCAATAAAGAGAATTGTAGCCATCACGTGTGTATGTGTTAATGCTCCAAATGTAACAGTTATAAACCCATCTAAGTGTCCAGCACATTTCTCCACTAACTAGGCATCCTCCCCACCTTAATACCTGTTTATGAAAACAAAGAATAGACCTACTAATTATAGAACCATAAACCTGTTTAATATGATCAACAAACTATTTGCTAAATACTCTTATCTCAAATTACTAGATTGGGTTGGAAGTGAAAACATTCCCATTAAGGAAAAGGTCAAATTCAAAGGAGATGAAGAAACTCTGGACTTATGTTTGCTTCTTCCCATTCAGGCAATTAACATTTCTCTTCACCCAGACATTTTGTTTTTGTAGCCTTCATTTCAAATCAGCTTTTGATTTGATCCCAAGGGAGTGAAGAAAAATGAAGAGGTTCCCCAATAAGCAAAAGTTTGCTTCTTGTTTCTTCTCAGTTCTCAGTTCTTCTAACACCTTTTTAAGAGTTAGAGGTTCACCTTAGGGACATCTCTCCAGAACTGTCAGGGCTCAAGGAGGAGTAATTGTAGACAGCCACTTTGGTCTAGTGCAGGGGTAGGCAACCTCGGCTCTTTCATGAGTCATGGACTTCAACTCCCAGAATTCCTGAGTCAGCTGACTCAGGAATATTGGGAGTTGAAGTTCATGAGTCATAAAAGAGCCGAGGTTGCCTACCCCTGGTCTAGTGGTTAAAGCACAGGCTAGAAAACAGGAGGCCATGAGTTTGTGACCCCTCCCCCTAGGCACAAAATCATCTGAGTGACCTTGGGCCAGTCACACACTCTCAATCCTAGGAAGGAAGGAATGGCAAATCACATGTGAAATCTTGCCAAGTCAAAACTGACAAAGACAATGTGTGTGTGTGTGTGTGTGTGTGTGTGTGTGATGAGGACTGCAGTGTTATAAGAAGTATTACAGGTGTGTCTTACTGATATAGTACAAAAATGATATTGATTCAACATACTCTATATAAAGAGCTTGTCCTTCTCATAAAGAATAAAGAAAATTGGCATTCTTCCAGTAAGCCTATTGACATGGTTCTGCATGAAGAGAAAAAAAATGTAAATTTTTTACCGAAAGAACCCCAGGGAGCTTATTGTACATCTCTAGTGATAGTTTCCGGCTCTTCTTCTTATCAGAAGGCTAATGCATTCTTCTTTATCATAGCACTTTTTTTAGTGCTTGGATCTGACCTGCTTAAGGGTACATCTTAAAAGTGCAAAACTTCAACATTTGGGAATGATGAAATTATCTGCAAAAGTCTTAAGTTGTCTAAAATGTTTTGCAGAGTTCACCAACCCAAGGGCACATCAGTTTAGCTCTTTGCTTGTGATTTTCACTGGTCAGCACTTTCGTAGATGCCTTAGCCTGAAGTTGGTGAAGACAGCAGCCTTTCTTCGATCAAAGTATAAAGTGAATTACCCAAGGACAAACCTTTGAGATTTAAAGGGCATAGAATAAAGTAACTGGTTTAATTTCTGAATTTTCATGGCTTTAATAGGCATGTTTCAAAGCAGGATGAAAATACCCACATTCACATACCTTTTTCCAACACTAACCTTTTCATTTTTAAAAACTAGTGTTTAAAACTCATGCAAGATTTTCTACTAAAGCTATATGTCAGTCACCTGAGAAACAATGTCTAGATTCAAGCAAAACCTGCAGGGAAGGGGTGGTTGGTGTTATGACATCATATCAATACAACTAATCATTACTGAATTACAGGTACTGGATGAAGTCCATATAGCATTTACACTCACATTAAATATCACACTGTGTAACATAGATATTCACTTTTTAATCTTCACAGCATATGTAATATCTTTTAAAGTATTTACATAGGGAATGTTGAACTTAATTTTATATCCTCCGCCAATGTTGAAAATATTCAGACCAGTGAGAAAAAACATCAAGCAGTAAAGAATGATACATTTTGATCCTTGCTGATCATATATATCTTTCATATATATCTATTCAGAAATATTTCACATATTCATAGACATCAATACACAGCAAATTTTAATTTTAAGTATTCACATGCTACAATATACCATTTCACTGTTCTACTAACCTTCTTGTCCTTTACAAGCTTGTAATTGACTGAGAAAGAGTGACTGGCCCAACATTGTGCCTAAAGTGAGATTAGAATTTAGAATCCCCAAGATTTAGTTTGGTGTCTTAACTACTAGGCCAAATTGACTCTTACTGTTCTTCTAACAATAGTCTTCTCTAAACAAAGCAATAATTGAAGAGCAGCAATGAGAGTTATGATAGCAGTGTCTATATTGGTCACAACAGAAAGAACAATACAATTTACACCAGGATTATACTACTGTATATATTATATTATATAGGAACCATTGTACCATATCTTTCAAACACCTGAGGATTGGAAAAGAACTCTTGTGGTTCCCATCTTCAGAAAATGGAGAAGAAAAAAAACAGACCCAGGAAACTGCAGACCAATCAGCCTAACATCAATACCTGAGAAGGTACTGGAAAAGATATTCCAAAAACAGATCTGTGAACAGAAACAAACAAAGTTAACTAAAAGCCAGCATGGGTTTGTTAAAAGCAGATCATGGCAAACCAATCTTATTTCATTCTTTGACAAAGTGACTAAATTAGTAGACCAGCAAAATGATGTGGTCATAGTATACTGAGACTTCAGCAAGGCATTCAACAAAGTAGACCACAACCTTCTTCTTAGTAACCTAAAAAAATGTGGGATAGACAGCATCATCACCAGATCGATTTGTAACTGGCTGACAAACCATACTCGAGTAGTCCTTAATGATACTATATCTAAATGGAGGGAAATAAGCAGTGGGGTATCACAAGGTTCCATCTTAGGCCCAGTACTCTTTAATATCTTCATCAATGACTTAGACGAGAGAATAGAAGGGGAACTCATCAAATTTTCAGATGACACTAAACTGGCAGAAATAGTCAACACTCCAGAAGATAAGCACAGGTTCCAAAAAAATCTTGACAGACTTGAACGATGGGCCCTATCCAACAAAATGAAATTTAATGTGGAGAAAATCAAAGTTTTACTCTTTAGACAGGAAAAACCAAAGGTACACATACAGATTAGGCAACACCTGGCTCAAAAACAGTAACTGTGAGAGGGACCTTGGAGTCCTATTGAACGATCAATTAAATATGAGTCAGCAGTGTGTAGCAGCAGCCGAAAAAGCTAATATAATCCTTGGTTGTTTAAACAGAGGCATATAATCAAAATCATGTGAAATTTTTGTACCACTTTATAAAGCCTTAATAAGGATTTTTCATCACCACATTACAAAAAAGATGTTGAGACTTTGGAAAAAGTTCAAAGAAGAGCAACTAAGATGATTAAAGGCATGGAGACTGAAACATATGAAGAACAGTTTCAGTATTTGGGTTTGGCTAGTCTAGAGAAAAGAAGGACTAGGGGTGACCTTCCAGTATTTGAGAGGTTGCCACAAAGAGGAGGACATCAACTTATTTTCCAAAGCATCAGAGGGCAGGATAAGAAACAATGGATGGAAACTAATCAAGGAGAAAAACCAACTTGGAATGAAGGAGAAACTTCCTAATAGTGAGGACAATTAGCCAGTGGAACAGCTTGCCTTCAGAAATTGTGGGTGCTTTCATCACTGGAGGTTTTTAAGAAGAGACTGTACATTCATTTATCTGAAATGGTATATAGGGTCTCCTGCTTGAGCAGGTGGTTGGACTAGAAAATCTCCAAGGTCCCTTCCATCTCTATTCTAATTGATTGATAAATAGAGCCACAAGGAAACAAAAATAGACAGATATAAATTTTTGAGTACCCTTATTAAGCTGATGTACTTTATTGGAAATGTAAAGCAAAATGTTTAGCACAAGATAATCTTTGATGGAGAATTGTGTAAAAATGTCCATAAATTAAAATATCTGGGCAGGAGAAAAAATAAAATTAACTACAGTTGTTTTATTCAGCCCACAAGATCAATATGTTTAGTAGATATCTCAAAGACCTTTGGTACCCCTATTGACTACACAGAGTGAAATCAGAAAAGGGGATTTACTTAGAGTGTGTAGCAGGGGCACCCATCTTTACTTTTTTGATCCCTTTCTGATGGATGACTCTGCTATGTAGCATCACTGTTCAGATTGGGTCACAAATACGATAACCAAAAAGAGCTCTACAAATCCAGAATCAGATTCAAACATCAGTGCAAGTAGAATGTTAACACAGATGATCCTTGCCTTATAATCATTTATTTAATCATGATTCAAAGTTACAATGGCCTCGGAAAAGGGGACTTACAACCCATATTCACACTTATGATCATTGCACCACCCATGTAATCATGTGATTGTAATTTGGACACTTAGCAACCTCCATGCATTTATGACCATTTGTAGTGTCCTATACATCATGACACCAGAGAACCTTCTCTCATATTTTTAGTTCCCTGAAGAATCGTCCTTTGGAGCTCAGCGTTCTGCAGGAGGTTGCTTACAAGCATTGCTTCTGAAGGTTCATTCCACATTACCTGGGTGTGGCATGGGAGACTGATTTGAGGATGCTGAAATACTAAAGAAAGACATACAATCTGAGATTCCAGCCCCACACCTGAAAGCACCTTTTTCTCATGATACTGTCATACATCAGAGAAATACAAGATTTAGATGCATCTCAGCTGTGGCTCAAAAATCAAAATATTGTCTGTACTTGTCTTCCCCAGGTGGATGTGTTTCAGCTGGTCTGTGATTTTGTGCTAGCTAGCATTTTGGGAAGTTCTAACCCCAGTATGCCAATTTATGACAGTCACCCCCAAAACCTCAATTTACAATATTTTCTTGTCATCTAAACCAACTATTATGCAAATAACAATATGGGAAGTTGGCATTCTTGATGAACAGGAAGTGGGATCACCTGGTTTCTCACAGGCCTGAAGTCGATTTCAATTCAGGAAAATTAATAATAATAATAATAATAATAATAATAATAATAATAATAATAATAATAATAATAATAATAATAATAATAATAATAATAATAATAATAAAACAACAACAATACAGTTGGAAGGGACCTTGGAGGTCATTTAGTCCAATCCCCTGCTCAGGTAGGAAACCCTATACCATTTCAGACAAATGGCTGTCCAATCTCTTCTTAAAGACTTCCAGTGTTGGAGCATTCACAGCTTCTAGAGGCAGGTTGGTCCACTGATTAATTGTTCTAACTGTCAGGAAGTTTCTCTTTAGTTCTAGGTTGCTTCTCTCTTTAGTTAGTTTCCATCTGTTGCTTCTTATCCTGCCTTCAGGCACTTTGGAGAATAGCGTGACTCCCTCTTCTTTGTGGCAACCCCCTGAGATATTGGAACACCGCTATCATGACCCCCGTCATCCTTCTCTTCATTAAGCTAGACATGTTATGGGAGTTTCCCGATACTCCCGTGTAACACCTCTTCTCCGTGAGCTGCATTGGCTTCAGGTTGCCCTCCGGGTGAGATTCAAGGTGCTGGTAATGACCTATAAAGCTCTCAATGGCTTGGGTCCGGATTATCTAAGGGAACACCTGCTGCCGGCATCAACTTCCCATCGTCCCGTGCGCTCCCACAGGGAGGGCCTTCTTAGGGTACTGCCGGTCAAGGAATGCCGGTGGGTTATCCCCAGGGGAAGGGCGTTCTCTATGGGCACGCTGGCCCTTTGGAACCATCTTCCCCCGGAGCTTAGGACTGCCCCCGACCTTCGCTCATTTCGCAGGGATTTGAAAACTTGGCTTTTTGAGCTGTCTGGCCCAGACTGAGGGGTTTTAATTTTTTATTAATGGGGTTTTAGTTTAAATTCAGGGACTTAATTTAATTTTAGTTTTAATCGATTTTAACTTTGTATGTATGTATTTTTAATTTTTCCCTGTAAACCGCCCTGAGTCCTACGGGAATAGGGCGGTATACAAGTTTAAATAATAAATAAATAAATAAATACCCAATTCCAGTAACCGTTCCTTGTACGTTTTAGCCTCCAGTCCCCTAATCATCTTTGTTGGTCTTCTCTGTACCCTTTCTAGAGTCTCGACATCTTTTTTACATCGTGGTGACACTGGGTGCAGTATTCCAAGTGTGGCCTTACCAAGGCATTGCAAAGTGGTATTAACACTTCATGTGATCTTGATTCTATCCCTCTATTAATGCAGCCTGGCACTGTGTCGGCTTTTTTGGCAGCTGCAGCACACTGCTGGCTCATATTTAAGTGATTGTCCACTAGGACTCCGAGATTCCTCTCACAGTTACTGTTATTGAGTAAGGTACCTCCTAAACTATACCTGTGCATTTGGTTTTTCTTGCCTAAATGTAGAACCTTACTTTTTTCACCATTGTATTTCATTTTGTTAGATAGTGCCCAATGTTCAAGTCTGTCAAGATCCTCTTTTGAAATTGGGTGAAATGGGTGAAATATTTTTTCAGTTCCAATTTCCTTTGCACCTCTTGAAAATCAGTTTCATACAATCTTGAAAAGAGAATTGAGGTAAGGAAAAGTGAAGTTGGTAAAAATAGCTTCTTATCTTTCTCAATCTGACATCTACTGAATGACAAAATGTCACAGGTAGATTCCATAGCTATGGTTTTACAACTTTAAAAGTCATTTTAGGTTTACATTTGTGGTTCTATAAAACGTACTGGCAATTTTAGCAATACATGATGTTGATTCTGTAACATGGTTTGGTAGCATAACAAAAAATAATATTGCTAAATTTTTGCTATGGCCTCCATGCTCTTTTGTTTTTGAATGGTGTATTTAGTGGTGGCTATCTACAAATGCCAGGTGGAAATGTGAGGGTGTCTGATCATGCACAAGTACACACCAGGTGTGAGAGACATAAACAATGGATGAATACCTTTTTCCAACTCTTTCCCACCTTCTTTGAATATAAGCAAATGGTCCAGAAGCCCATGTGTCAATTGGTCTTATGTCTTCACAGTGGTGGGATTCAGTCAGTTGTACCAGTTCTGTAGAACTAGTAGCTAATTGTTTGTTGCCCAGGTCAAGAATGGACTTCTGGAAGCAGCATCCACACAGAGAACCACTGTGTCTTCAGCAGTAAAAGGTTCCATTCCCCTTTGCTTTGGTTTATTTGATCTAGGCTACTGTTCCATTGGCTGGTTTATTTGTTTGTTGTTTTGCACTTTCATTAGTCTCTTCTTTATTTCCATTCATAGTATAGGACAGTGATGGTGAACCTTTTAGAGACCAAGTGCTCAAACTGCAACCCAAAACCCACTTATGTATCGTCGGATGCCAGGTGGGCATGGTCCTTTGGGTGGGTTTGGCCAATTGGGTGGGCATGGCGCATTGGGTGGGCGTGGCTGCAGTGGTAACGGCAGACTGGGTGGGAGTAAAAAGTTCAATCTATCAATTCCAACTTTGCGAGAACTTTTTTCCCCATGAGAAGTTGAAATTGATTGTACCTTTTTTTGTACACTGTGGCGGAGGCCTAAAGCGAAAAGGTTTTATAAAACCCAGCTGAAGCCCTAGGACTGGGGTGAGGTGCGCGTGCCCACAGAGAGGGCTCTGCGTACCACCTGTGGCACCCGTGCCATAGGTTTGCCAACACAGGTATAGGACAAAGAGTTTAGGAAAAGCTACTGCTTTTTTGTAGGCACAAATATTTTCAGGTTCTTTTCTAGCCCTTGCATTTGGCCAAGAGTGCATTGAAATGGTATAGCACTCACTGCAATCACAGCTGAGTAACTCCTGTTTCTTTGCTTCTGTGTATTGAGATGGGGTGGGGAACAGGATAGTATGAGATATGATATAGTATGAAAAAACATACACAATGTAATATCATGTTGTTATCCTTCTCTGCCTCTATATTTGTATGAGTTTGTTTCTGCAGAAGGGTGAGATGTACTAATAGAACACATAATTAAGTTATTCTATTGTTTTCTATAGTATTAAAAATATTTCTCTGTCATCTGGATGTTACACTTAACGCAGGGGGAAAAACAGTGGGACCCACTATAAAGAGATTAGCTAATATTACTGGAACTCTATATGCCACTGGCAACCAACACAATAACTTCTATGGTTTAGGCCACAGGTGTCAAACCTGCCACATCACATGATGTGTCGCAACAAATCATGACTCTTTTTGCATTGCCAGAAATGGGGTGGGCGTGGCTTTGGTATGATGAAACCGGCCCGTGGGCTGGCAGTTTGACACCCCTGGTTTTAGACTATAGTTGTTACAGAAAATGGTAGATAGTTGAAGGCATCAGGTTACTTATCCCTTTTGTAATTGTTTGCAGGTTTACCTCATTAAATACAGAGAGGCTTATTTCAAACTCAAAAAAAGAAGTCTAATGCAAGAAGTTCAGTATAGTGGGATTATGTAGTGTATATCAAAGGTGGTGACCCTTTGAGAGCTGAATGCAATGAAATTTCCTTTTAATGTATGCTGATTCAAAGTGACAATAAAGTTATTATTCTATTCTATTCTATTCTATTCATTGCAGTCTAAGATGTTGCATTCCTATATATAAGCCTTTTTAATTAATTTAGTTGTCATAACTTTTTGCCTATGAAAATTTGGTAATTAAAAGAAGATAAAAGTGTGAAAAGCCAGAATTAAGAAGACAGCAACAGACAGCAAATGCCACCTCTGCAAAGAAACTGAAGAAACAGAGGACCATCTAGTTACCTGCTCCAAGAAGGCTGCACAGACTGACTATAAATAATGGCCTGATAAAATACCAACCATGGTATTTTATGGAATATCTGCAAGAAATACCATTTCAGTGAAAGCAAGAAGTGATGGGACCACAAAGTAGACAAAGTGAAAGAAAATAAAGAAACTAAAGTGCTCTAGGACTTTAGAATTCAAACAGACTAGCATCTGCCACGTAACAGTCCAGACTTAACCATCGTTGATAAGAAAGATAAAAAAAAGTCTAGATAGACGATGCAGTACCTGGAGTTAGTAGAACAGAAATGGACTTGAAAATAGTGCTGGGACTGAATACTATAAGGTTGAAAATAGCACACAAACATTGGTCTGTGAAACAGATTCATTGAATTTCACCTTTCTCTTGTATTGGAAATTAGAAATTAAAAATCTTTTTTAACAATTCCATTTTTTTTTTAAAAAAACCTAACCCTAACCCTCTCTCTTTCATTAAAGATAGGCTACATTTGAAACCGGAGGCACCATTTCTGCATTTCAAAGGCATAGGGTGAAGCCCCTTCTATACTGAATTTCAGATAAGGCATTTCCCATCCAAAACAATGGATGTATGTAGGCTTTTGCAATCCCTGTTGGTGGCTGTATTGATTTACTGTGATGTTTAAACTATTCCACCCACCCTTTTAGCCTTTGTAAAACTGTGGATATTGCTTGAAGGGGGAATCATAGAAATAGTCGCCAATTAATATCGGTATTGCTTTGAACTTTTTTATTTAAATGAAATTCAAAGATGGAAGCACATGGTTGATCTTGAATCTTGGAAATTTTGTTGGGTACGCCCTTGTTAATATTCAGATGAGAGTAAATTATACCTGTAAATTCCAAGTTATTGACCAGACTGAGGTTGTAAAAGATTGACTGCAGTTGAAAAAAAAATCCTAAATGAAGTCTGTGGCAAGCCATCTTTAGTATACTGCCAAGGAAACAGCAAGGTTGCAGATGTCAGGAACTGAAGTTGATTGAATGATATTGTTATTTTTAATTAACCCAAAAGAAAATAATAGATTGAATGTTAGCTTTACTGTATGCTATTTTATACTATTCTTACTTCAATATAATGAACTGGAAAGAAGACGCGTGAATTGGAATGAGAATTGTCATTCCAAGTTTGAACACCTTACACCCTGCAGATTTGGTTACCTCAGTAAAGCTCTATGTTTACAGTAATTAATTTCTCACTGATTGAAGCTGAATAAATTACATTAAACATGAATGTTAAATAATGTTTTTATTTTTTCCCCTATCAACTCCAGGAAGAAGGAAAAAGATCTAATTTTCTTCTTTCTGACTGACTCTTCAAAAATGATTTCCCATCCAGGAGTGAGAATTCAGTTTTATTTTATTTTAAGTCACTAAATCACACAGTTGGAAGTTGTTGTTCCCCCCCCCCACAATACTGCCTTTTAAAAAAACAGTACATTCTCACATTCTCATTTTAAAGATTGAAACCGTCAAGGAGAGAAGGTGATTAGTTTCTCTCTTCTTCGTCTTCTTCTTCACACTATTTCAAAGAAACATGCTACAGTGTGAACACTACAAACAAGAATGGGCAAAGGATCTAATTACATTGCAGGATGAAGCAATTCTCCTCAACCTTCTGCTTTCCTGATGTGTTAGGATTAAAAATCTGAGAACTGTAAGACAATTGTCTTGATATTGTGAAAACTGTATATTCCCAAACATTTGAATACCAGACTGAGTAAATTTAAGCTATATATTAGCAAGATCATAAAGAGAATTGGGCTGGGTTTTTTTAGGATAAAGGCAGAGATTGTATTCTGCTTAGGACAGGGCTCTCCAACCCCCAGGCCTGCCACTCGCACTGATTCGCTGCTTGCATAAGGGTTGCATACTTGTCTACATGAGCTCATCACTTGCGCAAGGGCTGTGTGCATGCACACAGCTCAGTTCCCCTCTCCACCCCCCACAGCTGGGCCACTAAGCCACAAAGGTTGGGGGCCAATGGTTTAGGATAAAGGCAGGATGGGGGAGACACATACAGATTTGCAAGTTTGTTGTCAATTCTTCAAATTAGACGAGACCTGGAAACCAAAGTGATGAATAGTAAAATTTATTTTATTATAGGGTTATAGTAACATAATTTTGCAAGTCTAAAAAAGAACTAAAGAAAGATCAAATCTGAGATCTTTTCTCATTGTGTATCCTTGCTTTGGATTCAAAATTTTCTTATCCAATGATTGTCTTGGCTGTGGCTATTTCTCCCATTCATCAAAGTTATTATTACAATATATTACAGTTCTGGTGATAAAGGATTGTACAATTAGTAATCAATGAAGGAGAATATTTTTGATTAGTAATCAAAAATACCTGGATAGCATGATTTGCCTATCTTCTATCTAAATATGAGGGCAATTCAGAAATAAACCTCCATTTGGTTATCAAGGACAGACACTCACAGATACAGAACTTTTATTATACACATTAGAAAATGCTTCAAAAGTTATCCTCATTATTGTGAACCAATACCACACCGGAAGTCAACATGTCTGACACTTGTTATGGATGGCTCATCTGAGTTTTTGTAACTTTTCACAGTAGACATATGAATTGTTGGTCGAACCATGCTCCATGAACTTCACTAACAATACTCCTTTGGAATCTTCACATTTGGTGGGATTTTCTATGGCACCACTTCTGATGTAGTATTGGTTCACGATAATGCTCACCTGCACACCACTAGATGCACCCAAGAACTTTTGGAGCAGTTCCATTGGGATGTTTTTGATCACACACACACACACACACACACACCCATTGCCCAGAGTTGGCACCAAGCAACTATTACTAAGGGATTTCAAAACTTGTAGGATGTTATGACGGGCCTTAATTTGAATGGCGATTATGTCAAAAAGTAATGTAATGTTGTAGTTTTATAATGTGTATAATAAAAGTTCTGTACCTGCAACTGTCTGTCACTGATTAAAAAAAACACCTGAGGTTTATATCTGAATTGCCCTTGTAATAATTGAAATGAACAATTGGGCCAACAATGTATGCTTGTTTTCTTTAGTAAATAGTTGTGCCAGTATGTACAAACCATGGTTAGCTCAGATTAATTGTTATTGGAAGAAGGAATTTGCCATAGCAACAGGAAGATGACAATAGAGTTTTGTGGTTTTGTGGTTCCAGTTTGTAGCGGTTGCTTGGAAACAGCAACCGATGAACTGATGGGAAGAGAGCACAGTAGAATTGATCTGAAACAGAGTCAAGGTGTTCAAAGCTATTAAAAAAAGAAGGCCAGCAAGACCACAGTAGAAAAATAATGTGTACAAAAGAGTGACAGGAAAGTGGATGGTATAAATGTATTTCTGAATACAGTAATGGATAATTAGTCCCTGTGACTGAGTTCACACAAAAAGCTAAGATAGGGTTGAGTAATTTGTAATTCAATGTATTGTGAGAACTCATCTGAACTGTGTAAATCATTAATCATATTTAGTTAATTGGGGATTACAGCCTGTCAGGAAATGGAATTTAGGTTAAATGGCATGCACAGAGGAAATGGAGTGATCAGAGACGGGATCACATCACCACTTGGAATATCACAAGGGTAGACACCAGGATGGTTGGGTGAAGGGCAACACATTAAACTCTGTTGATTGAAGTTAGGCATAAATAGTGATGATTTACCCAGATCAAGATTCCTGCTTTTACCATTGGTTAATTTAGTCTTTAAATTTAAATGATTGAATTATATTGTTTTATGAGTTTTCTTAACTAGTAAATTATTATTATATTATTGAAAGGAATGTTTCATTTGCAGGAAATTCCATCCTATTTAGGAGGTGGCACTATCATGCACTACAATCCCTACTTTCTTTTAAGAAATTCTTGTCTATCTGTTTGTCTCAAATTTGGCATAAGTGGGTCCGTTATCTGAACTTACAGTTGATCCCAGAAGTTGCTTGTAGTCATAATGAACAATAGTTGTGATAAATTGCTATTTATTTATTAAATTTATTTGATGTCCTTCTCATTTTGAAGAAATTGTGGGTGGTTTATGGCATTAAAAGCATAAAACCATGATATAAATATTTCTAAATCAATAAAGGTGGAGTTACAATCAAAGATAAAGTTATAGTTAAAAGATGGGGAGGGAGGGAACTGGGTGTGGGGTGGGGAAGTGGGATTCCCTCTTAATTCAGCAATCACTTCCAGTGTGATGCTCTCCCATTAGGACCTTACAGAAGGTCAGAAGGGTGGGAGCCAATCTCCCTTCAGGTGGTAAAAAGGACAGAAGTCACGGTCCTTCTCCTGGACCCTGCCAGCCATAAATCCATGACTGACGGGGCCTGCAGCATGCATTTTCTGCTGGTACAGGGTGGGCAGACCATGTTATATCATGACTGTATGTTGCACCTTTAAGCCAGAAGTGCAAAAAATGAAGGTTGGGGCATGAAGCCACCAACATCTTTGTTGAAGTCCCATGTTGACCACCCTAACATGGATAGAGTAGAAAAAAAGAAGAAGAAAAAGAACTTGCTCTGCACTTTGAAGAATTGGGCATTGGTAAAAAAAAAAGCCATCTTCTGCACTGAACATTCTTATGCTGTGTTGAGGATACTCTTGAAAAGAGAACTGTCAACTCCATCTGAGAAGTCAGGAGTTTGGGCTGTCCTATTTCCAGGACATTTTCAACATGCTGCATGAAGTCTAATCTATCTCAAGCTACTAGGGTTGAGACCCTCCCCACTTCAGTCATCTATGCTGCTGACCATGACCAAAATAGAGGTCTGGAAATGGCACAATTTAGCTCTGCATACACATATGCCAAAATAGAAGTTACAGTGTCACAATTATTATTATTAGGTTTTGAAGAAAAGTTACAAGGATTTTACTTTATAATCATTAAGGTGCAGGAATGAATTGCAATGAGTGTGTATAAATGAAAATTGTATATCTGCAAAAAGCTTTGTGTTTCCAAGGCAAATATTATAGCAGAGTTAATAATTATCCAAACTTATGAATTCATAAAATGATCCCATGAATCCCAACTTTTCCCATAAATCTGATTAAGTTATTTGCTACAAGTTTAGAATGGCTTTTATAATACATACAGTATACTGCATTATTTTTTTTCCAGATCAATAATTATGATATGAAACATTCAATTGTCTAAAAGGCATTACTGTTTACCAGAGTGTGCTTATTGGATGTAGGGTGGGGCCATGTCTCCACTTACTGCCAAATGAGGAATATATTGGGCAAATTAAACACTTCATTTAATTAAAAATGGCCATTCTTGCTAATGAAGATATTTATTTTAAAAGGAATAACATCCTCAATACAATCATTACTTAATTTGTTTGTGTTATTTTTCTAATGTAAGCTGTTGTTTAATTGCTCACATCAAATGATGGACTTTATCTCATTACTTAAAGAAAGTAAATGAATGGTTAATCAGTTTTATCCTTGTAATGTATGTATTCCCAATGTAAAAGCATCATTCTTTAACAAGACAAAGCTATTGGTCAAATCTTATCTGAGTCAATGAAAAAGGTTACTTTAAGAAACAGCTTTCATTACAAAGATCAGTCTAGGAAATAACAGCAATCTGCCCCACACAATGGAAAGAGTAAGACAAGACTGATCTTCTCAATCCATCTAGTTGTCAGGAATTTGTTTCATCACATGCTGCAATTTCAAGGGGAGGAGATTTGCTGTAAAAATTTTTCCTGTTGTTCATAGGCCAGCTAGTGCAGCTTGTCTAATGTATATTTAGTCAGCTTTAATAAAACACGGAATACAACAAACAGCGACAATGAAAATTGCATTCTCTTTATCAATCATTTTTATTTTAAACTTGCTTTTGTGCTGTGGAGCTACAGACCTTCCTCCTGTATAATATGCTCCCTATAAGCAATGAAAGCTGTTTCTTAAAGTGATCCTAGAGTCCTTTGTTAAAGTCAAGGATAATTTGGGCTGACTGATTTGATTGCTGCTCTTTTCCTGTAAAGAGGACTCAATAAGTGAAGCGGCTTGCATGGATAATTTATATGTAGATGATTGCTAGTGAACTAATGATGCAAACACAGCTGAAATAAAAATTTCCACTTTATGGAGAAATTAAGTGGGATGAAAAAGCTCATGCAACTTCAGGAGACAGAAGAGAAAGAGAAAAAAAAGCTTTTTAGCACCTGTTGCCTAGACTACTGTATACGTAGCAGAGCAGGACTGACATCAGTGAAGATTTTTACCCACAGGATCTTTGCCAAAGAACGCTTTAATGAAAGGTATCATGGATAGTTCATGAGGGGGAAAAACCAAAAACCACTCCAAGGAAATTAATCAGTGCAGAGTAGCTTCGCTGTATACTACCGATATCAAAGAAAATCAACCTTTTGGAGAGCTCGCATACACTTAAACTTAACTGGCAAGGTGGCTACAAGAAGGGAGTAATATGAAGCTGTCATGGAACAAGAAAATATTTTAACGAACAGCATTAAAAATGTAGTGGAATCCTATATACGTAGCACTTGACTTACAACAATTCATTTAGTGACCATTCAAAGTTACAATGGCACTGAAAAAAGTGACTTATGTCCATTTTATACACTTATGACCTTTGTAGCATCCCCATGATCATGTGCTCAAAATTAAGATGCTTGGTAACTGGTTCATACTTACGATTGTTGCTGTGCCCCAAGGTCGTGTGATCACCTTTTGCAACTTCTTGACAATCAAGATCAATGGGGAAGACAGATTCCCTTAATATCCGTGTTACCAACTTATCAACTGCAGTGATTCACTTAACACAACTGTGGCAAGAAACATTGTAAAATGGGGCAAAATTCACTTAACAAATTGATGCATTGTGCCTGATTCTGCCTGATAACATACTCATCTATATCTTGTTTTCCCTTACCTGTGATGGGGTTTTCTTCTTACAATTTCAGTCACATGTGTTTTATACCTCTGAAAAGGAACTAGGGCACAGAGGCTTATCCCAGAGCTGGGACAACAGTCTTTTGCTTCTACAATTCCATGGTTGTTGAGTTATAGCAGTGCAACATAAATGTTGGCTTTTTTATATCACATTAACTAAAGTTTTTTTTTCCATTAAGGAATGAATAATATGTCCCTTTCCCCCATATCCAAGACTGTCATAGGTTCAGATATTGAAGGAGGAGGTACTTTGAAAATTATATATAGGTAATCCTGGACTTATGACAGAGAATGAGGTGGCTGGATGGAGTCACTGAAGCAGTGGGCGTGAGCCTAAACGTACTCCAGAAGATGGTAGAGGAAAGGAAAGCTTGGAGGAACGTTGTCCATGGGGTCGCGATGGGTCGGACACGACTTTGCAACTAACAACAACAACAATCCTTGATGGATGATCACAACTGAGCCCCAAATTTCCAAAACTAGACAATTCTTAAGTGAATTCTGCCCCATTTTACCCCTTCTTGCCTTAGTAATTGTTAAGTGAATCACTGCAACTGTTAAATTAGTAATACTATTGTTAAGTGAATCTGGGTTCCCCATTGACTTTGCTTATCAGAAGGTCACAAAAGGGGATCACATGCCCCAGGGACACTGCAACCATCATAAATATGAGCCAGTTGCCAAGCCTCTGAATTTTGATCATGTTGCAACAGTTGTAAATGTGGTAAACGGTTATAAATCACTTTTTTCCAGTGCTGTTGTAACTTTGAGCAGTCACTAAACAAATGGTTCCAAATCAAGCAGTACCTATATTTGAAGTAATTACAAAAGCAAAATCAGCTATCTTAAGAGTTTACTTGATTTTCATATTTCTTTGTTCCACCAATACCCTGATAGGCCACTTCTACTATGATCGATTTGCTCTTCAGCTTTAGGACACAATGACTTCTTTCCCTTGGTTTGGTTGGCTATCCTTTTTTGATTTCTCTTTACATTAATCCCTCAGAGAAACTGCTTAATAAGCAGATTCTCATTTGTAGAAGAATGAAGCATCATAATATTCCATTTTCCATGTGAAAGGCTCTCTAGTTTTTCAGTTATTTTTGACTGAGAGAAATGGATACATTGCACTAGAAATGGAACATCACATGAAAGTCTGTGAAAAGAATGATCCCAATATTTAGTTATTTTAAGCTCCCCCTTTTTTGTTTTTTTCCAATTTTGCCATGGTTCTTCTATTTATATCCTTAGTAGGCAAAAATCCTGTATTCTTACTATTGCAAAGAAATAAATTAAATCCAAGCATAATTTTTGAATAACTCCATTGGTAACATTTTAAATACTTTCTTCATTAACAAATCTAATTTTCAGCCCTCCAAGCTGAAAAAAAACAGATTATGGCATCTTCAGAGTTGTGAAAGCCTGGGAAATATTTAGGAGAGAGAAACTTACATTTTTCACAGTTTTGCTTGTGCTTCTGAGTTCTGAAGATTGTCTTAGATTGTTTTTGTGGGTGCAAGGGTTTTTGAAGCATTTGCAAAAGAGCAAATGGAAGATTTGGAGAAGCCATTCATGTGTTCCCTCTAAGCCCTCTAAGCCAATTAATAATATTAATTGTACTTTTTTGATGGTTTTAGAATTGCTTGTTATGATCTGTCTGTATGATATCCAGAGTCACATCGTATGAGTTGGACAGTCATATCTACATGATAAACAAACAAACTATTCATCAGCTATAGTAAGTGCTAGTCTTAAAAAAAAAGAATTCTAGCAGTGAAAAATTGTGCCTGTATGCTACCTTGATCCAAACAGACATGAAATATCTCACCTCCCTGGCAGTGTATAGCTAGTGCAGGTCCAGATGTGCAAGTTACAATCTGGGGCCAATAACTTTACAAATATACATGATTAGAAGTGAGGCCAAATATGCAGCAGTCTGGGGAAATAGTTTCTGGAGCTTTTCCATTTAATGAGATCCCTTGGTGATAGGCAATGTGTGCCAAATATCCCCATTATATAGCAATAATCTAAACTGCTTAGAGTGACTCACTTTGCAGAAAGTAGGATAACTTACATTTCCCACATGAGCAAACAGCAGCTCAGCCATTAGCACAGCAATGCTTCTGAAAGTGATCTGCTTCCAGGTAAGGAATACAAAATCATCTGTAACAGATGATCTGTAACAGAATCCTCTGTAAGATGATCTGTTAACAGAATCATTTGCAACCTTTCACGATTGCAAATTTGAATTGTAACTGACGTGCCAATGGCCTCTCACAGACATTCTCAGCTGTCAAAACTGTAATGTTTCTCACTGCATTCCACTCATATTTAAATGCTGCTGTTCATCGTGATTATGCAAGAGAAAAACAAGGGATGGCCATGCTTCCCAGAGCCAAGCCTTAGGCCATTTCCACAAAAGCAAAATGAAATTCCATTACAAAGTTGCTGGCAGTGTCACCACTTGTCAGGAAAGACACTGCACTTTCCATCACATTCAGCAGCTGAATGTCTTGGGGGCAGCAGGCTAATCATACTTGGACACCAAATGCTTGACACAATCAGCCTGCAACCTACTACAAGTTTTCTTATCCATTACTGCAAATGAGACTTTGGGCAACATCCAAATCATTGAGTTTTAATACATTTTATATGCAATAGCTCAAGTGGGCATTATTGTCTAATGTTTGCATTTGAATGCAAATCTTATGTTCATAGAATCTATCTCCTAATGTAACAACAGTATTAACAGAAGACTGACTCAAATTTTAGCTCAACAATGCCTTACTGGCAATGCTGGGGAAATGTTGACAGTTAAAAAAGATGCCAGGGGATAAAGGGAGGGGAAGATAATTCTTGTATAATGGAACAATGTACATACACATACCTTCATGCATTACTTTGATACCTCTCTCTTTATAGGCCAAGTAGACTATAGATGTGCCACAATAATCTTTATTTATAATATAATTTGCATTCCACAATACGTTCTCTCAATCGATATTTATCAGAGAGCTAACAAAGCAACCAAAATATTGCAACCTGTTTAAAACAAAATCATCATATGCTACAATACCAGCATGACAATTTGAACAAGTAAACAACAATATCACAAAGCCATAGTCTAATGAGCTCCAAAGGTCCAGTGAGAAAGATGTATTTTCCAATGGCTGCAGATAACTGAAGGTCTGTAGAAACTTCAAAAGGGGAAAGAGGTCTGTATATAGAGTGTAGCAAAAAAATATCTCCTCTACTTGGGCATAAACCATTTAAGATCAACTGAACTTAAAAAGCAGTCAGATTCACTGGAAAAGAGACAATCATTCAAGCAGCTTCATTCAAAGGTATTCAGGAGCCAAAGATAATGGCTAGTGGCTTGTATAGTGCTACCATGCCTAGACAACATTAAATTACTAGTAAGAAATGTTGTATTACTGAGTGACACCTAAATGTTGTCCAGGTTTTTGCAACCTAGATCTGATATTCATAAGGCTGATTCTCATGTTCTGTTGCAGCATGAACTTTATTTCCAGGGCTTTTTTTCTCATAGAACGCTCAGAACGGAGTTCCGGCACCTTTTTTGGATGGAACCTTGTAGGGTAGGCAAGGTGGGTTGTATGACATGTGTGAGTTCCGGCACCTTTTTCTTTTACAAAAAAAAAACACTGTTTATTTCTATGCCACATGCTCATGATGTGGCCCTAGGGCTCAGTTGGGCTTGTTGCTAACATACCTGGTGCCCAGCTGTGTGGCAACGGCCCTGCCTGAGCTTCTCGACGCCCTCTCAGGGTTGTCGGTTGAGTTTCCCAGACTTATAGTTCTGGGCGACTTTAACCTGCCTTCTCTGAGAGGGTCGTCTGAGTTAGCCCAGGAGTTCTTGGCCTCCATGATGGCCATGGACCTGACCCAAGTAATTCAGGGTCCGACTCATGGGGGGACACACTCTCGACCTAGTTTTCTTATCTGGGCAGTGGCTTGATGATCTGGGAGGGGGCTCGCCAACTATTGTCCCCCTGTCATGGTCCGATCATCACCTCCTGCGGTTGGTCTTCCGCTATGCCACCCCCCGCTGCTGGGCTGCGGAACCGACCAGGTGGTTCAGCCCCAGGCGCCTAATGGACCCGGAATGGTTCCAGATGGCGCTTTGGTTTATACCTATCCCCCTCACTCACAGCCTGGTCGATGCCTTGGTGAATGCCTGTGAAAGGGCTGCCACCGAGGTGCTCGACCGTGTTGTACCCTTGCGACCCCTGACCCGGTGCAGATCCCGGTGGGCTCCATGGTTTTCTATGGAGCTCCGGGAGATGAAGCGTAGGAGGCGAGGTCTAGAGAGCTGTTGGAGATCCAGCCGATTCGAATCTGACCGATTGCAGTTAAGAATCTTTATAAGGTCTTATCTTGCAGCGATGAGGACGGCAAAGGCTAATTACTTTGCTGCCCTCATCGCGTCCGCAGATAATCACCCGGCCGCCCTGTTTAGGGTGGCTCGCTCCCTTCTTAACCAGGAGGTGAGGGAGGATGCCTTACAGGGGTGGGCCGAGGAGTTTAGTCATCATCTGACGGACAAAATCACTCAAATCCGGGCCGGTTTGGACTCTGACTCAGCAGAGTCTGACGTGGAGGAATCGGACGGTCTTGAGCATGTTACCTGGACTGAGTTCGATCCTATTTCCCCTGATGATGTGGACAGGATCATGAGGAGGCTGAGCTCCACCACCTGTTTGTTGGATCCTTGCCCCTCCTGACTAGTTTATGCGGCCCGGGAGGAGACACGAGGCTGGTTCCAGGCAGTAATAATTGCTTCCTTGAAGGAGGGTATCTTCCCTGCCGCCTTGAAGGAGGCGGTGGTGAGACCCCTCCTCAAGAAGCCTGCCCTGGACCCGGCTGTTTTAAATAACTATCATCCGGTCATCAAACCTCGCTTTCTGGCGAAGGTTGTTGAGAATGTTGTGGTGCATCAGCTTCCTCTGTTCCTGGATGAAACTGATTATCTGGACCCGTACCAATCGGGTTTCAGGCCTGGGCACAGCACGGAGATGGCATTGGTTGCGCTGGTGAATGATCTCTGGTGGGCTTGGGACAGGGGTTGTTCCTCTGTCCTAGTCCTATTAGACCTCTCAGCGGCTTTTGATACCATCGACCATGGTATCCTACTGCGGCGTCTCAGGGGGTTGGGAGTGGGAGGCACTGTTTTACGGTGGTTCTCCTCCTATCTCCTGGGCCGTTCTCAGTCGGTGTTGACGGGAGGGCAGAGATCCGCCCCGAGGCCTCTCATTTGTGGAGTTCCTCAGGGGTTGGTTCTCTCGCCCCTCCTGTTCAACATCTATATGAAGCCACTGGGTGAGATCATTCGTGATTTCGGGGTGGGGTATCATCAGTACGCTGATGATACCCAACTTTTTCTTTCCACCCCGAACCAACCCAGCGATGCCCTCGCTGTGATGTCCCGTTGCCTGGAGGCGGTCCAGGTCTGGATGGGGAGAAACAGGCTTCATCTCAATCCCGCCAAGACTGAGTGGCTGTGCATATCGGCATCTCGGGTCAACCAGACTACTCCATCTCTAACGATGGGGGGTGAGGTGTTACCCCCCGTTGATAGGGCTCGCAACTTGGGCATCCTCCTGGATTCACGACTCAATTTTGAAGACCATATAGGAGCCGTGACCAGGGGGGCTTTTGCCCAGGTTCGCCTGGTGCGCCAGTTGCGACCCTATCTGGACCGAGATGCCCTACGCACAGTCACTCATGCGCTCGTGACCTCCCATTTAGACTACTGCAACGCTCTCTACATGGGGCTGCCCTTGAGGACCACTCAGAGGCTTCAGCTGGTGCAGAATGCGGCCGCGCGAGTTGTGATGGGGGTTTCCCAATACTCCCATGTAACACCTCTACTCCGTGAGCTGCATTGGCTCCCGGTTGCCCTCCGGGTGAGATTCAAGGTGCTGGTGATGAACTATAAAGCCCTAAATGGCTTGGGTCCGGGATATCTGAGGGAACACCTGCTGCCGGCATCAAGTTCCCTTCGTCCAGTGCGCTCCCACAGGGAGGGTCTTCTCAGGGTGCCACCGGTAAGAGATTGCCGGCAGACGACACCCAGGGATAGGGCCTTCTCAGTGGGTGCGCCTGCCCTCTGGAACCAGCTGCCAGTGGAGCTTAGGACTGCCCCCAACCTCCGTTCATTCCGCCGGGACCTGAAGACCTGGCTTTTCGAGCTGTCTGGCCCAGGCTGAGAATTAATCTTAATTTTAACTGGGGTTTTATTTATGCAGGGACGAATATAATTTTTTTTAATTTGTTTTTAACTTTTGTATCTTTGTTTTTTAATCACCCTGTAAACCGCCCTGAGTCCTTCGGGAAAGTGCGGTATATAAATGTAATAAAATAAATAAAATAAATAAATAAATACATGGGGCTGCCCTTGAGGACCACTCGGAGGCTTCAACTGGTGCAGAATGCGGCCGCGCGAGTTGTGATGGGGATTTCCCGATACTCCCATGTAACATGTCTACTCTGCGAGCTGCATTGGCTTCCGGTTGCCCTTTGGGTGAGATTCAAGGTGCTGGTGATGACCTATAAAGCCCTAAATGGCTTGGGTCTGGGTTATCTGAGGGAACACCTGCTGCCGGCATCAAGCTCCCTTCATCCTGTCCACTCCCACAGGGAGGGCCTTCTCAGGATACTGCCGGTTAAGGAATGCTGGCGGGTTATTCCCAGGGGAAGAGCGTTCTCTGTGGGCACGCCGGCTCTATGGAACCAACTCCCCATGGAACTTAGGCCTGCCCCCGAACTTTGCTCATTTCGCCGGGACCTGAAAATGTGGCTCTTCGAGCTGTCTGGCCCAGGCTGAGGGGTTTTAATTTTTATTGGGTTTTAGTTTAAATTTCGGGGACTTGATTTAATTAATTTTAATCTGATTTTAATTTTTGTATGTTATGCTTTTAATTTTCCCTGTAAACCGCCCTGAGTCCTACGGGAATAGGGTGGTATATAAATTTAATAAAATAAATAAAATAAAATAAAAAAATAAATGTTGCCTTCCTCTTATCCTCAGTACTCAGTTAAGGTATTTGAAAGTTAGCTTAATATCTAATCCAAAAGGAACAACCAGTTGGGATGAGCAAAACATATGTACTATCATATCTTCATTGCATATACAGCACAGGAAGGATAATAATCAACCTTTATAGGAATTTAGTATGTTTTGTTTGTTTACAAACTATAAGAGATGTACTTGGCATTACTTAAAATCTGACATCATTAGTTTTGTAATTTAGGATACTCTGAATGACTATGGGAGAGTTATTTATATTCATATTTAGTTTTGGATAATTTTTGAATTGTTGATAATATTAGATTATTGATGTAGCCCCATAAATCTCTTCTCAATGCACTCAGTGCTATTAAAGCTCAGAGACTGCTAAGGCATCTGAACTAAATAAAGAATACAACAGATGTAACTGAATATATTTTCATGTAGCTGGGTGATGTTGTTTTTGTTATAATAAATTATATTTTTGTAATCTTCCAAAAACTTAAAATACTATTAGTAATTAACTGATTAAGTGTAACTACTCCATTTTCCAGTTTTTAATCCCCCCATTGTTAAATAAGAGATATTCCAAATAGTTAATTTCTCATGAAAATAGAGATCAAATTTTAAATGGATCTGTTACAATGGAACTCCTATGGTAATTAGAATCAAGTACATATCAGAAGAAGGGACGCGGTGGCTCAGTGGGTTAGGACGCTGAGCTTGTCGATCGGAAGGTCGGCAGTTTGGCGGGTCGAATCCCGAGTGCCGCGTAACAGAGTGAGCGCCTGTTACTCGTCCCAGCTTCTGCCAACCTAGCAGTTCGAAAGCACGTAAAAATGCAAGTAGAAAAATAGGGACCACTACGGTGGGAAGGTAACAGCGTTCCGTGCGCCTTTGGCGTCTAGTCATGCCGGCCACATGACCACGGAGACGTCCTCGGACAAGCGCTGGCTCTTCGGCTTTGAAACGGAGATGAGCACCGGCCCCTAGAGTCGGAAACGACTAGCACGCATGTGCGGGGGAACCTTTACCTTTACCTTTTTACATATCAGAATTGCAAGGCTGCCAAACTATTCTTCAAATTGGCTCCATAAGTGTATATATTTCACACAATTTCTTGTATATAATTTGGATAGGATCATAAAGTTGGAAGGGATCTTGGAGGTCTTCTAGTTGCATAAGTCCTCATACCACTCCAAATGGCTATCCAATCTTTTTATGGAAATCTTCAGTGATAGACCACCTACAGCCTCTCTGTTATCAAACACAATAGTTGGTGGCTGCTTTTCCTTCCACAAGGAGAAAGAGAAAAGAAGCCAGAGGAATTTGCCAATCACTTTCCTTGATTGTCCTACCATCAACAGCAAGGGCAGACCATTCATTGGGCATAACAGAATTGATTTATGACAATATAGTTTTCTATTCCAAAAATGCTGCATGCTGGTTTTACAGCCAGAAAACCATCCTTAACAAAAAGGCAAACAACTGCAAAAGGTATTATCAGTTAATACTTAATTCTAATTTGGCAGGGACACATGCAATTTTATTTGATTCATCAAATTGGGCTAAAAACCTAAATTCTAATTTTAAGCAAGTATATTACTGATAATGAAAACAGATTTCTTCACTACTATATTTTCTATGAACTGATCCCAACGGACAAACCCATCATGAATATTCATCACTATTACCAGCAGTTGTTTGAGACTGCACATTCCCAAATGGAGAGAAAGAGTTCCTGGACCACCATGTTAATGACCAAGGTAATTTCCTCATTCCAAAGATCAGCCAAATCCTCTGTTGAACCATAAGCTATTTTGGCAAGAGAATCTGTAAAAACCATTAGAAAGCTATAAGGATCCTTAAGTATGTTATCGTATCTCACCCAGGCAATTTCTAATAGAAAACCTATGGCCTCCACACATTGCTTCATGTTGCTTTACTAGCTAGCAGGGACAATTTTCAGGGATCATGGGAATTATAATTCAGCAGTGTCTGAAGGGTCATAGGTTGCCCACCTCACTTTAGAAGTCAGACTTCCATTATTTCAGCACTTGGACTGCTGTTTTAATCAGGAAGTTCTTTACTATATCTACAAAATTCGTTTCCAAGGGCTAGCTTGTAGTAGGAATCAAATAATGCTCTCATACAACACTTAATAGACTACTATAGTATCCAGCAGTGCCTTCTGAACCTAAAAGACTTTTGTAATATAGTAGGCAACTGTGTGACCCATTGGGTCATTCTTTGAGAGAAGAGTAATGCAGTCTGGTGTGACCAGAATGAACATCAAATTTCAGGATGACCATATCTTTTTTTACCACAGTGCTGGACAGTCCCATTGGGGTAATCAGAAAAGCAGAATAACCCCAGGTTGGCAAAAAAGTAGTGGGAACAGGAGTGACTTCTGATTTTCTGTTGACTTCCTCATTTTGTTTGTGGAAGGCTGGCAGGGAACATTGGAAATCACAATCACATGCCCACAGTGTTATGTATGCAGGCACCTGCATAGCAATAGCCACCAGGGGGCGTTGGCCTGAACGGTTTTGGCGGGAAACCTAGTTTCGGCGGGAAACCTAGTGCCAACCCCATTGGCTGTCCGCCTACCTGGCCAGGTATTTAAGGAGGCCAGGTAACCCTCATTCCCCAGTACGCTTGTTGTTGTTAGTTGCAAAGTCGTGTCCGACCCATCGCGACCCTATGGACAATGTTCCTCCAGGCCTTCCTGTCCTCTACCATCTTCTGGAGTCCATTTAAGCTCACGCCTACTGCTTCAGTGACTCCATCCAGCCACCTCATTCTCTGTCGTCCCCTTCTTCTATTGCCCTCAATCTTTCCCAGCCCTCAATCTTTCCCAGCATTAGGCTCTTCTCCAGTGAGTCCTTCCTTCTCATTAGGTGGCCAAAGTATGCTACCCCCCAATAAAGAGCTGAACATGTACTCCGGCTGGCGTCTCTTCCTTGCGTCGGACCCACTACATTGCAGTGGCGACGAGGATGGGATCCTGCCGACAGAAGAGCTGAAGTCACTAGGGGAATGCACCACGAGCTGAAGGGAAAAGGCATTTTTCTTTTTCTCCGTCCCCCCCGACACGACTGCCAGCCAACCGGACCACGCCGGTCACCGCATCCATGACTCAAGACCCGAAACCAACACCGTGATGGCAAGGGCCAGACAACCCTGCGAATTCGACACCCGCCACCCCGAGACATGGGCCCGGTACCTGGCTCATGCCGAACTGTACATGCGGTTCAACCAGATCTTGGAGGACGGTGCGAAGGCGGCAGCCCTGCTCTGCATCGGGGGACCCGCACTCCTGGAGATTGCCGCAAACCTGTTCACCCCAGAGGCCATCAATACCGTCGCGTACCGGGACCTCGTTGCGAAGCTCAACGCCAACTTCCAGTCCTGGCGGTCCAAATTGGCCGTGAGGTCGCAGTTCAAAAAAAGGGACCAGTGCCCCGACGAGTCTGGTGCCGAATTCCTCGCCGCCCTATGAGAAGATGCCGTTGCCTGCAAGTTTTTGAACTTGGAGGAGTGGCTACGGGACTGGCTGGTTTGTGGCCTACAAGACAGGTGGCTGCAAGAGCGCCTGTTCGAAAGAGAGGAGGTTTCGCTCCAGGAAGCCGAAGATGCCATCCTGGCCCACAAAGTGGACTGCAGGGCCATCCAAGCAGTCCAGGAAACCAGAACCGGCAGCCAGGCAGCCAGCATCCACCGGCAGGTCACCACAGCCGAGGACGAGCAGAGCATCGACCTCCTCCAGCGGAGGCTGACCCTCGACCAGCGAGACAGACGCCCAGACAAGCCCAGGCCCTCTAGCAACGCCACCAACCCGCAGAAGTGCGCAGGGTGTGGTGGAAACCACGTGCGCAGCCTCTGTAAGTTCCGGTCGGCCACGTGTCGGGCCTGCAAGAAAACAGGCCACATAGCCACGGTCTGTCATAGCCGCTGCCCCCGAGAGGAGATCCACGAGCTACAACCAGAGGAATCGCTGTTCGAAGGTATTGGGGCCCCGACCAAAACGCGAATTGGCTATGTTGAGAGCCGGCTGGCCATTAACCACACGGGTAGCCACCGGCTGCTCAAACCCAAAATTAGATTAACAATCCGCTTGCAAGGCGTTCCTTGCAGCATGGAGCTTGACTCCGGATCCGCGGTCTCCATCATTTCGGACGAGACCCTTAACTGTATTAATAGCCGGAGCAAGCAGCGGATTAAATTACGGCCTACAAATTTAACCCTGACCAATTTCCAGAATTTGCCGGTCAAGGTAAGGGGGGAGGCTACTGTTTCGGTGGGGTTTAAGGGTCGCGAAGAGCACCTGGAGGTTGTAGTGGTAGAGGGCCGGAGATCCAGCCTGGTCGGTCTAGACTGGTTTGAGGCCCTGGGAATCACAGTCTCCGGGATCCACCGGATCCAGGGAGACTCTGTCGAGGCCATCTGCAAGGAGTTCGCAGACGTCTTTGACGGGACGCTGGGCAGGTACACAGGGCCCCCATCTCGTTCAAGTTTAACTCGAACATTCCCCCTGTTAGGGTCCGGCCGCGGCAAGTCCCCTTCGCGCTCAAACACAAAATCGAGTGCGAGCTGGACAAGCTGGTGGCCCAGGGAATCTTAGAGCCCGTAGATGGGAGGAGTGGGAAACCCCAATCGTCACCCCACTCAAATCCAACGGGGAAATAAGTATCTGTGCCGACTACAAGTGCTCGGTGAACCACACCCTAAACCCGCATGCTTACCCGGTCCCCACGGTCAGCCACGTTCTAACTTCCCTCCAAGGCGGCGCCATTTTTGCAAGGCTCGATCTTGCACAGGCGTACCAGCAACTCACGGTTACTAGGGCAACAGCTGACATTCAGACTATAGTAACACACAGGGGAGCGTTCCGGGTGAACAGGCTGCAGTTTGGGATCAGCGTAGCTCCTGGCATTTTCCAGGAAGTTATGGAGAAGACACTCAGGGGCATCCCAGGAGTCTGCCCTTATTTTGATGACATCCTGATTGCAGGAGCATCAGCAGAAGAGCTGGCAGGTAGGCTGAGGGAGTTACTGTCCAGGCTGCGCACAGCTGGCCTCAAACTAAAGAGGGAGAAATGCAGCATAGGTGTTCCCTCCACAGAATTCTTGGGATTCAGGGTAGATGCCAAGGGAATCCACCCCACAGAGTCCAAGGTGAGGGCAATCAAACTGGCACCCACATCCAAGAACAAGGCAGAGCTACAGGCATTCCTGGGTCTGCTAAATTTCTATCATACATTCCTCCCACACAAGGCAGCCATTGCAGAGCCACTTCACAGGTTACTGGATAAGAAGGCAGCATGGGCCTGGACTTCCGTTCATGAGCAAAGTTTTAGAGCATTAAAGGCACTACTGTCTGACAAGTCCACAGTAACACACTTCATAGAAACAAAGCCCATATGCATTGTGTGCGATGCATCCCCTTATGGTGTGGGCGTGGTTCTCAGTCACCTAGAGCCCAATGGGGCTCAAATTCCCATTGCCTACTATTCCAGGACGCTGTCTGGAGCAGAAAGGAACTACGCCCAAATTGATAGGGAAGCCCTGGCAATTGTGGCAGGAATTAAAATGTTCCACGATTATCTGTATGGCAGGGAGTTCACTGTCTACACGGATCACAAGCCCCTGCTAGGCCTATTCACCACGGACAAGCAGAACCCCCAAATACTGTTCCCCAGAATGCTCTGGTGGTCCATCTTCCTTGCAGCTTACAATTGCAAGCTGGTGCACAAGCCAGGGAAGGAGATGGCCCATGCAGACGGCTTAAGTAGGCTACCAATAGACACCACTGAGCCAGACCCAGACCCAGCACCAGCAACACAAATCCTAGCCCTGCAGGAATTATCAGAATGCCCAGTACATGTCAAGGACTTTGCAACCAGCACAGCTGCTGACAACATCATGAGCAGGGTACACTCATGGGTCTGCACAGGGTGGCAGGACAAGTCTCCGGGGACCGAGTTCCAGGCTTATTTCTCCAGGCGTCACGAGCTCTCCATGCACAGGGGTTGCCTCCTCTGGGGAAGCAGGGTCATTATCCCCACCGCAGTCCGGGGCAAGGTATTGGAATCCTTACACGAGGGACACCCGGGGGTGGTTAGGATGAAGGCACTGGCCAGAAGCTACCTCTGGTGGCCAGGGCTGGACAAGGACATTGAGGAACGGGTCAAGGCCTGTTACACATGCCAGAGATCCAGGCCAGAAATGCCACACGCACCAGTACACAGGTGGGAGGCCACACACACACCCTGGTCCCGCATCCACATTGACTATGCAGGGCCATTTCAGGGCCAACTGTTCTTAGTAGTAGTGGACAGCCACTCCAAGTGGCTGGAGGTAGTCCCTGTTCCCAACATGACCTCGGCTAGGAGAATCCAGGTGCTCAGATCTCTCTTTGCCACACACGGCCTCCCCAACGTAATAGTGTCAGATAACAGGCCTCAGTTTACCGCTACTGATTTCCAGGCATTCCTGAAGGCGAATTGGATTAGGCATGCCACCTCCGCACCCTTTCATCCATCGACTAACGGGCAAGCTGAACAGATGGTAAGGATGACCAAGGACACACTCCGGCACATCATCAGCAGGGACTGGCATCACAGACTGGCAAAATTTCTACTTGCCCAACACACTACACCATGCGTTGCTACCGGAAAGAGCCCAGCAGAACTTCGATGGGGACAGCATCTCATCACCAAGCTGGACCGTTTACACCCGGACCGAGTAGCAGCAGAGACGGATAGGCCACCATCAGCATCAGCATCATCAGCACACAGGGTTATCAACGTGGGGGACCTGGTCTGGGCAAGGAACTATGGGGCAGGGCATCCATGGATTCCGGGGACAGTGGTTGAGAAAACTGGACCCCTCTCTTACATCGGGGGGGTGGAGGGGGACAGACACATAAGGCGACACATCGACCAGCTCAGAGGAAGGGTCCCTGAGTACACCACACACGCCCAACTGGATAGCCACACCCCAGGGGAGGTCAGCCCAACCGGGAACAACTCAGAACAGGAACCAGAGGAGGAGGGCCTCCTGCAACCAGTTTTGCTCAACCCAACACAGAGGGTTCACGAGCCGGCTGTCCAAGTCCAGGGCCAAGCCACACCCAGACGGTCCACTCGGTCCCACAGGACACCTGCCTATTTAGCGGACTATGTGTGCAAGTGACCACCCCACAGTTGCCTTGTATTAACACACAGTGTATATAGTTATAATATTGTTCTATAGTTGTTATGTGGTTCTTCTCTAAGGGGGGAGGGGTGTTATGTATGAAGGCACCTGCATAGCAACAGCCACCAGGGGGCGTTGGCCTGAACGGTTTTGGCGGGAAACCTAGTTTTGGAGGGAAACCTAGGGCCAACCCCATTGGCTGTCCGCCTACCTGGCCAGGTATTTAAGGAGGCCAGGTAACCCTCATTCCCCAGTACGCTACCCCCCCAATAAAGAGCTGAACACGTACTCTGGCTGGCGTCTCTTCCTTGCGTCGGACCCACTACATTGCACACAGAAACCCTGGAACAGTCACAGTTTTAGCAATAAACCTGGCTTGAATATCATGTAAATTCCAATTCCATGGGACTAACTGGTCCTGAATTTTTTGTGCATTCTTTAAGTTAGCGGATTTAAGAACCTTGATTCAAAAATTGCAGTATAATATATTGTTTGGGCTAACTTGAGAGTACAAACATAAAAACAGGTGAACACATTGAGAGTTTTAGTAGTATATAAAGGTAAAATACCCTTAAATTGAGCTTGATTCTTAGTGCATACAAGGCTACAATTGTGTAGCCTTCTTGGTAGCAGTAACAAAATCAGGTTGCCATTATCTTCTACCACATACCCAAACCCATTTTGGCGTCTGTTCAAATCAAACCTTATTTAGCTTTGAGCCCAGATTAGATAACCCTGTGCTGGCAGTTACTGAGTTTTAATAATGTATACTCATGAGTCAACCTTCAATCAAGCTTTTTTAAAATATTCTTTTTCCGTAATGGTAAAATAGCATATTTAAAGCAATATTTCACCATTATATGTGAAAAAAATAAGTATAAATTTTATTTTATGCTGCAAAGAAAGCCTGACATTGGGGCAAGGAATAGTCAAAGATCTTTTTCTCTCTTCTCTTTCTCTCTTCAAAATTAAGAGTAAGATATCACCTAGGTCAGACATGTCAAACTCGCGATGTCACGTGACATCGCACAATGTATCAGGACGGTTTTGCCATTGCCAGCAATGGGGTGGGTGCGGCTTCTGGATGATGCATCCGGTTTGCAGGCTGGCAGTTTGGCACCCCTGCTTGCTAGGATCGAATAAACAACAAATGGCAGTCTCTGAAACAAGGCCAGGCCCCTGTGCTGTGGTACTAAAGGCTGATTTAAAGCTTCTTGAGAGGCTTACAAGAAAAAAAGTGGACATAGAGGCATCTACTGAGAGTGTGTCATGCTTGCAAAGCCCTGGGGATCATAATTTGCATAAGCTAAATCATGTGTTTAAGTGCTTAATTGCAAGTCATGATTTCTTAGCAGTCCCAATCAATCTAGAGTATGCTTGCTGATTTGTTAGTGATGTCTTAGCCTTGTAGGAATCATTTATTGGGTCAATATGGCAAGTGGAGGAGAATGTGTGATAGCTTTGAGAAGGCATCGATGCAAGGAAATTCAGTAATGAAATGTAAACCATCCATCCCTGATTTAAAAGTGCCTCAAATGGGTTGGGAAGAGAGAGTATGGCTCTCCCCCCTTCTTCTTCTTTTGGATAGCATTAGAACACTCAGTTTGCAGGCTTTACTTTAGCTAAAACATATCCAGGAATTATTTGCAAGATTTATGAAAAAGTGTTATTCAAGTCCCTTCATCCCAGGGAAGGCATCAGAGATTAGCCTTGTTGGGCGTTGATACAAGGTCACTTACCTACCCGGTTACAATCACAAAAGTTCTGCTTCATTCCATGTATATACCAAAAAACCATGTTTCAACTAAATATTAAGAGAAGTCATCTCGTGCATCAGTCTGCATCATAAAGAAGGGCTCATCAAGCAGACATCATAAGCAATTTTCAGGAACTCCATGGCTGTAGTTGCAATGAAGCTGCAGATAAAGTATAAAGTAAATTTCTAAAATATGTTTGATCTTTTCATTCCAGTTATTATTCTAGATCCTTTGTTCTAGCCCTGGACTTTCTCTTCCTCCTTTTTGCTGTCTCTGTCGGCAACTTTAGGATAACAATAAACAGACTTTTCCTGATCACTTTCCATCTCAGTAGTATGGCAAATAGGATCCAGAGGTTAATGCAAGTAAATGGGCAGAAGCAACAATGGTGAGGAGATGAACTTGATCAGAGAAAAGGTGTCTCCTATATATTCTTGGCATTGCCCCCCCTCTGCCCCCATTTTCAGTTATCTTCCATGTTGTTTTGTTAAAGATGCAGAACTGGCTAAAACACACCCTCATCTGTTCATTTATGTGAGCTGTGGCCCAAATGCTTTCATTTCAGTGTCAGGTTAGAGCTACGTTATCACCAATAGCCCATTCGCCTATTCAATAGGCCTATACAAATCAGACTTGATTTGATTCTAATTGAAGATTTGAAATTTGATGAAGGCATGATTTGATTCAAGCTTGTTACTTGAGGGCAAAATTTAAGCATGTTGAGAGTTGATTAAGAAAAAAAAAGAAAGTTGTTGGCTGTAATGGGAAAGTATTAAAACGCCTGCATCTGCTTCATTTTTTTTTTAGCAAAATGGTTGGAAAACAACAGAACTGTGAAAACTCTAGAGGACATTAACTCTTCACAATGTCAGCTGAATATCTCCAGAGATTTTACTGTAATAAATTTCTGAAATGTTTTCCCTGTACCTCTTTTAAGACACAGATCATGGGGATTAGGGAGGGACAACACCTTCCAGTTTCTCCAACTAAAATCCTAAATGGTGGTAAATCAATGCAGCAAGCATTCTGCCCAACATAAAATGAAAACCTTCAAATACTGTGTCAAAGTTCTTCCTTTTATGCATGCTTTTCTGGAATTTCAAATTTGCCTTGCACTGAAGAATGTGCACTGACTTATTTGTATGAAAATTGCCTATGGCTACCTATGTTACATAACACAACTCTAGGCAGCTAACAAGAAAATGCGCTAATAACAAAAGGGCAAAATTAAAACTCCAACTTTTGGGAGGTAGCCTTTTGTGGTCTCTGATTATTGTATATTTAAGGCACCAAAAAGGTTGGGAAGCTCATGTCCTGAGGGTGGGGGGAGCAGGGGGAGAGATTGTGGTGGAACCCACCAAAATCAAGAGCTTCTCTCAAGAGTTTTTTGAGAGAAGCTTGTCCTCTGCTCAGAAAGATTGGAAAGAATGCCCACTATGGGATAATTTGTAGAGTGGCAGATTAGTTGGTGTAGCTAGTTAAGAAATATAGCCTTTCTTATAAGATCTTCCTAATCATTAACAGAACTTACCAAGGATTGTGGCTTGTAGCGAGAGTCAGTGTTTGTTAGGAGATGCAGCAAGAATACATTGGCATAATGAGATACAGTAACTGTACAAACTGATGGAGTACAGAATAAGTGGTGTTTGTGGCCACCATACTTCAACAACAATGGTGGTTTAAGTTGATTCTTGTAAATGTTAGTCTGACACCAATTTCACTCATTTCTCAGGTACTTTCTCTGCAACTGGGCTGTAAGGTCCTGCCTCAGCTAGTCCTCCCAAAAAAGCAGACCTCTTGAAACAGTCATTGTTTCAAAAGGAACTTTTATTGAGAGCCAGTGATAGCAGAAGAGCAAAGCAAGATCTAATGTCTTCCCATGTGAAATATTATATTAAAGCATCCCTTTCAAAACCCCACCACAATGGCCAAATGTCCAGTTTGATTTCATCCAATCCTCAGATGCAAATTTGTTATGAGAACTGAGGTGATAAGCGCAGATCCCGTCATTGTTCTCAGGGTTTTGTTTCCTCCTGACCTCCTCCCATTGGACTGGAGATAAGACAGATGGCCCAAGGCACATTCCTCTCCCGTTCACACACCGAGGCAGAGAAAACACTGACCAACCTCCCCTCTCCTAACAGCATGGCCTAACAGCCTCCCCCCAGCAAAATGGCAGAACCCAAAAGAAAAAAGGAATTGAAAACTTGAGGATCTGACATGGGCAGATTTAAGAAAAAATATGTTTCTTAATTTTGAGTCCTATTGACTTCTGTATCTTGACTCCATATGTAGATTGCTGAAAACATAACTAATTCCCATTTATACTGATAGTAGTAGTACAGAAATATTAGATATTAGATATTATCTCCATCACAGTCATGACTTTGTCTATCTGTCTGTCTGCTTCTCTCTCCCTCCTTCTCCCTCTCTCTCACTGCAGAAATATTTTTACAAAGTATATATACATATACATATATGTCAGAAATATTTTTACAAAGTATATATACATATACATATATGTTTGTTTTCTGAGGTTTTCACGGGTGTTTGTATGTGGATCTTTGGTCATTCGGGTTTTTCCCCACATAGAATTGAAGGTGTAGGAGCAACGTTTCGACGGAATCCCATCCGTCATCCTCAGGCTGGTGGCTTCAGCTTCCTTCTTCTGGGAGAAGCATGTGGTAGTGGCTGTTTGTTCCTCTTTTTTAAACTGCCAGAGGGGGTGTGTTCTGTGGGTGGAGGTGTGCTCTGATTGGGTGGGGGATTAGGTGTGTTCTGATTGGGTGGGAGTGTGTTTTGAATGGGGGGTGTTCTGATTGGGTGGGGGTGTGTTTTGAGTGGATGGGCTGGTCTCAGCTGCCAGCCTTAGACCTGAGCTGGTGAGTTGTGCTGCTTTTGTTCGGCTTCGTGTTTGTGGTGGTGCCATGTTTTTATAGTGGGTGTCAGTTTGCTTATTGTGTGGTTTGGAGGGGTTTAAAGTGGCTGATGTTGCAGCTGTAGTTAGGTTTCTGTTTTGTGGTTGTGCGTCGTTATCATTGTGGGTTCGGATTTGCTTTTTGAATGGTTGTGTGGTGGTGATGTCATGTGATGTTATCATGAGTTTGGGTCTGGTATCATTCTTGGTGGTTGGGACTCGTCTGTCAATCAAGGCGGGTTTCCAAATGGCTGGTAGGCGAGAGGTATCATCTCGTTTGTTCATGCTGTGGGGGCGTTTTTCTATCTCAATGGCTTCTCTGATTATTCTGTTGTTAAAATGTTCAATTTTGGCGATAGTTTTGGTTTTTTAAAAATCAATTTCATGTCCCGTGGCTTCAAAGTGTTGGACCAGGGATGAAGTTTGTTCTCCCTTTCTGAGTAAGTTTTTGTGCTCTTCAATGCGTGCACTTAGTCTTCTGTTGGTCTGTCCGATGTATGTGGTGAGGCAGGTGGGGCATGGGATTTCGTATACTCCTTGGTTTTCTAACCCAATTATGTCTTTGGGGTTTCTTAGGATGGTAGATATTTTTTCTGTCTGTGTAGAATGCTGTTTTGATGTTGTGTTTTTGGAGGATCTTGCTGATTCTGTCTGTGGTGTCATCTACATATCTGAGCCAGAGTTTGGGTTTGTGGTTGGATTTTTCTAGAGCAAACCCAAACTCTGGCTCAGATACGTAGATGACACCTTCGTAATCTGGCCACACGGCAAAGAAAAACTGGATGACTTCCTCACACACCTCAATAGCCTACACCCCAAAATACAATTCACCATGGAAACAGAAGCTAACAATCAACTTCCCTTCCTTGATGTCTTAGTCTACAAGAAATCCAACGGCTCCCTAGGACACACTATCTACCATAAAAAACACACACAAACCGCTATCTGAACGCACTCTCACACCACCACCCAGCACAGATCAACTCCGTAGCCAAGACACTCATCTCCAGAACAAAACACCTAGCTGATGAACAACACCTAAAAACCGAACTACACACTCTCACTAATGTACTAACAGCCAATGGATTCCAAAGAAACACGATTACCAACTTAATCCGAAGAGACACCCACAAAAACCCAAGACAGAGAACAAGAAAATGGCAAAGCCCTCCTCCCATACTTAAAAGGGACCACAGACAGAATCAGCAAGATCCTCCAAAAACACAACATCAAAACAGCATTCTACACAGACAGAAAAATATCCACCATCCTAAGAAACCCCAAAGACATAATTGTTTTAGAAAACCAAGGAGTATACGAAATCCCATGCACCACCTGCCCCACCACATACATCGGACAGACCAACAGAAGAATAAGTGCATGCATTGAAGAGCACAAAAACTCACTCAGAAAGGGAGAACAAACTTCATCCCTGGTCCAACACTTTGAAGCCACAGGACATGAAATTGATTTTAAAAAAACCAAAACTATCGCCAAAATTGAACATTTTAACAACAGAATAATCAGAGAAGCCATTGAGATAGAAAAACGCCCCCACAGCATGAACAAACGAGATGATACCTCTTGCCTACCAACCATTTGGAAACCCGCCTTGATTGACAGACGAGTCCCAACCACCAAGAATGATACCAGACCCAAACTCATGATAACATCACATGACATCACCACCACACAACCATTCAAAAAGCAAATCCGAACCCACAATGATAACGACACACAACCACAAAACAGAAACCTAACTACAGCTGCAACATCAGCCACTTTAAACCCCTCCAAACCACACAATAAGCAAACTGACACCCACTATAAAAACATGGCACCACCACAAACACGAAGCCGAACAAAAGCAGCACAACTCACCAGCTCAGGTCTAAGGCTGGCAGCTGAGACCAGCCCATCCACTCAAAACACACCCCCACCCAATCAGAACACCCCCCCATTCAAAACACACTCCCACCCAATCAGAACACACCTAATCCCCCACCCAATCAGAGCACACCTCCACCCACAGAACACACCCCCTCTGGCAGTTTAAAAAAGAGGAACAAACAGCCACTACCACATGCTTCTCCCAGAAGAAGGAAGCTGAAGCCACCAGCCTGAGGATGACGGATGGGATTCCGTCGAAACATTGCTCCTACACCTTCAATTCTACGCGGGGAAAAACCCGAATGACCAAAGATCCATACACACACACACACACACACACACACACACACACACACACACATATATATATATATACACACACACACACACACACACACACACACACACACACATATATATATATATATATACATATATACATATACATATATACATATACATATACATATACATATACATATACATATACATATACATATACATACAGTATACATATACATATACATATACATATACATATACATATACATATACATATATATATATATATATATATATATATATATATATATATATATATATATATATATATATATTCCATTTATATCCCGCCCTTCTCCGAAGACTCAGGGCGGCTTACAAATATATATATATATATATATATATATATATATATATATATATATATATATATATATATATATATATATATATATATATATATATATATATGAAAAATAGATAAAAATGTGGAAGAAAAAAAGTGAGCAACAATACAGATCAAGAAAAGAGATGAGAATAAAAAATGAGAATGCTGGTGAGAAATGACAAATTAATACCCACATTTTTCTGCTTTGCAGAGCATGTGGCATTACAGCCAGAAGACAGATAGATGGATGCAAGATCTGCACTGCCAAAATTTTCTCTGGAACAAAAAGAGATCTTGAGATTAACCATTCTACCCCCTGCAGCTGTTTTTTTGCGAGTAGATGGCTGAAACCAATGTTTTTGTAGCCGCTTTTGATCAGGTGGGAGTCACAGCTTCCATCATGGTCTGAGCTGTAAATGCAGCCTTTCATGGACTTAAAGTCTGACTAAATCACATTATTTAAATCACCTTGGAGCTTTGTTTTATTTTACTTTGTTTTACTTCATTTTATTGTTTATTTAAGACTGAATAACCTTTGGAATCAGGTTGATGAATCTCTTTAATCCATTTAAAAAGAAAGAAAATGGCATGTTTTCATCTTTTTAAGATCTGTATTTTTGCAATATACAGCTAAACAATGTTTATAAAAAATTTTTGGAAGGTTCTTAAATATTTAGGCTTTGGATGAGATTGATTTAAAGAAAGACTTTGAAGTTAATTAGAAAGATTCTCTTGTGTGGAGAAAAAATGGTCATGTTTACATTTCAAACTGATAATAAGGCTTTGAAGGTCAATTACTAAAGGGCACCAGATGACTACTTTAAAGAAATGTTAATTTGTGTGTGAAAGAAATGTTTGAGGGTTTTTTTTAACTCTATACAGGAACCAAAATTTCTTGTAGGGGAACCCTTGAAGATAACCAAAATAGACTTTAAGGTGGACTTAACCTATAAGAAAGAAATGTGTAAATATTGGATTTACAAATGGAATTGGATGATCACTTAAAAATTAAAAAGGACAACAAAACAATGAATAAAAAGAGCTTTCTATTTTAAATTGGAATATAAGAGATCAACTGGAATTATTGCACAGAAATTATAAAGGGATTTGGATAAAGATGACAAGAATTCAAGAGACAAGAGAGATAGTAAAAAAAAACAGGAGTTAGAATTTTATTTGTGAGACTTAAGGATGGCTGGAAAGTAGAAAAAAACATACAAAATTGGTTTATTTATATAAACAACCTAATCATTAGATAATGAATTGCTACCTCTAGTTACCTTGACTGGATAGTTCAATATGAAAAAAAATAACTAGGTGTAATTGATTTACAATATCTATATTATTATTCTTTGACATATAAAAAGAGGTAACTATTTCTGATAATGTTTAATAGTTTTTTATTTTTTTATAATGTTAAATTGTTATTTTTGATTATTAAAGAGGTTTAAGGGGAAATTAGATTAAATGGAAAGGGTGATTATATACTTATATGTTTCTGTTAATTTTTCACTACAGTAGACCTTTGCTGATTAATAAGTAGACCTGAAGTTTTAGTGATGAGTTTATAGAAAATGTAGTGAGGTATGGAATGAAGAGATAATAGGTTGTATTTTAAGAGACAGAGATAAATAATATACTTGCTGGGATGGAGGGGGTAAGATCTTTTTCTATACTTTTTAGTTTAGTTTAGTTTAGTTTATTAATATTTCTATACCGCCCTTCTCCCGAAGGACTCAGGGCGGTGAACAGGGCAAGAATAAAATGCAAAATTACAAATATTAAAAAAAGATTAAATAGTTGCCCACTAAAAAACAATCGATACAATACAATTAAAAAACCCCAATAATACAGCAATAAAAAACCCCCCACCAATCCCCCATCAGGCCAGGCAGGCTTGTTCGAATAAAAATGTTTTTAGATTTTTAATATTTCTTTTTATTTTTAGTATATTTTTTGCATTAAGTTCCTGTGTTTTATCTCTTTAATTCTTAATAAAATTAGTGAAAAAGGAAAAGATATAAAAAAATTAAAGAAATGATATCTAGTTGTCTTTGCAGCAGTTACAAAGTTAATACTATTTCTATCCCCCACATGATATAACATAGTTCACTTCTTCCCATATGCATTGTTTTTTACTCAATAAATCCAGAAATTATCCAGAAATTATTTTCAGCAAAAAGTCCATAAAGGATTTCCAGTCTTTTATGAAAGTAGTTATTGCTCCTTCCCTTATCAAATATATCAAGTTGATCATTTTGCAAGCTCCATCATCTTCACAATCTACTCTTCCATTATTAGTATTTCTATTTTTTTCCATTTTTGTACATACTGTATAATAGCCTCCCTGCAGTTAACATATTTAAAACCAAACTTCCATGAGTCTTTTCCATTAGGCTATCCATAAGTATCAGTAAGAAAAGTTTTAGTTTCAACAGAATATTAATTTTTAAAATTCTGTTCATCATTATATAAAAACTCCATTACAGATTGTTTATATCTGGTAGCTTTTTATCCATCTGAAACCTCTCCCTTAGTTGTGCATATGAAAATCACTGAAAATTAAATCCTTTTGTGCTCATTTTTTTTCTTCTTGATTTCATCTTGAGTTGTCCATTTTCCTGTATTAACAAAAATGCTGATTTGTAACCATTTTTCTTTGCCTGCTTTTTCTTTTCTATGAAATGGTTCTTGTGCTAATGCCAATAAAAGATCTCCTCTGGCAAACCCTGACAATTAGGTAGTTTAATAACATGATAATATTAATTGGCTGCCTCTTCAGATCAATGTTAGAGAGCCCATCGTGCCACTCAAATCTCTCAGCTTTTCCCTATATGGGAGCAAAATTGTGACCTTGTATATTGTCTGGAATAATCCTAGAAATATCAGGAAAACCACTGAATCTTTGACCATTTTGAAGAGCTACAGAGGGTTTTGAGGGAACCTGATTTAATTTCATGCTTCATTCCAAAGGTCCTAATTTGATTCAAAAATTTCCCCAATGGGCTGATTTGAACATAGCTTCTTCCACGGCCATACTATTCAGGACTCCCAAGCAAAAAATCTGTGATTTTATTTGCTACTTTTCAGAGAAGAATGGCAGCATTTCTGCAAGTTCAGTCAAATCTCCATTTTATTTCTTCAGAGGTACTATTGTTGCAAGTCCCATAAAACCTTGTGTTAACCTTACAAGCTGGGCTGCCTGTAAAGGAGACGACAGTCTTACTTTTAATAATGGGGGAAAAAAAAGAACTTCACTTATCAAAATGCATTCCATGTCCATACAGAATTGAACTGGCAGAAAATGAGCATATGCACATGAGACATATGCTGTTTGTTGCATTTTCTCACCATCAGGGAGGGAATACTGAAGGCATGCAATAGTTAGTCTACAAAGACAGCTTAATCATGAACATAGAGCAGGGGTAGGCAACCTCGGCTCTTTTATGACTCATGGACTTCAACATAGCTGACTCAGGAATTCTGGGAGTTGAAGTCCATGAGTCATAAAAGAGCCGAGGTTGCCTACCCCTGACATAGAGGATAGAATACATTGTTTGCTGCCTGATTAGAAACAGCTAATAGCTGGAGTTTTCCCTTTCTCTTTATCTCATCACATTCTACAATGTGGCAGGATAAGTCTACTTTGGAACATAATCTGGGCATGCATAGCAGTTATATCCCAATGTGCAATCTTCCTGATTATGATACCCACACAACCAGTGGACACATGTCCTTGGCTAGCTTTTTGTATACAAACACTAAAATGTTTTTATTTAAGTCACACTCTGCAGGGGAAGGAGTGGCAGAAGCCGGGAGCAGAGTAAATGAGGAATCAGCCTAGAATCTCTACATATCCACAAGCCAGCCAAGTTCAACCTGCTTGAATTCTGTTGACCTCTATCTATCTCCTAGCAGGTGCTAACACTTAGTTGATATTCCTGTTGATAGTAGCACTAAATTAGTTTAATTGGACTTGATCTTTTGAGCCAAGCATACTTTTTTGGTATTTTGGAAACTTTCAAATATCAGGTGAAATCAGGTCTAGTCTCAAAAAAACCTTTGTTCTTTCAAGTTTCACATATTATTTGTTGATTGGATTTTATTTTTTTAAGGCCATTAAATATTTCTTTCATTAAATAAGAAGTTGTGCTCCCTGGTTGTGACATAATCAAAAGGGCAAGCTGTTATATCTTACCAAGGCAGCGCTTTGAGGAGTTATAAGCAACTTAAATTTAATTGGAAACATTAAGACACTGGAGTGGATGCATTTAGCTTTTCCTTTATTCCTTTATTACAATGAGACTTAGCAGAAGAAAGAACAACAAAGACAGCTCTGCCTTATGAAATTGAAAAGGTTAGTGTCTGGTAGCCATGCAACCAGACAGATAACATAAAATTTTAAAAAAATGACAGTTCTCTTGTCAACCATGAGAAAAACCAACAAAGTGGAACAGAGGAAATGTAAAATGTCAGTAAATCCTACATTAAATTAAGTAAATCCTATACTAGATTGTCCAGTAGCTTCCTGTGACCATAGATATCAGAATCTATCAGGGAGGTTCCTCATTCCTTGTGTGCTGCATGCTGGGACTTTATAGAACAAGGTCAAATTAATATTCAGAAGAAACCAGAATTTTCTTACTAGGTAAAAGGTAAAAGTAAAGGTTCCCCCGCACATGCATGCTAGTCATTTCCAACTCTAGGGGCCGGTGCTCATCTCCGTTTCAAAGCCGAAGAGCCAGCGCTTGTCCAAGGACGTCTCCGTGGTCATGTGGCCAGCATGACTAGATGCCAAAGGCGCACGGAACGCTATTACCTTCCCACTGTAGTGGTCCCCATTTTTCTACTTGCATTTTTACATGCTTTCGAACTGCTAGGTTGGCAGAAGCTGGGACGAGTAACAGGTGCTCACTCTGTTACGCGGCACTCAGGATTCGACCTGCCAAACTGCTGACCTTCTGATCGACAAGCTCAGTGTCCTAACCCACTGAGCCACCACGTCCCCTTCTTACTAGGACTTATTAGTAAATTAGAAAATACTTATATATGATTTTATATGGCTAAACTGACTTCAAGGTGTTAGTTATGACGTGCAAAGCCCTTCATGGCATGGGTCCGGATTACCTACGGCAACACCTGCGACCGGCGTCAACGTCCCTCCGTCCAGTGCGCTCCCACAGAGAGGGCCTCCTCAGGGTGCCGCCGATCAAAGAATGCCGATTGGTGACCCCCAGGGGGAGAGCGTTCTCTGTGGGCGCGCCAGACCTTTAGAACAGCTTACCGGTTGAGCTCCGGACGGCCCCCGACCTTCGCTCCTTCCGGCGCGATCTTAAAACATTCTTTTTCGAACAAGCTGGCCTGGTCTGACGGGATGGGGTTGGGTTTTTAAAATTAGTTCTTAACTCAATATGTATTGATTTTATGGGCATGATGTTTAATTGGTTTTTAATGGTTTTTTAATTTTTGTATCTGATTTTTATTGTGTATTGCCCTGTTCACCGCCCTGAGTCCTTCGGGAGAAGGGCGATATAGAAATCAAATTATTAAATTAAATTAAATTAAATTAATCAAAAAGGAAATAATAACATAGAAGACTGGATACCCTTTATGGAATTTTTCCTGATTTCTGGTTTATTGATTAAAAAGGGATGTATGTGAAGAGAAGAGATTATATAAGTTTCTTCTGCTTTTCTGTCACTTCTATACCTTCTATTATATTCTTTTCTTTTTTCTATCTTTTTACTTTTTTCTATCTTTTAACTTTGATATAAGTACTAAAATGCACATATACATAGCTTATATTGTATATCTTAGGTATCAAAAGTTAAAAGTTACAAAAAAGTAAAAAGGTAGAAAAAAGAAAAGAATATAATAGAAATATATGTGTATGTCTACCACATGGAATGCTGCAATGCTGTTATCTTTCTACCAAAGTGGTACCTATTAATCTACTCACATTCAAAGTGCTAGGTGAGCAGGAGCTGGGATGAGTAATGATATGCTTTTCTTGGAGTTTTGGGGTCATTTTATTTACATTTGATGAAAATGACAAGTACATCCACCAAACTATGGCTCGATTGCCATACCATACCAAGCCCTCTGTTTTGGAGCTCAACTTTAAAAACTAGAATGGAATGATGGAGAGGCTGCTTGGAACAGTAGCAATTATAGGAAATGTGATTTCCATGTAGTATCAAACAATTATCACTTTCCTTGTGTATAATATCTCAGAACAAAATTATACTGAAGGCATTGATTATCACAAAGGGGACAGTATGCTATGAGGCTTTTATGTCCATTCATTTCAATATCAGAGATATCTGCATGATGCTAATTGAGATGGTTTTCCCTGGGGAAAAAAAGGGTGAGATAATGGAAGCAAGAGCTCTAAAAATTTAAATGGAGAAGCTCCAGCTTGTCAATATACTATAATTTAATAAATATAAATATAATTTAATAAATATAATTATAATAAAATGATTGCAATGCAGTACAATGCAAGATGGTATATTTTCAGATGAAAAAGCATAAAAGAAAAACGTATTACTGACCTTTGGCACTGAATCATCCATTAGCGCTATTGAAAACCAATATATAGGTATGATATGTCAAACTGCTAAAAATTACACAACTGTAGCATTTTTCTAAGCAAGATTTAGGCCACTTGGAGATTTCTATGTGTCCTCAGGGTCACCTGAGTAGTGCAAATGGGTGTGGGGTCTTCTTGGAACTGTGAAAAGGACTGTGTTGTACACTAGAGATAGATGATGTCATATCCCCCCTCTTGTTGAGAGAGGGCTGTTCAGTTTTAACATAGATGGCCTCTTTGACCCCTCTTACAAACCAGTAGTCCTCTCTGTCCAAAATATGGACTTTGCTGTCTTTGAAAGAGTAGCCTTTGTCTTTTAAATGCAGATGGATTGCTGAATCTTGTCCTGATGGGTTTCTTCTATGTTGTGCTATACATTTATGAAGTGGTTGTTTTGTTTCCCATTGTTCTCTTGTTTGTCTGTTATGGAGGAGCTCCTGCTCGGTCTTTGGGGGGACTTGAGGAAGACCCAATTGGGATAGACACATGTTCGGAGAGCTTCTTTGATGTGTTTTAATTCTTTTTCTTTCCCATCTTTGCTGGTAGGCAGGCTTCAGTGGTGTCTGGTTCTGATAAATCCCATTTTGTGACAACCATAGGGCAACCATGACTTGGATGGCTGAGAATCTCCATAGACACCTGACCAGATCTTTGGATCTCTTCTTCTTAATTTTTCACTGATTATATCCATTCACCTTGCAGCTAAGTTCATTAATAAGATTTCCAAATTTTAATTGCAGGTCAAGAAAGGATATATTAAAAGGATATATATTAAAACAACAAACTTCCTTGGTTTTATTAGCAATGCAGCAAGAGGCTGTGTATGACTGCATCAATCCTGGAAACAATAGAATTATACAGAAATAGTCATGTGCATCCTAATATTAATATAAGCAGAATACACACACAGAGACACACACACGTGTGTGTGTGTGTGTGTGTGTAAAACATAAGCTCTTCTGAGTTCTATGAGACTTAGTCTCAAAGTAATGTAAGAATTGTAGATTTAATGACATAATAGTCAAGTTACTGGGGAAGTGGTTTTCACTTATACTGGTTATGTAATCACACTGCATTTATTTTTCATAACCAGCAAAACCTAGTGAAAAAAAGTAGCTGAACATTCATTCAGAAAGGATGGTTTAGCATTTATCAGTCTGAGGTTCTTGGATGGCATTCATTAACCTCCATCATTACCTGGAGGAATATCAATAACCCCTAAATAACAATGCCAAAAAAGAAACCCATAAAACTCTTTTGGGAAAAGGATCAAGATGTGATTTAACTAAAATCCATGACTAAGAATTATGAGAAAGACTATGCTACAGGTCTGGAAAAGAAGTGGCAATAATTTTCTGCCTCAGAATTTCAGAAAAGGCAAATTCAGTCATTAAAGTTGGAATTCACTCAAGATATCTAAGCAAACATATTTTTGCGTGTGTTGTGAAATCTCTGATGAGATGTTTAACAGTACATTGATTTTTATCTCTGCTTTTATAGATTCTTGTTTTTTATAGTTAGGTTCATCATCCAAGCTTTGCAGCTCTCAGCGATATGTGGCAAATACATTTAGGCATAGGAAGTTTTACATTAAAATTTGTGGAGGCACATTACATGTATGCAAATATGAATTAAAGTTTTGTTCGTTTCCAAATATATGCACATTTTTAGTTTTTCACAAATACTTGTTTCAATTACTCATTTTTTTTAAAAGAAAGGTGCATGTATTTTCATATTGCTATTCAGATAAACAATTACTTTTATTCTCTGGAAGAGAAATGTTATCAGTTAAGTCTGGTGGCTGGGCTGTCAGGAAGGATGTGCTATTCATTCTGACAATTTAATGCAGGCAATATATCCAACATTGTTTTTATAACTCCTGTGTGAGGGAGGTAATTTGATCATCCAAACAGCCTTTTGGTCAGCTGTTTTGAATCCAGACATATGGATATCATATAGTAAATTACTCATGTGATATAAAGTCCATTTTGAAGGTCTGATCCAGAGTACAATAAATCTCCAGATTGAGACTTGAAAAAAGGTACTTCAAGTAGATATAACTGTTGTTTCCAATAGAATGAAATACGATATGTAGATTTTTTTTTTACTCTGGGTGGGTCAAGCATATCTTCCAGAATAAAAAGCTACATATTTTGAATCATGTGCTGTTCAAGAAGAGGCATATTGATAAAATAATCTAAAATATTCACTTTCACGTCCCTCCCCATTTCTACTCTCTTCAATGAAAAAATAAAAATGGGACAGAAAATGGCAACTTGAAAAATGGTCTGAAACTACAATAATAAATATTTATATTTCATTTTTTACTGCCACATAATTCTAACACAAAATAAAAGAATGCATCTAAAGAAATATAGGACAATGACATGTAAATCACTTGTATGCATTCATTTCAGTTCATTTTATTTGCTTTCGGCATAATCTCATTAAAATTACCAATGTATGTATGCTAAATTTCAAAAATACAAAACATATACAAATGTATGCTATATTTACTTAAGTTAAACAAATGGTATTATAATTGTTTAATTTTGATTGGATTCTTTTCTGAATATTCATGACTCAATATAGCAGTCGAATGCCATATAAATACAGAGTGTAAATACAGCCTAATATTGTAGAAACCACTGTTCAATTTTTTTTTTTTAAAAAAGTAAAATCCAATTTCTAGGGTTCCTGTTAGTTAAAAAAATACAACAAAGTCAGTTGCCTGCTCAAGAGGCAAAGCTAAAATTGGCAGGGAAGGTTTGGGGTTTTTTTTGGGGGGGGGATGGATTTGCCCTTACAGTGGTCTTTTACAAAACCCCATAAAGCATTCCATAAAACCCTATGTGATCAATCCTGTGTCAGATGGAAAGAATCAGGACCACCAATTAGGTTGCAGCATAGAAGTTTTATTCAAGCTTATACACAAGAATCTGATCAACTGAAGTTCAACACTAAATTGGTGTCAGATAAGGGCCAAAGCAATTCAGGAAAGAATAGGACAGAATAGTGTCAGGAGATAAATCAAAACCTCCCTATCAGAGGGCGATGAACCATGGTTCTTTTGATGCATGATCAACATCAGGTAAAAAAAAGAAAACCCGAAGCATATATTCTACTGTAAAAGACTTTAATCAGGAAATGAAAAAAAGACGCAGAACTGCATGTCTATCTCACCAGACAGCACAAAGAAAAGGAAAGAGAAAGTAACTTTTGTTTTGGACATGCGCACACAGTAATAAATATAAAACCAAACAAAATACATGGCTGAACATGTGACACTCACCATGGTTACATTAGTAAGATAACAATACAACTTGCAAAAAAACAGACTGCAACGAGCTTACTGACAAAAACTAAAAAATGCAGTGACATCCCCTTCTTTTGTCAGTAAAGCAGAACTCAGAGAAGACACATTTTCTTATGCAGATACTCATGCTGGGCTGCAGGAAGTGGCTTGTTCAGCATATCAGCAATTTGATCATGTGTAGGCACATGCTGCAATTTTACAAAACTTTGTTTAACTACTTGTCTTATATTTTGATAACGGATGTCAATGTGTCTAGACCTAGAACCTGTAAAGCGTGTTTCAGATATGTAAACCACAGATTCGTTATCTTCCATCACAGTGATCGGTCGAATTGGCTGTGTCCAGATATCTGTGACTAAAGCATCAAACCACGTTAGAGAATTACATGCATCTGACACACAAGCATATTCAGCTTCAGTAGATGAACAAGAAACAAAATTCTGTTTACGCACATGCCAGTACACAGGACATCCATTCAAAAATATCATATAACCTGAAGTACTCTTACGTGATTTCTTATCGCTCGCCCAATCAGAATCTGCATAACAACATAACTCTGCATAGTCAGTATGTGTCGGTTCTAATAATAACTGTGCTTTAAGTATCTCAATAATTTTTAACACATGTCCAATGAAACTGTTTTGCCTTGCCTACGTGTCGTGATAGGAAATTAACACTAAGTGCAATTTCAAGTCTAGTCCAACTACTAATATACAGCAGTGACCCAAGGACTGAGCGATAAAGTGTTTGATCTTTGAACTCAGGACTTGGTTCATGTGCCAAGTTGTGAAAATCAGTTTGCATGGGTATACTCACTGTCTTAACATCCTTCATATTGCAGTGATGCAATAGTTGTTCAATTTTATCTTCTTGTGTGAGACTGAACCACTTCTGAGTTTTGACAACTTGAACACCCAAATAAGTGTTAATATATCCTAAAGACTTCAATGTGAAATACTTTTGTAAAGCTTTAGCAAAAAAGTCACTCATCTTCTTATTTGGACCAATATAAACAATATCATCAACATAAACAAGAACTATCTCATACCAATTATCAGATCTTTTAGTAAACACGCATTCGTCTCTTTCGGACTTAATAAAGCCCATTGAATTTAGTTTGTCAGAAAGACATAAATACCACATTAAACCAGACTGTTTCAGACCATAAAGACTTTTGTGTAGAAACCAAGTATCCCCTTTCTGTTGTCGGAAACCTGGAGGACCTTTCACATAAATTTCTTCATCTAGATCAGCGTGTAGATAAGCCGTTTCAAAATCAAACTGGAAAACCTCTAAACCAAGGATAGTTGCAGTGGCTAAGGCGATTTTCACACTCTCAGTCTGCACTGTGGGTGAATAAGTATTTGTATAGTCCTCAGGATAATGTTGAGAGAAACCCTGAGCTACAAGTCTGGTCTTATACAATGACTCACCATTTGGCTTATTTTAATTCTGTAGACCCATCAAGTGCCAATAACTTTCTTGTTTGCTGGAGGGCTTGCAGGCATAAACACTTGAAGTTTCTTTAGACTGTCCATTTCAGCCTGCATTGCCTCAATCCAAGAACACCTTACACCCCTTTAGATCCAAACCTCTTGCGAAGTCTGGCATCTTCGGAACATGGAAACTGGCATGACCCAATCTTCTATGCCACTTATGAATACACCTGTAATGAAAAGGTTTACCTCTTAGTGAATTCTCAACATTAGCATGTTTATTAGGAACCTCAGGCTTGCCGTGAGCAACCTGTGTCATATTTGACTTCTTGTTAGCTTTAGGAGCCTTTGAAATAGTAACAGTATCTCTCTCTGGGACATCTCTCACTGGGCCTGCACTCTCCTTTTTTGAAGCTTGTATACTTGCCTGCTCTTGCCAGTTAGACTTTGGCTTTATGTAATAAACACCACCAATCAACATGGTTTCAGCAGCAATATCTCTGTCTTTAACTACGTAACTTGCTTTTTCAAGATGATGAACCTGGAATTTTGATACCCTAGACAAGTGACTCTGACTAAGCAAATTATTATTAGCTGATGGTACATAATAAACATCAGGAATAAATGCATCAAGCTCTTCAAGATAAACAGTTCCTTTTCCCATGACCTGAACAGAATGATTTGAAAAAGAGTAAAGCTCATGAAGTTCAGGTTCAGGCTCGTGCATCTCTGTATAAAGCTCTTTTCTATAGGTAACATGTAATGCTGCTCCACTGTCCAAAGTCCAAAGAAGTCATCTGTCATACTCTGGTTGAGGTTGTGGATTGTTGGTTAAAGCCAATGTGGCAAGTGGAGCTTGCGGATCACGCCTGGGACCATGACGACCTTGTCGTCTGCCTCGACCTCTGCCTCCTCTGGAATCTGTTCCTCTGGGCTGGTACATGGCAGGCGCTGGAAATCATTGGGGACAACCCCAGGTGGCATGTCCCACACAATTGCAGATGTATCATCTTGGCATCCTTGGAATGTAGGCACTTCCATGGAAGGGACACCTCACTGGAGCTCTTGATGCAGGTGGTCCTCTCAAATGTGGCGCAGCTTGCATAAGTACCTCTTCTTCGGTTAAAATTCTGCATACATGATCCACTGTGTGTTGAGCAATGGGCACTTGATTAATCTTGGTAATAGCATCTTTCCATTCATAGTTCAATGAGTTAATAATAATGCTGATCATTTGAAAGTCATTAATAGGATAGCCTTTTTCACCCAGTTATCTTCTTATTCCTTTCATTTTAGTTAAGTGTTCTCCAATATGTTCACCAGGTTTTAATCTAGAGCCATGGAACTTGGACAAAAGCAAACATGTAGACTCAATTGATGTAGGCCGATAACATTCTTCTAATTGAGTCCAAATTTGTTGAGCAGTTGCATCTTGTGAAAACGTAAGCTGCAATTCAATGTCCATTGACATCAATAAAGTTGTGCATGCTTTATTATTCAAGTCCCATATATCAGGAGTCCATGGCTGGTTAGGAGGATTAAGTACCATGCAATGGGTACCTTCTCTGCATAGCAAAAGTCCAACTTCACTGACCCATGCCCTGTAATTTTGTCCTGACTGCTTCAATTTCGAGTCGCCAACCAGTGGTACAATAGAAGATGCCTGTTGAGGAACATGCATTTGTGGTACTAGCTGTGCAGGCTGTGCAATCTGGACTTGACCTGCAGGAGGCACCGGTGGTGCCTGTGCCAAGAATTGCGGCAGATGCATTGGGACTGCCGCTGGTATCGGTGCTAGCTGTGGCTGTACTTGAGCTGCAATTCCACCCTGGCCAGCAGGAGGCGCTGGCGCATGAGCTGTAACATTAAGTTGGCCTGCCCTTGGCACTGGCCTTTGTATTTGAGGACCCAGTGGAGGCTGCACTTGGACTGACTGTTGCTGTGCTCTATCTGGGACAGGAACCTGAAGAGTAGCAGTATTAATAGGAATCCTAGCACCATCAGCTTGGAGCAATGATTGATGAATAGACATCTGTGAAAATGCACATTGCATTCTTTGTATTTGCTCCTTTATTCCATATAGTAATTCATTTCTATCTTGTAAAACGGATTCACCAGCAGATGGTGTTATAACATTAGATTCAGGCATCACTGTAGCCTTGTGTGTCATTAGATCCTGCTCTACATCATGTGACTGTGACGCAGGTGCCTTCTGTTCCCCTTCATCTAACATAACACCCACTTGTGGGAGTGGCTTTGGCTGGGAAAAAGAAGGCAATATGGTGGAATCTGGGATTTGAATCACAGCAGATTCTGTCTTATGCTGCTTAATCAATGATGCATATGCCTTTGCCTGGTGCAGCTCCTGTTCAAATGCCTCAATTTGTTCACAATAACATTGAACAGCCTTCTCATGCAGAGTTTGTTCAGGGCTACGAGGAGAATAATAAATTACATCCTTCCCAAGTTTCACTGGTCTGGCACCAAGCCACTCATATTCAGCATGAGCCCCTTGAGTGTGAACTCTTTCTGAGACGGCTGCATGAGAGCTAGTAAAATCAGAAGACGGTGTAACTGACCTTAAATCTTCTTCTCCAAGATGCGTGGCAGAAGCAAGTGAAGTCTGTTCTTCATCAGACTCCTTTCTGTCTTTCTTTTTTTTCGGCATTTTTCAGTAAAGTAAGCACAGTGTTCCTCAGTCACTGACCTAATAGCCTATACGCTTATCCGCATCAAAAAAAACAACACCAAACCATCCTCTGCTACCATGTCAGGAGATAAATCAAAACCTTCCCTATCAGAGGGCGATGAACCGTGGTTCTTTTGATGCATGATGAACATCAGGTAAAAAAATAAACAAAAACCGAAGCATATATTCTACTGTAAAAAACTTTAATCAGGAAATGAAAAAAAGACGCAGAACTGCATGTCTATCTCAACAGACAGCACAAAGAAAAGGAAAGAGAAAGTAACTTTTGTTTTGGACATGTGCACACAGTAATAAATATAAAACCAAACAAAATACATGGCTGAACATGTGACACTCACCATGGTTACAATGATAAGATAACAATACAACTTGCAAAAAAAACATACTGCAATGAGCTTACTGACAAAAACTAAAAAACGCAGTGACAGATAGGATAGGATAGGATAGGATAGGATAGGATAGGATAGGATAGGATAGGATAGGATAGGATAGGATAGGATAGGATAGGATAAGATAGGATAGGATAGGATAGGATAGAGCTGGAAGGGACATTGGAGGTCCCCTGCTCAAGCAGCTGAACCTATAAAGGTGTTGGACTTGGATGATGTATTTAACTTCACCACCCCCAGCTCTGCCTACTCTTCTTCTATATCCTGTTATTTAGGAAGACTGGCTCACCTTAATTCAGTATACCTCCCAGAATGAATAATCTAAAATTATTCATTGAAACAGGGATAGCCTTTCCATTTCTTCAAGATGAAATGGAGTATGGAATCCAGTTGAATTCCAATGCATTTTGTGCATTAGGTCTGCAAAATTTTTGAAGCAGCCTTTAATTTCATAAATTCATGGAACAGAAGAACTGAACCAGAAGGAATTCAAAGGCTCCACAGTTTACCTCTCCAATACAGGAAGCAGGCTGTTCCATCACCCATGAAATACTTTGAATAAATGAGAATTTAGGACTTTCAGAGGCAGCCAGTTCAGCCGGCAAATAACCTATTATCTTACGAAGATCTTATTGTTGGCCTAAAAGTCTCCTCTGTTGTGATTTAAACTTTTTGGTGCACGTGCCACAAACTTGCTTCATCACTTAAGTTATCATCCTTCAACTACCTGAAAATGGCTATAATTGCAACTCTTAAGAATTTTCTCTCATGGCTAAACTTACTTTCCATGTATCCTTATATGACTTGACACCTACAGTTTTTCACTATTTTTACATCTTTCCTCTGGATATTTTGTGCCTTGTCAATATTCTTAAATAATAGATAAGTTATTATAGAGAACCTCTGACCAGAACATAGTGTTACAATTAATCCTTATATCTGTGTATTAAAATTCTACTGACACAGCACCAACAGTACATCACACTGCTGACTGATGTTTAGCTTGCAGTACACTAAAGCCCTTGGATTGTTTTTATATCTATTGAAAATCATTTTGTTAGTTCAAAGGCAGTTGTAAGTCACATCAAGATCTTCTTGAATACCATTTTTGTCTTTTAAGGTATTTGCTGTCCCTCCTCATTCCTGGAAGAGATTCATTTTCATTTTTTTAAAAAAATCAGGCTATTTGAAGTTTGTAGCTACTTCTATGTCTGTCCTTTTTGAAAGTTTGGCAATTTGATCCAGAAAATCTTAGCACCATACTTTGGGTGGTTTAACACGTTATAACAGACTCTGTGTGTAAACTGGGGGTACTCCTAGACTTGTGACTCCTGCTTGAAAAGCAGGTGGCAGTCATGGCCAGGAGGGCTTTTGTGCAACTGCGGATTGTGCGCCAGTTACATCCTTTCCTGGACCAACAATCCCTACTCATGGTCACTCATGCCTTAGTCACCTCCTTTCTTGACTATTGCAACACACTCTACATGGGGCTGGCCCTGAAGAGCAACCGGATGTTTCAGTTGGTACAAAATGCAGCAGGCCACATAGTTTTGTGCAGACTTCGGTATGCACATGTATCACTTCTTCCTGTGGGAGCTGCATTGCCTGCTGATTTGCTTCTGGGTGCAATTCAAGGTGCTGGTTGTCACTTTTAAAGCCCTTCATGGCTTGGGACCAGGTTACCTGAGGGACCGTCTCTTGCCGGTCACATCTATCTAACTCACTAGAGTGGGGAGGCAAGGAATGTTGCGGGTTCTGTCCCCTAATGAGATACATCTGGTGGGACCAAGAAGAAGGGCCTTCTGTTTGGTGGCTCCCTCCCTCTGGAATATCATTCCCCCAAAGATTAGACTGGCCCCCACTCTGACATTCTTCCAGAAGATGCTGAAGACCTGGTTCTGCCAGCAGGCCTGGGGAATCCAGAGTAGTCTAGAGCCCATTAAATGGTTAGTTTGAATGTGTGTTGTCACCAGGGGGTGACATGGGGAGTTATTATTTATTATTTTTTCTTCTTGTTATTTTTCTTCTTTTTATAGAGTGTTTTTTATCTGTTTAAGTTGCCTTAAGTTGCCAGGTGTGAGTGGGTGCCAATATAATTTTTCTAAATAAATAAATAAACTCCCACACTATTTCTTCCTTTCTTTTTACCTTTCAAAATTCTCTTAACCATTGAATGCTCATGCTTAGTTAGATGTATTTCCATATAAAATTCATTTGCACAGGATGCTATTTTCCCTTTCTTTCTATTTGGACTTTTTTTTCAAATAGGGTTTATTTCTAAGGCATAATGTTTTTTTTACAGTCATGAATCTCCTTCCACCCAGTTTCATTAACACTTGCTGAATACTTAGCTAAGTTCCACTGTTCATTTTATATAGAGAAAAATGAAGAGTTGGGATGAGATTTTGGATATCATCTGCTACAATCCCCCACTCAATACAGGGAGCTAATGATATAGTATGCATATAAATGACAGAACAATGCATATATATAGTATGCATATAAATGAAGAACAATGCAACATCTTGTGAGGTGGTTAGGTCCATTACTGAGCAATTCTTACAATGAAAGAATTTTCCTGCTGTCCAATCTAAATTTGCTTCCTTGTAATTAAAATCTATTTTTTCTTTTCCTGCATTCTGGAACAACCCAACAGTTGCAAATTGTCTGGATTTGGGATATTGTTATTGTTTGTATGCTATCCCGGTTTTGGGTTATTTTTTAATAAGGACACCCAATAAGCTTTACACATAAATAAACAATTCTGACCCCTGTTCTAAATGGCAGCTTTTATATACAGTACTTGAACAGTTTTTCTCCATAGCTTTTTCTTCTCCGGGAAAATGCCTCAAAACAACATTGTCTGAGCTTTTTGGGGTGGGAGAAGGTTTATTCAAGGGCGATGAGAGTGAGCAAGCAGCACCGCAACCTTATCCTTTTTCTAGAGTGCTGTGGCAGCATAAGCATGATCCGAAGGGTTGACATTTATGGTGCAATGCTGTCATGATGCTGTTATCATTCCATGAAAGCAGCAATAACCTATGGATGCTGATGACTGCAACTATTCCTTATCTGTTTTTCCTTACAGGTCTCTTATCATCTTGGTTGCTTTCCCCTGAACATGCTCTGTATGTCAATGTGTTTTCTAGAATGTGATGTTCAGAACTGGATGCAGTATTTTAAGGGGAGACAATGCACATTATGAAGGAATGATTACTTCTTTGAATATTGATGGCTGAGCCATCCTTGATTGCTTTTGTGCTTTTTCTTTGGCTGTATCACACTACTAAATTATTATAAGTTTATGATTTTTCAAAAGACCCAGATGATTTTTTCCAATATTGCTGACCATTATGGTTCTCTCTATTCTATATCTATCTATTATGGTTCTATATCTATTCTATATCTATATTTTTGATTTTGCCAATCCAAAAGAATTTATTTGAAACTGATGTTGCTGCCTGACTCTTGATGTAGTTCTCTAAGGTGCTTGCAATACCTGATTTTCATGTCACCTGCAAATATAATTATTCTATTTTTGAAACCTGCAACCAAGTTATTTATAAATACATTGAACAGCAAAGGGCCTATAGTGGAACTCTTTAGTATATCACTTGACACTTTGTCCAACTTGATGCGAAGGCATTGATGTCGCTTTTTGGGATATTGTTATTCAATCATCTCTATATACACTTGATATTAACATAGCCCAGTCCACATTGTCTATTTTCTTCACTAGGCTCTCAAAAGAGACATCAGCTAATGCTTTGGCATGATTTATTCTTGATAATCCTATGCTGGCATCTGCCAAGAAATGAATTCTTTGTTTACAACCGGCTTCTCAATAATCTGTTTCAGAGCTTTTCCTGGTGAAAATGTCACACTGACCAGTCTATAGTTGCCTTGGCTGTCCTTCTCTAATTCTCCAGTAAATCTCTTGTCCTGCATGATTTCTTGAAGTTCATGGAAAGAGCTCTGAGATGACATCCACAAGTTTCTTCCAGCTTCCTGGATGCAACTGGGGTGGTTAGTTGGAAAGTTAAACTGATTCACTATAGCCAGGTGCTCCTTAACTATGCCTTTACATACAAATAATCTTATTGTTAGGCCCTCCTTTTGTCCATTTTTCTGCTTAGTTTTTTAAAAAAATACAGTTTCCTTTTCGAAAGAATACGTAGTGAGTGTTCTGTTCCAGCCTATGACCGACCAGCCCTGTTGGAATGTCAGGGACAACCCCTTTTTATAAACAATAGGCTGGAACTAATCCAACCAAATTTATTTGCAAAAGCTAAATGAAAAAGTTCAAACAAAAGTTCAACAAATACAGACCAAGACTTTATCAGAAGCTCTTCAAACAGTTGCCTTCAGCAACCAGCACCTCCCACACATTCCCCTTTTAAACAGCAGTCTCAAGGCGTGGCTTCTCATTGCCTTCTCCTGAGTTGCCTCATTGCTTTCCTTTGCTCAGTTCTGCTGGATTGCCTCCTTCTCCTAGCATCCCTGAACAGAGCCAGCTGTGGATCATCTTCTTCCAATCTTTCAGGCTCACACAGCTGGGTCTGAGGAGGAACAAGACGGGAGGGGCCTGGCTGAGAGTTTTGTGGTGCATCAGAACCTTCCTCTGACACCAAAGGCTCTCCAAACTCCTCCTCCTCTTCCTCTTCAGAATTGTCTGACTCAGCTGCCGAATCCACAGGCTGACGCTGAATCACAACAGTGAGAAATTCTACTTGCTCCCTTTTATATCTTTTCTAATGGCCAGCCATTCCCTCCCTTACTACTTACAGTCAGAAAAGCACTTCTCATTGCTTTTGTATTTCCTTGTGAGCCTAAGGGATGATGATGATGATGATGATGATGGTGATGGTGATGATGATGATGATGATTCTCCTCAATCTTTCTGGTTTTCTTTCTAGAAATAATAGTGACATGCTGGTATAGCTCCTTGTTGAATTCAACAAGACTTATTTTCTTGCATATCTGTGAGGTAGTATGAGAAAAATGAGATCCTCCAGCATGGTCAACCGTGAGATATATTAAGTGATGTTCTTTTGCAATATCTGAAGTTCTAAAAGTTCCCTATCTGTGGTGCATAGATGGAGAGTTAAACATTTCAAGTTTCAAATGGGTAGTTCCAAACTTTCTGGAAACATTTCACCAGGGTTCAAACTGGTGACTAACCTAAAAGTAGAAGTGTTTAGCATAGGGAAGATTTCTGGAATCTTCATAGAATGACAGAACACTTTCAGTAAAGATGGACTAGAAACTTTCAATCTTAAAACATTGTAAATTTGAAGTACTTTGCATACAACTGGATGTAGCAGCTGAATGAATCAACCTTGATCCAATTCTGTTTTTTTATTTTCATCATCAGTTTGATTTGAAAAATGAAAATGGTCATGTATACAAAATTTTAGGCTGTCCATACTGAAATGATTTGGATGTGCTTGGCTTTGATTCAAACTGGCAACCCAGTTCAGAAAATTCAGTTTAAAGATTCAGTCAAATCACTCTCAAACTGGATTATTGTACTACCCTAAGTACTGCATCTATGAAATACAGTCTCATGCAGAGCTAAAATCTGAAAGTATATTATAAGGTTTTTTAAAAAAAAATTAAACTCAAATGTGGAAAGGATCTACATCATTAACTTCTTGGGTAAATATATTTCTTGACATCACTGGAAGAAAGGTGGAACATTATTACAGCTAATAAACACTTCCTAATATTGCCTCATTATATTCTGCAGAATTAACTCTGTTGTCAGTATTGCATCAAATCCTTACCTATGTTTACATGCTTCATATACTACTGTGGAATAATTACCAATAATTATGCTGCTTTCCTTCCCAGTCAGAATTGATATAATCCTCATTCTACCTGATAAATAACATGAACATTATTTCCTTGTTCTGCTTAGACAAGTTAATCACTCAGAAAAAGGTTATCTACCTCCCAAAACCCCCAGTCTATAATATTTGCCCCTTCTTTTGTAACAACCATAATGTGTTTGCAATAAGAATGCCTCATTTTGAGCAATACGTCTTTGTATAAAGAAATTCACTTCAAGAGCAATAAAACCAGTCATGCTCTGAGGCAACTGAATACAATGCTTAATCAATAAAACTTCTGTATTTCCATGAAGCTGGATGTTTCCAAGGTTGTGGTTATCCCTTCTCTTCTGTATGGATATATGTCCTGGATTCTGTACTAAAAACATATCAAACAGCTAGAGAAATTTCACATGCATGCCCTCCTTTGCATTTTTCTCATTTGTTGGCAAGACTGTCTCAAATATGGATGTCTTGGATCACGTGGGGTCCACCAGCATTGAATCTCTGATTGTCAGGGTTAATGACCACCACATGCCTTGCTAATTGCTCTATGGTGAACTGGAGACTGGAAAGAGACCTCAAGGTCATTCATGCAAGTACTGCATAAACACTGTGCAGGGTAACTCTATGCCACTGTGACATCCATCGATGGGAAAGCTGAGGTTGTTGAGCAGGCAAGCCCTGTGTTTTTTTGTTTTGTTTATTTTATTCCATTTATATCCCGCCCTTCTCCGAAGACTCAGGGCGGCTTACAAGCTTAGCAGTAGCCTTCATTCTATGTATATGCCTGCTTATTAGGGCTTTCACACACCCCCGCAAGCGGCATTATTACAAAGTCAGCTTAATTGCCCCCAACAATCTGGGTCCTCATTTTACCTACCTCGGAAGGATGGAAGGCTGAGTCAACCTTGAGCCTGGTGGGATGCGAACCTGCACTAATTGCAGGCAGCTGGTGTTACTTAAGGAGGCATTAGCCCACTGCATTAGCCCACTGCTCCACCAAGGAGCAGTTATGTAGTCTGCAACACAGATGCCACCAAAAATTAATAGAAAATTTGTGAGTGGTATCACAGAATAACAACCACAGTTATTGCAACAATGGACTTCCAGTACCCTCATTGTGCTGGACTTTGTTTCCAGAGTGCAACTGCAGACCATCTCTTTGCATCAGAAACACTACCTATATATATATAAAGGGTGCAACCAAATTGAACTGGCTGAATAACATCTTGTTCACAAGCCAAAAGGAGAGATGTTTCTTGAAGGAGAAAAGACTTTAAAGCTACTGAGTCTAAAAGTTCTACTTCATAAATAATTGAGTCCACCATCTCTAGTTTGAAGGGTCAAACTGGGTCACAATACCAGGCCTGGACTGCTTTTGGTACTTCTGATACTCAGTATGTACTATGATTTAGATTTAGATTTATTAAATTTATATGCCACCCTTCTCCCCAAGGACTCAGGGCGGCTCACAACAATAAAAAAAACATAAAGTACAAAAATTTTTAAAAAATTAAACAATGGATGTAATAAATAAATGACAATTTAACCCAATAAAAGCCAAATTTAAAACCATAGTCAGTCCAGGCCCGCTTTTTAGAACATCCATGTCTTCAGGCCACGGTGGAAGGTCCAAAGGTCAGGGGCCGTCCGCAGCTCCGGTGGCAGTTCATTCCAGAGGATCGGGGCACCCACAGAGAAGGCTCTCCCCTTGGGGGTCGCCAGCCATCATTGCCTAGCCGACGGAAACCTGAGGAGGCCAACTCTGTGGGAGCAAACCGGGCGATGGGAGGTTGACAATGGCAGCAGGTGGTCTCGCAAGTACCCTGGGCCTAAGCCTTGTAGGGCTTTAAAGGTAATTACCAGCACCTTGAATTGCACCCGGAGGGCAACCGGAAGCCAATGCAGCTCGCGCAGGAGTAGTGTAACATGGGAGTATCGAGATCCTCCCATAAGCACCCACACGGCCACATTTTGCACCAGCTGAAGCCTCCGGGTGCACTTCAAGGGCAGCCCCATGTAGACAGCATTACAGTAATCCAGGCAAGAAATGACAAGGGCGTGGGTGACCGTGTATAGGGCATCTCGGTCCAAAAAGGGGCGCAACTGGCACACCAGGCGAACCTGTACAAAGGCCCCCCTGGTCACAGCAGTTAGATGATCTTCCAAGTTAAGCCATGAATCCAGGAGGATACCCAAGTTGCGGGCCCTTTCTGAGGGGGGGGCAGTACCTCCCCCCCATCAAAAGAGATGGAACATGTTGGACAATACGAGATGCCGGTATCCAAAGCCACTCGGTCTTGGAGGGGTTCAGCCTGAGTCTGTTCCTTCCCATCCAGACCCGCACTGCCTCCAGGCACCGGGACATCACGTCAAGGGCATCACTGGGTTGACTCGGGGTGGAGATGAACAACTGGGTACCATCCGCATATTGGTGATACCTCACCCCAAAGCCACAGATGATCTCACCCAGCAGCTTCATATATATGTTAAACAGGAGGGGGGAGAGAACCAACCCCTGAGGTACCCCGCAAGAAAGGGGCCTCGGGGTAGATCTCTGCCCCCCTGCCGATACAAACTGCAAACGGCCCGAGAGGTAGGAGAACCACCATAAAACAGTGCCTCCCACTCCCAACCCCTCAAGCCGTCGCAGCAGGATACCATGGTTGATGGTATCAAAAGCTGCTGAAAGGTCAAGTAGGACCAGGACAGAGGAGCAACCCCTGTCCCGGGCCCACCAGAGATCATCTACCAGTGTGACCAATGCTGTTTCTGTGATGTAACTGGGCCTGAAACTGGACTGGTACAGGTCCAGATAGTCTGCTTCATCCAGGAATTGCGCCACAACACTCTCAACAACCTTCGCTACAAAGCGAAGGTTGGAGACAGGACGATAATTATTCAGTGAGGCCGGGTCCAGGGCAGGCTTCTTGAGAAGGGCCCTCACCACCACCTCTTTTAAGGCGGAGGGGAAGACACCCTCTATCAATGAAGCATTGACAACTGCCTGGAGCCAGCCCCCTGTCATCTCCCCGGCGGCCGAAACTAGCCAGGAGGGGCATGGGTCCAATAAACAAGTTGTAGTGCTCAGTTTACGCATAATCCTGTCCACATCATCTAAAGAAACAGGGTCAAACTCACCCCAAATGGTATAACCAAGACCTACCCTCTCCACTCTGCCGGATTCCACCCAGTCGGAGTCCAAGCCAGTCCAGATCCGAGTGATTTTGTCCTTCAGATACTGTACAAATTCCTCAGCCCTACCCTGCAAGGGGTCATCCCTCAGTCCCTGGTTAAATAGGGAGCAGGTCACTCTAAACAGGGCGGCTGGGAAGATATCTGCGGATGCAATGAGAGTGGAAAAGTAAACATGCTTTGCTGCTTTAATTGCCACTAGGTAAGACTTAAGATAAGTTCTTAGCTGTGTTCAGTCAGATTCAGATCTGCTGGACCTCCAACAGCTCTCTAGGTGTCTTTTCCAGCGCTTCATCTCTCGGAGTCCCTCAGTGAACCAGGGGGCCACCTGGGATCTGCGCCGGGTCAGAGGCCGCAAATGCACAACTCGATCCAAGGTCCCAGCAGCCGCCCTCTCCCAGGCTGCTACTATGGCCTCGGCAGAGTTGTGGGCAAGGGAAGCAGGAAATGTCCCAAGCTTCATCTGGAACCTCTCAGGGTCCATCAGGCGCCTGGGGCAGAACCACCTGGTCGCTTCTGCCTCCCAGCGGTGGGGGGTGGCATTCTGAAAGTCTAGCCGGAGGAGAAAATGATCGGAACATGACAGGGGTTGGATGGTTAAATCCCCCCTACCCAGATCATTAATCCACTGCCCAGAGATAAAAAACAGGTTGAGTGTGTGCCCTCCATTATGGGTTGGGTCTTGAATTACTTGAGTCAGGTCCATGGCTGCCATGGAAGCCATGAACTCCCAAGCCAACTCAGATGCCTCACCCGTGGAAGGCAGATTGAAATCCCCCAGAACTATAAGCCTGGGGAACTCAATCGCCAACCTAGGCAAGACGTCGAGGAGCTTGGGCAGGGCCGATGACATGCAGCTGGGAGACAGGTACATAATCAATAGGCACAACTGAACTCCAGGACCCCACTTCAAAAGGAGAGACTCACACCCGCCTATCTGAGGGACAGTGGCCACTCACGGACAAAGACTCTCCCTAATAATAACCGCCACCCCCTCCACCCTTGCCCTGGGCCCGCAGCTGGTGAAGTACCTGGAAGCCCAGTGGGCATAGTTCCAAAAGGGGGACACCCCCCTCTTGGCCCAACCAGGTCTCTGTGATGCAAGCCAGGTCCGCGTTCTCCTCCTCAATAAGGTCATGTATGAGGGGAGCCTTGTTCACCACTGACCTGGTATTGAAACCAACCTGAGCCCAGGGTCCTGCAATCCTATGCCCCCGGGGGAGCAAGAAGAGCATCAAGGGTGGGAACAGGCAACCGCTTGGATACAACTATGTTTCCTTTGAATCAACCTGTGAACTTCAATAACTGCTCTGGATGACAATTGTGTGTGCATGAAAGTCTCATGCTTTTTCACTCCTGCTGTTCTTTTAGAATTTCTTTCAAATCTTACCATGCTTTGTAAGTTTACTCCCTGATTGACTCTCAGTTCAGTTAAATGAAGCTTCGCTTGGCTGTTAAGCTTTTGTGAGTTCACTTTAATGCTAATATATTTCTTCTTTCTCTCTAATGATGTCTGAGTCTTGATTTATTTTTAGAGTAACTGTTCCTATCTTTATAGTTTGGAGAAATACATATCTCTTTTAACTTTTTTAAAGACTGAGATTCTGTGCATGGAAGTCTATCATTAAGAAAGCTTTTGAGTTTCTCTGTTTGAATTCAAAGTTAGTCTATATTCTGCAAAATAATATACTAATTAACTAGTTTTGTTATGATAATAAAATTATTCTTGCAACTTTTCAATTATTTATGAAAATCATCTGCAACATAGCAGGCTATGCTGTTTTTGCTACCATCTACAAGTCTTCATTTGTAATTAAAAACAGATAAGTGAAAAAAAAAACAAGGCTTTTGTCATCTGGATTTTTAAAGCAGTCCTAGATATGTATAAGTCCTGAAATCTAAAGCTTTTAGAGATTGTTTAGATGTCCAATGAAAATTTGTTTCATGGTAAATTAAACCCATTGGTTTTTAATTTACATTGGAACAACGTGGAAGAAGATTACCTAGATGATTGACCTTCAGATACTTAAAAATAACTAGCATTTCTTTCTGCTGTCTTCTCTAAGTTGAACAGACCCAATACCTTCAACTTTTAGAGTTTTCTTCATAAATTATTGTTCCTCTTCAGGCTCATTATCAGGATAATTTCCCTACTTTGAGCATGCTCTAGTATAGATTGTCAGTGTCCTTCCTAAAATATCATACCCACAACTGAATGCAATATTAAAATGCAGAATAGTGAGGAAAGATGATTTATTTCCATAATGGCTTTGCTTAATGATTGCTTATTATCTTTTGTGAATGGTGGCTATTAAGTTATGTGTAATGGCAGCTTTTGATGGCCAAGGGCTAAACTTATCCAGTCTTGAATAAGAAGACTGTAGTGAGTGGTGCATCTACTGTATGCAATGTATGGTGAGGATGTATTTTCTGTTTTTGGCATTACAGTATCTTGCAAAGCTATGTCATTTTATTAGTACTTTGTTCATTTTTTTACAACTGTTATTTTTCACATGAGCTCCCTAATGAGTTTTATTTGATCTCTTGTTCAAGAGCAATCCAAGTTATTTTCCTGATCCCATCTAATGAAAGGGGCTTATCCTACTGCTTTGAAGTGTATTTTGGTTTAATACAAGGACTGCAAGGTTATCTTGGTAGTTATGGAAAATAAAATTCCAGCCTCTGCTAGGTTTCCTCACTTTGGAGGGAACTGCAGTGACCTGAAACAGAGCCAGTAGCAACAGGATTGGGATCACTAATAAGGATAGAAGTTGGTGGAAAACACTCAAGCTCAATAACATTAAAAGATCTATAGATTAAGGCATGCTTTTCAATTATAGTGCAAACCTGCAGACACCCCCACTATCCAAGGAAAAAAAAATCAGATTCTGCCTTAATGTACGCAGAAATATATTGGTTCTAATCTAAAAGAAATTCATTTGCAGAAATGCTTGTATCATTGTTACTTTCCTCTTAATGAATCTTGCTAAAGACTTTGTGAGAATCATCTGGAGAAAGCTCATTTTCAGTTTAGGCAGCTATGAAAAGCTTGACAAGAGTTCTGCTTGGATGTGTATTCAAGTAAGATAGAATAAATGACTAGTGAAGAAATCCAGCATAGAACTTGTTGGCAGAGACTCTGTACCCAGTGTGAGCCTCATGTTTTTAAACGACTAAAATGCTTATATGACCATTATTATAAATTATGATTTAGCTGCATATAAGAGACAACAATGAATTGCACATACTGTGTCAAGCCATAATATGGGTCTTTAGTTTTTGGCTGAGCCTAGCCAGTGATAGCTTATTGAACAATGGTTGAACTCACATGTTCGTTCAAAATTATGCAAGCAGATAGCCACCCCGTGATGTCCTCCTAAACGTGGAAATCCTTTTTAGACAAAACCCTAACCTAAGTGTAGGAGATGATCAGGCTGAGTCCAAGGGAAGTGTCAAACACATCATCAGTCATAAATCTCTTCACACACATGATATCTAAGTTTGGGCCACTTTGAATTCCTTCTACCCTTACCTACCACCAATTTTCTTTGGCCATTCATAGTTCAGATTCTTTTTTTTTATTGAAAAGTTTTCCAATACATTTTATATTTAACAAAACAACCCCTCCCAACCCACCCCCCTTCCCAACCCAGCCCAACCCTCCCTCCCTCCCCTTCCCCCCTCCCCGACTTCCCAGAGCTAAATACAAGGTATAAAAGTAAAAACAATCATAATCTACCATATGCTAACAACAATGAGTTATTAAGTCTATCGCACTTTAACTCTTGTAAAATGACTACAAGCAATATAAATATCACATCAATACTTATTCAAATGCTAAATGAAACTTTTTAGTCCCATATTTATTCTGGATGTAATCAATCCATTTTTTCCACTCCACAATGTATCTCTGTTGCGAATGGTCCTTCAAATACGCCGAAATCTTTGCCATTTCTGCCAGGTTGGAAACATTTAGAGTCCATTCTTCTATAGTTGGCAGTTCTTCCTTCTTCCAATATTGCCCTATTAAAAGTCTTGCTGCCGTAATTAAATTCAACATCAACTTAGTGTCCACAACAGTAGTGTCAGTAATAATACCCAGTAAGAACAATTGTGGAGAAAACTTTATCCTTCTCTTAAATATCTTCTGCATATTCCACCAAATTTTGATCCAGAAAGCTTTAACCTTTTTACAGGTCCACCATATATGAAAATACATTGCATCTTCACCACCACACCTCCAACATTTAGGCTGGTAGTTTGGATACATACTTGCTAATTTTTTGGGATCTAAATGCCATCTAGTTCAGATTCTTGTAAAGAGCGTAAGCTTGCAATAAATCTTTATACCTATATTTGAAATGCCTGGTTCTCCTGATTTCCCTGGAGTCATGTTCACAAACATCTGGGAAAGCAAAGGAAAGTCACAGGGATTTGAGAGGAGGGAACTATCTCTGAAAGGAAAAAGCAGATACAAGTAAACCAATCTATGCAGGAGGCAACCAATGAGTTTATCACAGATGAAAAGGGCAAGAAGAAAAGATAGTCAGTTTAGTCTGTTGATGGCTATAGTGCAGACTGACCACCAATCTGGTGCCTGTGCCAATCCATTGCAATCCAGAGTAAAATTTCTAAAGCTGGTTTAAGAAAAGATGGAATCATTTAACAAATTTAGGTTGCCCCATAGACTTGCCCTTAGGGTAAGCAAGCCTTTTTGAGAAGAATGTTGTATGGCCTGTATGTTAAAATTAGTAGAAACCTATCTAATAGCAATCTAAATCCTTCTGATACCTAATATTCCTGATGATCTCATATTTCAAATTATAGGCGAATTATATTTTCAGATCAGGAAAGTGTTACAAAGGATGTTAACTTGGGTTGCACATGCTGCATCATGAGAACTATAGACCATAGGAAATCAAAGACTGGATAGAGAAAAGACTATCCTCACACTCTCTGAAATAGGTACAAACATAAAAGACTAAATTTTTTTTAAAAACTTAGCTTTTGTCAGCATCTGCTGACATCGTCAGAGTTTAAGCCAGGATTGAGGAAAGTGCTCTTATAGCCTCTGTAAGGCCAATCATTTAGCGAATGAGCGTGTTATGGGTCTGTTCAGCTCCCACCCTCCCATAATAAATTGCTCCGTTCCTGTTTCCCTCAGGCTCTTTGACAGCTGTTTAAATTTTGGCGCTTTGCTTCTCTCCACTCACCCCGCCCGTGTGGAGCGTGCGTTCTGCCACGCGCGGTCATCCCACTGCTTATCTGACATTTCTTTGTGTGATCCCGCCAGTTTGGCTGTTCATTCTTCCTTGCTGTCATCATCACTATCCACATTGTTCCCGAGTTCTTCCCTGTTGCCCATTGGTGCAATCTGCCTCATTGTCGTCATTTGCTGTAATGCTGTATTGATTGGTGAGAGGTAATGATCCTCCATTCCCCTGTTCGTGCTAGAGCGGGTCTGTGGTTGTTTCATCCTTTCATTTTTCTTGCTTGATGATTCTTGCCAGTGCAGCATCTGATAAGCTGGCAACAGCTTAATATGCCGGTTAATAGAATACTGATTGGATAGCCATGCCTCTTTTAATAGATGGCCACCCTTAGTTGCATCATGAGCAATGACTCTGGCCTCCATAAAATTAAAGGTGTGATTGTACTCCATGGTGTGAGCACATACCTGGGATCGTTGTTCTTGTTGTTTAATGGCCAGTTCATGTTCATGAAGCCTTGTTCGAAGGTGTTTTGTGGTCTCACCCACATAATTGCATGCACAATTATTACAGTTAATTTGATAGACAATGGATGAGAACATTTTCCTCAATCCTGGGTTAAACTCTTAAACCTTGGTGGAGCAGTGGGCTAATGCCTCCTTAAGTAACACCAGCTGCCTGCAATTAGTGCAGGTTCGCATCCCACCAGGCTCAAGGTTGACTCAGCCTTCCATCCTTCCGAGGTAGGTAAAATGAGGACCCAGATATCAGCCCCCCGTCTGACGAGCCACCAAAAAGAATGAATCCGGAACGGGAGCTGGTTCTCCTGAGCCACGTTTATTATCCTCACAAACAGTTGCTCGAAGACAGACGAAGTCAGCGTTGATTCCACAGCACAATCAACGCTGTTAAATAGCCGGCAAAGCTGACACCCACCACCACACCCTTAATTGCTCCACCACGCCCTCACACTACTTAACTACCGCCTCCCATGGTTCCCACCCTTTGGCACCCGTCCCACCACCATTGCAGCTGGTAAGCCACCCCCCAGCCCAAACCACCCTCCTTTCCCCCAGAGCTCCGCATATTTCCATCTCCCCCCTCAGCTCCCCAGACCGCCGCGAGTTGTGTCCTGAGCCCCTCCCCGACCCGCCGGTAGTCTCCGCCACCCTCTGAGCCCCCCTGGCGCCCGTCCTTGTTCTGCCGCTCGGACGCTGGGCAACCACCGGCTGCTCCACCGTATGGCCGCTCCCTGGCCTTCTGGTCGGCCCCGGAGGCTGCTGGGCTGCGTCGGCGTCCACGCCCTTTTCTCCAGTCCCTGGAAGCCGGTAGGGCGCTCCGTGGCCGCACTCGGCGGCCGCACTCCTTCCTGGCTTGTTGGCTGCTTCCGGGAGCCGGTGGGTTGGTCCGCGGCCTCCCCAGCTGACGGGCGGGTCGCCGCTGCGCTGTCTCCTCGGCTGCTCTCCTCCCTGGTTTGTTGGGATGGCGTGGGCGCTGGCGGCCGTTTCCGGAGCCCGGCAGCTCGTTGGAGAGGTGAAGAGGCTGGCGGAAGTCCCTGGAGGCCGGTAGGTCGCTCCGTGGCCTCCCCGGGCGTTGGGCGGGTGGTTGCTGGGGTGTTGCGACGGCCGTGCACTGTCCCGGCCCTCCGGGAGACCGCGGGCGCCGGCGGTAGGTTTCGGGGCCTGGCGGGTCGCTCCGCGGCCCCACTGAATGTCGGGCGTGCCGGGCCCAACATGCCACCCCCCCTACCAAGGGTCCTCCTGCAGATGTAGAGAACAAAGTCACACAATCATTCACCCCGCATACACCACCGTTTCCCCTACCTCCTGGTCTGCCAGGGTGAGCACGGTGGAATGCCCAGACCAAGCGTGGAGCATGGACATCTCCCCGCGACACCCACGTTGCCTCCTCCACCGGGTACCCCTTCCACCGAAGGAGATACTGTATGGCGCCCCTCCGCACCCTGGAGTCCAACACCTCCTGCACCTCGTACTGATCGGCATGTACTGGTCCGGGGCCCCCCTCTCCAGCCGCTGCAGTGGCCGCAGGAGCAGGCTTTAGCAGGCTACTGTGAAATACTGGGTGGACCTTACCCAAGAACTTCGGCAACCACAGTCGCACCGTCACTGGGTTTACCACCTGCACCACCCGGAACGGCCCAAGGTACTTAGGTCCTAGCTTGCGGCATGGGACCTGTAACCGTAAATACTTGGTGGACAAGTAGACCAGGTCCCCCACCCGCGGTGTAACAAAAGGCCTCCGTTTCTTGTCTGCCTGTGTCTTGGTCGCAGCGGCGGACCGATCTAACGCATCCTTTGCAGCCCCCCATGCGGCCTTGATTTGTCGCATCCATTCCTGCGGTGAGCGCGTAGGCCCCTCCTCTTGGGCGCAGTCAGCGAAGGGAACGAATTCATGGCCGGTGACCACCCGATATGGAGAGAAGCCAGTACTGCTATGAACCGCATTATTGTACGCCACTTCGGCGAGCAGTAACAGGTCCACCCAGTCAGTTTGCCGGAAAGAAATGTAGCTCCGTAGATACCGTTCTACAGCGGCGTTGGCACGTTCTGCGGCCCCGTTGGTGCTGGGGTGATAGGCCGTACTCAGCCCCTGCGATGAGCCGATATGACGCAGGAATTCTCTCCAGAACTGTGCTGTGAACTGCACCCCTCTGTCCGAGATCACACGCCGCGGCACTCCATGCAATCGGTACACTTGTGTAAGAAACAGCCATGCCAGCCGACGAGCTGATGGCAATCCCTTACAAGGAACAAAGTGTGCCTGCTTGGAAAACAGGTCAACCACTGTCCAAATGACGGTGTGACCCTTGCTCTCTGGGAGGTCCACAACAAAGTCCATGGCGATGTCTTGCCATGGCCGAGTCGGGTCAGCCACCTGCTGCAACAGCCCCAAAGGCTTCCCAACTTGGGGTTTTGTAGTAGCACAAACATGGCAACGCCGTACATACTCCTCGATGTCACTCTTCATGCGGGGCCACCAGAATTGACGACGTGCCAGGTGTAAAGTTTTCACAAACCCGAAATGTCCCGCCTGCTTGGTGTCGTGACAGCCAAAAAGAACCCGTGGCCGCACAGTTTCAGGTACATACAATCGTGATCCATGCCACGCCAGGCCTTCCTGCATAGTCAATAGTCCCGAATTACTCCGTAACCAAGCGTCCTCCTGCAGGGCCCTTTGGATTGCCTGGTTCAAACCCTCCTCTGTCACCTGATCAGCACTCTCTGAACCAACCCCCTCCTCCATCAGTGTTGGGATGAGTGCCTGCACCACCTCCTCCCTCTTGCTGTCAAACTGAGGCATGCAGGATAAAGCATCCGCCAGAAAGTTCCGTCCCCCCGGCACATACTTCAACACAAACCGAAAGCGACGGAAGTATAATGCCCATCGGACGTGCTTAGGCGACAAGCGGCGAGGGGTCTGTAGGGCCTCCAGGTTTTTATGGTCCGTCCACAGTTCGAATGGACGGGAGGTCCCTTCCAGGTGGTGCCGCCAGGTCTCCAAGGCCCAACAGACCGCAAAAGCCTCCTTCTCCCACACCGCCCAGGCCCGTTCAGTGTGAGTCAGTTTCTTGGAGGCATAAGCGCACGGCTGCAGGACCCCGGAACTGCTCCGCTGAAGGAGGACGGCCCCAAGAGCAACATCGCTCGCATCCGCCTGCACTACATAAGCCAGGTCGGGGTCGGGGTGTCGCAAAATGGGCTCCTTAGTGAAGAGGGACTTCAATTCCTCGAATGCCCGCTGACACGCTGTGGACCACTCCAATTTAAGCCCTGGTCGTGGGCGCGTCTTCAGTTGTCGTGTGCGAAGAAGATCTGTTAACGGCAGGGCGATGGCCGCAAAGCGTGGGATGAACTGTCTGTAGAAGTTGGCAAAGCCGAGGAAACTTTGCAACTGTCGACGGGTCCGCGGAGCCTGCCACTGTTGAATGGCGTGTACCTTTCTAGGATCCATCTCCACTCCTGCCGCCGATATGCGATACCCAAGGTAGTCCAGCTGGGCCCTATGGAACTCACACTTGGACAGTTTAACATAGAGCTGCGCTTCCCGCAGTCTTGTCAATACCTGGCGCACAAGGATTACATGCTCCTCCAAGGTGTCCGAGTAAATAAGGATGTCGTCCAAGTACACTAAAACTCCCCGGTACAGGAACTCATGCAGGACCTGGTTGATCAATTGCATGAATACAGCTGGGGCTCCCTGTAAGCCAAACGGCATCACTCGGAACTGGAAACTACCAAGGGGACAATTAAACGCAGTCTTCCACTCGTCCCCGGCTCTGACCCTCACCCGGTAGTAGGCCTCCCTTAGGTCCAACTTGGTGAATACCCGGCCTGTCGCCAAATGGGCCAACAGGTCCTTCATCAAAGGAAGGGGATAGAGGTGCTCCACACACACACCGCGTTAACCCCTCGGTAGTCCACACAAAAGCGCAGGCCCCCATCCTTCTTCTCGCGAAAGAGCACCGGCGCCGCCACTTGAGACCGTGCTGGTTGGATGAACCCTCTCTCCAGGTTTTTATCTATGTACCGCCGTAACTCCTGCATCTCCTTCGGGGACATGGCATACATACGGGGCTTAGGCAGTCTGGCACCAGGTTCGAACTCGATGGCACAATCCGTCGGCCGGTGGGGTGGTAACGAATCGCATTCCCGTTCGTCGAAGACGTCCATTAGGTCAGAGTAAACTCGGGGTACGTGCACCTTCGGGTCCTCCACAACCCCGTAAGCCTTCTCCCGCATCCCCGTGTCATCCGGCCCCAGAAAGGAATGGTGGAGAGGGGGCTCGGCGCCCAGACCCAAGCGAAGATGACGGCAACCCCCCTCCCACCAAATCGTGGGGCCCCATTTGTCAAGCCAGGTAAGGCCCAGGATAACAGCTTCAGTCATAGAGGGTACCACGACAAAGCGCAAAGTCTCCCAGTGGGCCCCCAACTCCAGCCGGACTGGTTCGGTAACATGAGTGATAGGAGCCCCCCCAAGGAGTGACCCATCCACTTGCTGGAAGCGAAGGGGAGTTACCAGGCGTCGCAACCGGATACCCACTGTAGCCGCTGTTTTCTGGTTGATAAGACACCGGGTGCTCCCTGAATCGATCAAAGCCCTAACCGCCCGCCTCTGCCCAGACAGGGGGCTCACCAGTACCACTGGGAACACGAAGGGACACACCGGGGCACTTACCATTGGATCCTCCTCCAGCTCCAGATCCTCGAGGTCTTCTGTCGGCGTGGGCTGGGCGGTTACTGGTCCGGTCACCAGGGGAGGAGTCGTCACCCGACGAGTGTCATCGGCCGCCTGATAAGCAGTTCGGGACCGCTCTGAGGTCTTCCTAGCGGGCAAGGCCCATGTCGAGGTCGCAGGGGGAACCATTCGGGCCGGCGGAAGCGGGCATTCAGCCGCCCGATGACCCGGCTGGTCACACCGAAAACACCTAATACCAGGCCGTGGTGGCTGTACGGAGGGGACTTTAGCCACCGACAAGCCAGGCCGCTCCTCCAGCTTTGCCCTTTCGGCCGGCCGCCGGGCTCCGGTCACCCCCTCAGGCCTTCCTCGAGTATCCTGTAAGCCAATGTCCAGCTCAACATCCACCCGGAACCAGTCCTGCAGACGGGCCGGCACCCCCCTTACCACGCAAGCTCGCCGCAAGGCACTGTCGAGCCCAGCCTTGAAGTGATGCACTAGAAGGCGTTCTGGCCAGGACCGTAGCCTCCCGGCCACCTTCCGGAATTCCCCAACATAATGCACTGCCGGTCTTCCCTGCTGGCGCAGATCCAACACCTCGGCTTCGGCGCGGAGCACCCGCGAGATATCCTCAAAACGGGCCCGTAGAGCCTCCAGGAAAAGACCAAGGTCCCCGAGCTCACGGGCATGATCACCGTATAGGTCGGCCGCCCAGGCCGCGGCTTCTCCTTGTAGACACGCCGTCACGGCCACTACCATCGCCCACTGGGACGTGTAGGCCGACCCGTATTGGTCCATATGGTTAATCACCTGGCCCAAGAACATTGCCAGGCGGTCTGGATGACCATCATAGACTGCGGTCAGGGGCGGTGGACCCCATGCCAGCCCTGGACCCCAAGGACCCAGCGGCATCCCCTGGACTGGAACCCCCCATCCGGTCGTAACGGCTGTTGTCTTGGTCTTCCGGCCAAGCCATCCCAGGGGGCCATGCCGCTTGGTACTGCCGTTGCGGGAGCCAGGACCCCGGGACCCCTGTGGACCTCAGGTTGACGGACCAGGCCCTGGAACCTCGGGCTGTCCATACGGAAGCGGGGCGGGCTAGACCGCCGTGTGGGGGCACCTGGGAGGGACCACTGCCCCTGGTCTGACTCATCTGGAACAGACCAGAACCCAGGCTCCCGACCCCTCACTTCCCCGAACTGCTCTCTGAGCACCTCCATGGTATGGCTGCCCGGGGCGGTGGAGTAGCTCCATTCTTCACCGCTGTCCTCCGTGAAACACCGCTCCCTCCACTCTGTAGACGCATGTTTGGGCCGGGTCGTCTGGCCTTGGCCGGGCCCTTTGTGTTCCCCAGCGGAGTGTGTCCACCGATCGCTGCTGCGGCCCCGCACTCCAGCCTCCTGAGGCCCCGGACCAGGGCCGTCGAGAGGGGGAGGCCTTTCCTTCCGCCGCACCGAGGGCAATGCCTCCTCCCCCACCTCCACCGACTCCAAGAGCCCAGCCGTAGCTCCAGCTTCCTCCTGCTCCTCAGCCAGCGGTGCAGGATCCTCCGTACCTTCTGCCATAGCAAACTCCCAGGGAGTGCTCTCCACCAAAAGTAAAGGAACGCTGACTTACTATCAGCCCCCCGTCCGACGAGCCACCAAAAAGAATGAATCCGGAACGGGAGCTGGTTCTCCTGAGCCACGTTTATTATCCTCACAAACAGTTGCTCAAAGACAGACGAAGTCAGCGTTGATTCCACAGCACAATCAACGCTGTTAAATAGCCGGCAAAGCCGACACCCACCACCACACCCTTAATTGCTCCACCACGCCCTCACACTACTTAACTACCGCCTCCCATGGTTCCCACCCTTTGGCACCCGTCCCACCACCATTGCAGCCGGTAAGCCACCCCCCAGCCCAAACCACCCTCCTTTCCCCCAGAGCTCCGCATATTTCCATCTCCCCCCTCAGCTCCCCAGACCGCCGCGAGTTGTGTCCTGAGCCCCTCCCCGACCCGCCGGTAGTCTCCGCCACCCCCTGAGCCCCCCTGGCGCCCGTCCTTGTTCTGCCGCTCAGACGCTGGGCAACCACCGGCCGCTCCACCGTATGGCCGCTCCCCGGCCTTCTGGTCGGCCCCGGAGGCTGCTGGGCTGCGTCGGCGTCCACGCCCTTTTCTCCAGTCCCTGGAAGCCGGTAGGGCGCTCCGTGGCCGCACTCCTTCCCGGCTTGTTGGCTGCTTCCGGGAGCCGGTGGGTTGGTCCGCGGCCTCCCCAGCTGACGGGCGGGTCGCCGCTGCGCTGTCTCCTCGGCTGCTCTCCTCCCTGGTTTGTCGGGACGGCGTGGGCGCTGGCGGCCGTTTCCGGAGCCCGGCAGCTCGTTGGAGAGGCGAAGAGGCTGGCGGAAGTCCCTGGAGGCCGGTAGGTCGCTCCGTGGCCTCCCCGGGCGTTGGGCGGGCGGTTGCTGGGGTGTTGCGACGGCCGTGCACTGTCCCGGCCCTCCGGGAGACCGCGGGCACCGGCGGTAGGTTTCGGGGCCTGGCAGGTCGCTCCGCGGCCCCACTGAATGTCGGGCGTGCCGGGCCCGACACCAGATTGTTGGGGGCAATTAAGCTGACTTTGTAATAATGCCGCTTGGGGGTGTGTGTGAAAGCTCTAATAAGCAGGCATATACATAGAATGAAGGCTACTGCTACCCCTGAGTCTTCGGAGAAGGGCGGGATATAAATGGAATTAAAATAAATAAATAAAATAAATAAACTCTGATGATGTCAACAGATGCTGATGAAAGCTAAGTTTTAAATAAATTTTTAGTCATATATATATATATATATATATATATATATATATATATATATATATATATATATATATATGGGACGCGGTGGGTCAGTAGGTTAGGATGCTGAGCTTGTCGATGTGTGTGTGTGTGTGTGTGTGTGTGTGTACAGCCATACACAGTTTTGAAATCAGCAGACTCATCACCACAAAAAAGCTGCATTCTGTGGCGAGTCCTTTGGCAGTCAAAAATTTAATCACAGTGAATTGCTTAAAGTGCACCACAGACTTTAATTTTATGAACAATAATGACACACACAACCTTTTCTCAAAGCAAATTGTCATCAACTGAAGTGAAAGAAGAGATGCCAAATAATACATCAGAGCTTTTATCATGTCAATATTGTCATCTGTTGGAGACTTATAATATTATAGGTGTTAAGTCGTGGGCTCTTGGGTGAAGAAATGACGACACGAGGCTGAGTACAGGATAAATCATACTTTATTCTTGCTGGAACTGTACTGAAACTTGGGCTGCAACCAGCCACAATATATATTCTAGCCAATGGGTTTGAACCCACTTTGCCACCTGGGGCTAGCCAACTGCAGGAGCGGAGACAGCCAGTCTGGGTTGCTGGAGAGCCATTGGCTGCTCCAGCAATGCACGTGGTGTATCACCACAAGCCCAGTATATAACACCCCTCCCCTCTTAGATTGAACTATGACAACCGCGATTAGTCTTGACAGTTGTCAAGACTTATTAATCAACTCACATACAACTGTAGTGATAATAATAAAAATAATAAAATCACTGTGGCTACAATGAGATTAAACAACGTCTAATGAACAGGTTTCCATTGCAGAAAAGAGCAGTTTCACAATGCACTAATTTCTGTAGTTAGTGGTAACAAGTTTTACAACAATATCCATCACTTTATTTTACTGTACAATGTAATCTGTGAGGCATGCAGGAGGCTTGTGTGGCCTAGAGAAATGTCTTGGAGTTCCCATCACTTTGTGGTCTACCAGCTTACCCAGTGGGCTGGGTAGACCCATGTCCCTTTGTGCTCCAGTGTCAAGGGGATTCGAAACACTCTGGCTGGCCTCACCACATTGGCCCATCCCAGAGGCAGTCTGTTCTGCAGAGTAGGCACAGCGGTCGCTGAAATTAGGTTGGCTCGCTTCACCAGGAGGTCCATGTTGCACTCCCGTGCTACCCGGTTCTTCCTCAGAATCCATCTCCTCTGAGAAGGGAAAACCCTAGTGGTCCAAGTGAGGGCTGGCTTGTTTGAGGACCTTGGGAGGGACTTATGACACAGTCCTCACTTAGTGGCCATTCTGGAAACTTTTTCCTGAGTTGGTCAATGTGTCTTCTGACAACTTGCCCTCCCTCCAACCCCACTTCATAAGATAGGGGTCCGGATGCCTTGGTTATTTGACCAGAAACCCATAAATTCCCTTGACCATAGTTCCTGGCCCAAACCCAATCGCCCAAGTGCAGCCCCCTCGGGGGTTTTGGTCAAGAGGCTTCTGTTGCCACTCTGTCTGGATGCAACCTGTCCAGTTTAGTAATCAAACATCTCCCTGAACAAAGTTCTGCAGGACTTTTACCTTTGGCAGTGCAGGGCGTAGAATGCTGGCAGAGTAAGAAATCTGTGAATCTGTGATGCCAGTCACCTGTGACAATGCGCTTGAGTGCCTCCTTTGTTGTCCTCACCATGCATTTGGCTTGTCCATTAGAAGATGGATGAAATAGTGCAGACATTGCATGTCTGATAAGATTAGCTCTAAGAAAAGCCTGAAATTCAGCAGCAATGAATTGGGCCCCATTATCAGAAACTAAGACATCAGGCAACCCATGTTTTGCAAAGAGTTTTCTCAGCACCTGGATGGTCCTAGCAGTAGTCATGTTAGGAACTGGAATTACTTCCAGCCATTTTGAGTGGCTATCCACTACTATCAGGAAAAGCTGCCCCTGAAAAGGCCCAGTGTAGATCCTAGTGTGAATCCTAGACCAGGGAGTGTGCGTTTCCTCCCACCTGTGAAATGGGGCCTGAGGCATTTCAGGCCTAGTTTGCTGGCATGTATGACAACCATGAACTTTACACTCAATGGCCTTATCAAGGCCAGGCCACTAAAGGTAGCTTCTGCTAAGGCTTTCATTCTGACAATGCCTGGATGACTTTCATGTAAGGAGTGTAAGACCCTGTCTCTTAGGGAAGTGGGAATTATGATTCTGTTCCCCCATAAAATGCACCCTTTATGTGCAGACAACACATGCCTCCTGACAAAATAACTTTGAAATTCAGAGCCTGGACTTTTTTCCAACCAGCCCATGTATACCCATGACAACACTCTAATCATAATTTTATCTGTGGCAGTTTCAGTAGCAATATCCCCTGCATGGAGGGGAAACTCAGGTATGTCCTGTATGGACAGTATTCTAGCAGCAGGAGCTGGATCAGGATCCATTAGTGGCAGTGATAGTCTGCTGAGGCCATCAGCATGGCCCATTTCCTTTCCTGGTTTATGAATTAACTTAAAATTGTATGCAGACAAAAAAATAGATCATTTCAACATTCTTGGAGAGAGTATGTGGGGGGTTTGTTTGTCTGTTGTGAACAGTCCCAACAGAGGTTTGTGGTCAGTGTAGACAGTGAAATCCCTGCCATATAAATAATCATGATTTTTTTTAACTCCAGCAACTATGGCCAGGGCCTCTTTGTCAATCTGGGCATAGTTGTATTCAGCAGAGGATAAGGTCCTTGAGTAAAATGCAATAGGGACCTGTTTCCCATTTTTCTCTATGTGGCTTAAGACTGCCCCCACCCCATAGGGAGATGCATCACATGCAAGACATACAGGTTTAGACTCTATGTAATGAGTTACAGTGGACTTTTCTGATAGAAGTGCTTTCAAATCCTGGAAACATTTTTCGTGTAAGTTAGTCCATTTCCAAGGGGCTTTTTTGTCAAGCAGCCTGTGGAGGGGCTCTGCTATTGCTGCCTTATGAGGTAGGAATGTGCAATAAAAGTTTAGGAGACCCAAAAATGCTTGCCACTCTCCTTTTGATTTGGGCCTAGGAGCCATTTTAATGGCCTTCACATTAGAATCAGCGGGGTGAATACCATTAGCATCAATGCGGAAACCCAAGAATTCTGTTGATGAGACCCCAATACTACACTTGTTCTTTTTTAATTTATTTATTTATTTATTATTTATTTATTTATTCGTTTTATATACCGCCCTTCTCCCGGAGGACTCAGGGCGGTGTACAGAGCAAAGTAAGTATACAATAAACCAACAATAAAACAAATAAAACCCCAGATCTACAAATAAAACCCCAAATCTATCAGGCCAGGCCGGCTTGCTGGAATAGATAGGTTTTTAAGTCACGCCGGAAGGTGCGAAGGTCGGGGGTCATCCGGATTTCAGCTGGTAAGCGGTTCCAGAGGATTGGCGCACCCACCGAGAATGCTCTCCCCCTGGGGGTCACCAGCCAGCATTCTCTGACCGGTGGCACCCTGAGGAGGCCCTCTCTGTGGGAGCGCACAGGACGGAGGGGTGTTGACGCTGGCAGTAGGTGCTCCCGTAGGTAATCCGGACCCATGCCATGTAGGGCTTTGTATGTCATCACTAGCACCTTGAATTTCACCCGGAAGGCAACTGGAAGCCAGTGCAGCTCACGAAGCAGAGGTGTAATATGGGAGTATCGGGGAGCCCCCAAAAGCGTCCGTGCAGCTGCACTTTGTACCAGCTGAAGCTTCCGAGTGATTCTCAAGGGCAGCCCCATGTAAAGAGCGTTGCAGTAGTCAAGACGAGAGGTCACAAGTGCATGGGTGACTGTACGTAAGGCATCCAGGTCCAGATAGGGTCGTAGCTGGCGCACCAGACGAACCTGAGTGAAAGCCCCCCTAGTCACAGCTCCTATGTGATCTTCTAAGGAGAGCTGTGAATCTAGGAGGACACCCAGGTTGCGAGCCCTATCTATTTGAGGCCTGCTTCACGAAGCCTCTGCAAAACAGCCCTGAGCCTTCTGGCCAACACTTCTGGGGATTCCCCAGCAATAGGAACATCATCAAAATAAGGGCAGACACCCTGGATACCCTTAAGTGTATGTTCCATAATCCTTTGGAAAATACCCGGTGCAACACTGACTCCAAACTGTAAGTGTTTGACTTTGAATGCCCCTCTGTAAGTCACGATCGTTTGAGCCGCGACTGTGGCCTTGTCAACCGGCAATTGCTGATACACTTGTGCTAAATCAAGTTTAGCAAAAATGTTTCCCCCTTGCAAAGAGGCTAAAATATGGTTGACCACTGGAACCGGATAAGCATGCTACTTGAGGGCCTTATTCAATGTGCATTTATAATCAGCACAAATGTGAATTTCCCTGTTGGCCTTAAGTGGAGTGACAATAGGAGTTTCCCACTCCCCACCATCAACAGGCTGTAACACGCCCTGTTCTACAAGCTTATCAATTTCACAATCAATTATGTTTTAAGGCAAAGGGGACCCTGCAAGGTTTAACCCTAATTGGGACAATGTTGGGATCTAACTTGAAAGAAATTGGTGGGCCTGTGTATGTCCCTAGGACTGAATCAAAAACATCCACGTATTCCTTGCACACTGACATGAGGTCTGCCATTTGTGTCCGGTTTATGCCAGTAATCTGAATACCTAAGGCATCAAACCAATCAAGTCCAATGAGACTTGTTCTCTGGCCCTCTACTACTATTACATCCAGGTGCCCCAAAACCCTTTAAATTTTACCAATACGGTGGTTTCACCCTTAACGTTAATGTGAGCATTTTGAAAATCCATTAAAATGATATCTGAGGGTCTTAGTTTGGCCCAATTGTTACTGCGCCTACACACAAAGTTGTATATGTCTTGCAAAATGATTGAGACAGCAGAGCCGGAGTCCAACTCCATCTTACATGGAACTCCTTGTAGCTCTACTAAGAGCTTAAGTTTAGGCTTGAGGGGGCGTTGAGCCCCAGTGTGGCAAACGCTTCTCCGGTTTCTGAAGAATCCCACACTAACTGGACCCTGGGCCCCAGTACCTCTCCTAGTCGATTCCTCTGACTAGTGTTTGCGTGGCGGGTCTCTCTGGCGGGCTCTGCAAACCACCGCGATGTGGCCAGTTCTTCCACAAGCTCTACATGTGGCTGAACAAAATCTGCAGTTGGCGCAAATATGGTTGCCTCTGCACCCCTTACATCTCGGTAAGAGAACTGCCTTGTAACTGCCTCTTGCTGGTGGCTGTTGCGGTGTTGCGCATTGGGTTGCCTTTGGAGTTTGTTGATTTTGGGTTCTTCTGATGATGATGATTCTCCAGTGTATTTGGTGACCTCAAGATAGACCGATTCTTCAACTTTTGAAGGTTTGGTGGGCTGAACTGTCTGCACTGCGCCCCCAGTGGCTTCGTTGGCCATCACCTTGTTCTGTGCCTCGGAAAACATTAAATTGGGTCTAGCAAACAGTCTCTGCTGAAGGGTTCTGTCCCGAAGGCCACAGACGAGCCAGTCTCTTAGTCATTCTTCTAAGTTTGAGAACTTGCAAAAACGTGCGGCCTGTCTAAGGCCCGCAATGAATTCCACAGCTTTCTCCCCGGGTAGATGCACTCTTTGGTCAAATTTGAATCTCCATGCCATCTCTGACATCTTGGGCTGGAAGTGCCCAGTTAGCTTCTTCTTAAGGTATGTGTATGAGACTGCTTCGATGGGTGTCGGCACAAAAAGATTCTCTGCCAAATCGAAGGTTGCTGGGCCAGACATGCAAAGCAACGTTGTGGCCTTCAGACCTTCCTCCGTGATCTGATTTGCTCTCAGATAGTTCTCTACTTGTGAAAGGTAAGATGGCCATTCTTCCAGATGCTTCACGTCAAATTCTCTTAGTTTGCCGACCTTTGGCATTCTTCCTTCAAATTTCCTGCAATCTTTGGATCCTGCTTCTAGGCTCAGGGAATGCGTCTGCTGAGCACGAGGCCGCTAGTGTGGCTTGCTAGCCGGCCTAGAGAGGGGGGGGAAATGCCTCTTTCCTCCGGCGTGTGCTGCCGACCCCTCATTGACTTCAGCTCTTAATCGGCGAAGCAGGATCCCACCTTCGTCGCCACTGTTAAGTCGTGAGCTCTTGGGTGCAGGAATGATGACATGAGGCTGAGTACAGGATAACTCATACTTTATTCCTGCTGGAACTGTACTGAAACTTGGGCTGCAACCAGCCACAATATATAGTCTAGACCCTAGGCGGCAGCCAATGGGTTTGAACCCACTCTTGCCGCCTGCAGCTAGCCAATTGCAGGACCTGAGACAGCTAGTATGGGTTGCTGGAGAGCCATTGGCTGCTTCAGCAAATGCACGTGGTGTATCACCACAAGCCCAGTACATAACAATAGGCGTTGCTTTTCATTCAACCCTTGCAATAAAGGAAGGTTAATGGGTTATAGAACACATTAGTCAGTATATCTTGATTTAAGAATATATTTTGATCTCTGCATTGGTTGTTATTCCTGGTCTACATGAAGTAATTTTCTGCTAAAACATTCCATCTAATAGTGAAATCTATTAGAATTCCTCATGCTTGTAAGTACCTTAACTCTTTGCATGCTTGTTAAAGTTTCACTGTATCTTGGAATTTATAATATTTAAGTAGTGTATGTATGTGTTTCTAAAAGGAAATCACACATTAATGATGAAGTAATTTAGTGTTCATATGGAAAATTGTCAAATGGTATAACCAACTTTTCCCTGGTATTTTATCATATACCAGCAAGTGAGAGTAATATTGGCATAGCTGTATCAGAGAACTTTATCTGGATGAGACAGCAGCAGCCATTGTTCTTCACAACATTTCTCTGTCTCAGTCATTTGTTCACTCAGCAATCATTTCATTTAGTGACTTGATCATAGGAATGGAACTTGGTCATTAAACAAGGTGGATGTATAACTTTTCAAAAGAGAATACGAGTTGATGGCTGCCAAGAAAAGATGGCTTTGCAGAACTTTCTCAATAGGCATCTCCACGTGCTAATTTAAATCACCCTTCCTCATCCATGAAAAACATATTTAGCCAAGGGAAACTTGTATGAGATTGGTAATTTCAGTGTAGACCATATCAAGAATCTGCTATGTTACAGGTGTCACAAAGAAAGAATCCATCTGCAATCTCTCTTGGAGTTCCTGTCTGCATAAGGGATATTTAGATATACAAGGGATATTTAGATATACCTTATCTTGTCATTACTTTAATAAACCTTCGAGCTTAGCATGTTCATTGTCAGGAACCCTAAAAAAATATACTGGCATCCAACAGGCCATTGGGTGGTAGAACAATTTACAAAGAAATGAAATGAATGAGGCTTTAAAAAGCGATAAATTACAGAACAGATACTGCTGAATTGAAAGAAAAAAACACCTCCGAAACTAAGAATGAAAAAAAAACAGAGATGGTTTGATAAAAGTATTTCAGATTTCCATGCTCTGCATTGACAAAGGATTTTCAAAATTAGAGAAGAATCAAAGTTTGTTCTAAGAACTCAGGAAGGTTACATCTAGATTATTTCTACCTAATACAGTGTAAACTCTTTGTGATACTAGTTATGTATGGAGTTTTTGTTTCCTCTTTGCATCCTCCAACTTCTTTTTTTGACTTGTTACTGAGGACATGAGGAGAAAGCAAAGGAATGAGGAAAATAAAATTTTGCAGTTACCTCAGGTGACACACGCTTGCAAGGTAAAAGTCTGTTTCAAAGTTGTTCAGGCCATTTTGAAATTCTAGATTTATTTATTTATTTATTAATTGAATTTCTATACCGTCCTTCTCCCGAAGGACTCAGGGCAGTGTACAGGGCAATAAAAGCACAACAAACAAAAGTTAAAAGTAAGATTAAACTAATTAAGCCCTAACAATAAATAATTAAAAATACCCCAAACCCTTAAACCAGGCCGGCCTGTTCAAATAAATAGGTTTTCAGATCACGGTGGAAAGAGCGAAGGTCAGGAGCCATCCGGAGCTCAACCGGTAATTGATTCCAAAGGGCTGGCGTGCCCACAGAGAATGCTCTCCCCCTGGGGGCTGCAAGCCGACACTCTCTGACCGATGGCACCCTGAGGAGGCCCTCTCTGTGGGAGCGCACAGGACGAAGGGAAGATGATGCCGGCAGCAGGTGCTCCCATAAGTAATCTGGACCCATGCCATTTAGGGCTTTATAGGTGATCACCAGCACCTTGAATCTCACCTGGAGGGCAACTGGAAGGCAATTCAGCTCGCGGAGAAAAGGTGTTACATGGCAGTATCGGGAGACCCCCATCACAACTCGCGCAGCCACATTCTGCACCAGCTGAAGCCTCCGAGTGGTCCTCAAGGGCAGCCCCATGTACAGAGCATTGCAGTAGTCTATATGAGAGGTCACGAGTGCATGAGTGACTGTATGCAGGGCATCCCGGTCCAGATAGGGTCGCAACTGGCGCACCAGGCGAACCTGGGCAAAAGCCCCCCTGGTCACAGCTCCTACATGGTCTTCCAAACTGAGCTGTGAATCCAGGAAGACACCCAAGTTGCGAGCCCTATCAACGGGGGGTAACACCTCACCCCCCATGGTTAAAGATGGAATGGACTGAATTTCCCGAGATTTATTTTATTTATTTATTTTATTACATTTATATACCGCCCTTTCCCTGAGGACTCAGGGCGGTTTACAGGGAGTTAAAAAAAACCACCAGCAATACAAAAGTTAAAACCAATTTAAAAAAGATTAAACAAACCCTGTGCAATTAAAAAACCCTGATTAAAATAAATTACTCCTAAGCCTGGGCCCGAGAGCTCGAAGAGCCAGGTCTTCAGGCCCCGGCGGAATGACCGGAGGTCGGGGGCAGTCCTCAGCTCCACTGGCAGCTGGTTCCAGAGGGCAGGCACCCCCACTGAGAAGGCCCTATCCCTGGGTGTCACCCGCCGGCAATCTCTTACCGGTGGGACCCTGAGCAGACCCTCCCTGTGGGAGCGCACTGGGCGAAGGGCATTTGATGCCGGCAGCAGGTGTTCCCTCAAATACCCCGGACCCAGGCCATGTAGGGCTTTATAGGTAATAACCAGCACCTTGAATTTCACCCGGAGGGCAACCGGAAGCCAATGCAGCTTGCGGAGTAGAGGTGTTACATGGGAGTATCAGGAGACCCCCATTACAACTCGCGCGGCCGCATTCTGCACCAGTTGAAGCCTCCGAGTGGTCTTCAAGGGCAGCCCCATGTAGAGAGCGTTACAGTAGTCCAAACGGGAGGTCACGAGCACATGAGTAACTGTGCGTAGGGCGTCTCGGTCCAGATAGGGACGCAACTGGCGCACCAGGCGAACCTGTGCAAAAGCCCGCCTGGTCACGGCTCCTATGTGATCTTCAAAATTGAGTCGTGAATCCAGGAGGACACCCAAGTTGCGAGCCTATCAACGGGGGGTAACACCTCACCCCCCATCGTTAGAGGTGGAATAGTCTGGTTAGCCCGAGATGCCGATATGCACAGCCACTCAGTCTTGGCGGGATTGAGACGAAGCCTGTTTCTCCCCATCCAGACCTGAACCGCCTCCAGGCACCGGGACATCACGGCGAGGGCATCACTGGGTTGGTTCGGGGTGGAAAGAAAAATTTGGGTATCATCAGCGTACTGATGATACCCCACCCCGAAACCACGAATGATCTCGCCCAGTGGCTTCATATAGATGTTGAACAGGAGAGGCGAGAGAACCGACCCCTGAGGGACTCCACAAATGAGAGGCCTCGGGGCGGATCTCTGCCCTCCCGTCAACACCGACTGCGAGCGGCCCTGGAGGTAGGAGGAGAACCACCGTAAAACGGTGCCTCCCACTCCTAACCCCCTGAGACGCCGCAGCAGGATACCATGGTCGATGGTATCGAAAGCCGCTGAGAGATCTAATAGGACCAGGACAGAGGAGCAAACCCTGTCCCTTGCCCTCCAGAGATCATTCACCAGCGCGACCAATGCCGTCTCCGTGCTGTGTCCGGGCCTGAAACCCGATTGGTACGGGTCCAGATAATCAGTTTCCTCCAGGAACAGAGGGAGCTGATGCGCCACCACACTCTCAACAACCTTCGCCAAAAAGCGAAGGTTGGAGACTGGACGATAGTTGTTTAAAACAGCCGGGTCCAAAGCAGGCTTCTTGAGGAGGGGTCTCACCACCGCCTCCTTCAAGGCGGCAGGGAAGACACCCTCCTTCAAAGAAGCAGTTATTACTGCATGGAACCAGCCTCGTGTTCCCTCCCGAGCCGCATAAGCTAGCCAGGAGGGGCACGGATCCAACAAACAGGTGGTGGTGCTCAGTCTCCCCATGATCCTGTCCACATCATCAGGGGAAACAGGGTCGAACTCAGTCCAGATAACGTGCTCAAGACCGCCCGATTCCTCCACATCAGACTCTGCCCAGTGTTCTGAACCAGCCCTCTTCTAGCAAACCCCTATTCAAAAAGAAGAGACTGGAGAGCGTCCAAGGCTAAAAGGCTTCTGCCAAGATTTAATTACGCAGTTAACAAAAACACTAGAGCTTGTCTTCTCAAGCGGAAAAGTTGCTTTCAGCAACCAGCCCCTCCCCAAACACTCCTTTTATAGAGAGCTCAGGGCGTGGTCTCCCTGTGCCTCCTCCCGAGGAGTCCCATAGCCTTTCTTTGTTTGTTCCTGCTCGACTGCCTCCTGCGTCGGGCGTCCTTGAACAGGGCCAGCTGTGGGTCATCATCCTCCGCACTCTCGGGCTCACACAGCTGAGAAGAGGTCCCCGGCTGAGGACTCTGCAAAGCCTCCAAACCATCATCAGCCGGTTCGTCTCCCTCCTCCCCCTCATCTGAGTCCTCCGATACATCGGACCCGGCTGTCGGACCCACCGGCTGGCCCTGAGTCACAACACTATCCCGCACCGCAGGGCCCTTCCCCCGGGTCTGCCGATCCGGATGCGGTCGGGATGGGAACTGTTCGTGAAGCGCGGTCACCAACGCAGGGGCATGAACGGCGGTCGCGTCTTCCCATGTGAAGTCCTCCGGCCCGTACCCTTTCCACTCGATCAGGTACTGGAAGCGACCTTTCAGCCAGCGGGAATCCCTGATGCTGGCGACCTCTTACTCGGGGGTGCTGCCTCCATCACGAGTTCCTGATGGGGGAGGTTCCGCTTGGCGAAGTGGACAGGCCGGTTGTTCGGGGACCAACAAGGACCGATGGAAGACGGGGTGCACGCGCAGGGAACGTGGCAGAGTTAAACGATAGGCGACCGGATTGATGACGGCCTCGACTGGGAACGGTCCAAGGTAACGGTGGTCCAGCTTCCTCGCCGGCCGAGTGGATGGTAGGTTCCTGGTGGACAGCCAGACCCGATCCCCCACCGATAGTGGAGGCGTATCCCTTCTCGACCGATCGGCGAACCTCTTGTAGTCGGCCTTGGCCTTCTCCAGCTGCCGTCGCACCAACCGATGGATCGCCTGTAACTCTGCCATGAATTCGTTCGCTGCCGGCTCCGGTGAGTCCACGGGAGAAAGGGGGAAAAACCTGGGGTGATAACCCACGTTGGCCAAGAACGGTGTCATCTGCGTGGAGGTGTGCTGCGAGTTATTAAAGGCAAACTCGGCTATGGCCAAATAGTCTACCCAATTGTCCTGCTGCAGGTTAACATAGCAGCGCAGATACTGCTCTAAGATGCCGATGACCTTCTCGGTACCCCCGTCGGTCTGAGGATGATGCGCGGACGAGAGGCAAACCTTAATGTCCAACGCCCGCATCAACTCCTGCCAGAAGCGGGCTGTAAACTGGGCCCCCCTATCGGAGACGACTCTATCGGGAAGGCCGTGCAGCCGGAACACCTGTTGGATGAACATGCGACTAGTGGCGCGAGCTGACGGTAAGCCGCGACAGGGGATGAAGTGCGCCATCTTGGTCAACATGTCCACCACCACAAACACTGTCGTGAAGCCGGAGGATGGGGGTAGATCCGTCAGAAAGTCCATGGACACAGCCCCCCAGGGTCTCTTGGGCGTTGGCAAAGGCTGCAGTAAACCAGGCGGGGCCCCTGTCGCTGACTTGGCCTGCCTGCATGGGACGCAGGAGGTGACATAAGACTGGACATCGTGTCGGACTCGGGGCCACCAGAAAGTACGGGAGACCAGGTTCAGAGTCTTGAACAGGCCAAAATGCCCCGCAGCCGGGTTATCATGACATTGGCTGAGGACGAGTCCCCTGAGTGGCCCTCCTGGAACATAGAGCCGGTCACGATAATACAGGAGTCCATCCGCGACCGACCAAGGCGAATCTGGCCCCACCTCTTCCTTCCGCTGAGCCACCCACGCCTCCTGCTGCTGCGCCTCCCGGATCCGAGCCCGTATATCCACCGGCTCCCGCACCGCAGCAAATGACTCGACGGGGATCACTGTCCTGGGCGGAAGCTTGTCTTCCACTCGGGTGTACTCGGGCTTCCTGGACAGAGCATCCGCTCTCTGGTTGTGCCCGCTTGGTATGTACCGCACCCGGAAGTCAAACCTCGCAAAGAAGAGGGACCACCGGATCTGGCGTTGATTCAAATTCCGAGCGGTCTGCAGGCTTTCCAGATTCTTGTGGTCCGTCCGGACCTCGATCTGATGCCGCGCCCCCTCCAGATGATGCCTCCAAGCCTCAAACGCCGCCTTGATGGCCAGCAGCTCCTTCTCCCAGATGGTATAGTTGCGCTCCGAGGGGTTCAATTTCCGAGAGTGATACGCGCAAGGGAAAAGGGTACCGCTGGGCGTCGTTGCCTGGAGTAACACGGCCCCAATGGCAATGTCGGAGGCGTCCGCCTCCACGACAAATGGCCGTTGCGGGTCGGGATGTTTCAAGATGGGCTCCTTCATGAAGGCGTCCTTCAAAGCCTGGAACGCCTGTTGTTCGGGGGCGTTCCACTGGAACCGAGTCTTCTTCTGCAGGAGCCGGGTGAGGGGGGCTGTCAAGGCAGCAAAGCCAGGGATGAATGTCCGATAGTAGTTGGCAAATCCAAGGAGTCGCTGAACGTCCTTCACGCGACGCGGGGGTTGCCAACTCTGCAACGACTCGACTTTACTCGGCTCCATGGCGATGCCCTCAGGAGAAATGCGGTGACCCAGGAAATCGATGGTCACCTGGTAGAACTGGCACTTCTCCAACTTGGCAAACAGCCGATGTTCCCGGAGGCGCTGCAGGACCTGACGGAGGTGCTGATGATGCGCTTCACGCGACGGGGAGTAAATCAGGATGTCGTCCAGGTAAATCACGACAAACTGGTCCAACAGATCCCGAAAGATATCGTTCATAAAATGCTGAAACACAGCGGGGGCGTTGGTCAGGCCAAACGGCATCACCGTGTACTCGAAATGTCCATAGCGAGTACCAAACGCCGTCTTCCACTCATCACCCGGCCGAACCCTGACGAGGTTGTAAGCTCCACGCAGGTCCAGTTTCGTGAAGATCTTAGCCTCCCGGAGTCGGTCCAAGAGCTCGGGGATGAGGGGCAGCGGGTAGCGGTTACGCACCGTGATGGCGTTGAGTTTCCGGTAGTCACAGCAAAGCCGTAACTCGCCCGACTTCTTTTTGACGAAAAGCACGGGCGCAGACACTGGCGAAGACGAGGGCCGGATGAAACCGCGAGCCAAATTCTTTGTCAGGAAGTCCCGCAATGCAGCCAACTCGGGCTCCGACATGGAGTACAAACGCCCCACTGGGAGAGGCGCATCAGGGACTAGGTCAATGGAGCAGTCGTAGGGCCTGTGCGGGGGTAATTGGTCCGCCTCTGACTCGCTGAACACGTCAGCAAAGTCGGACAGTTCGGGAGGCAAGGAAACCCCTGGGGAACCCTCCACCTGGCCGGCACAGATATGGCGGGTGTGGTCCACGCACTGCAAACTTGGGAAGGTGACCAAGTTCTGAGACCAATAGATCTGTGGATCATGCGCCCGGAGCCACGCCAGTCCCAAGACCACGGGGAAGTGCAGATCCGAAGTGACGTAAAACTGGATGGCCTCCACATGGGTACTGATGGCCATACACACGGGTTGCGTGGCGGCCGTAATAGGCCCGGACAGGAGCACTCGACCATCGATGGTCTCCACAAGCATGGGCGGATCCACTGGACACTGGGGAACAGCCCATTTGGCCACGAAGGCCGAGTCCATAAAGTTAGTGGTAGCCCCAGAGTCAATTAAGGCATGGACCGGAATCCCCTCTGGCTTGCCAGGAAGGATCAGACGTGCCTCCAAAATCAAATGCCGTGGAGGTTCACAGGCACCGTCGGAACGGCGTCGCTCGGCGTGGTCGTTGTGGGTCGCCCGATCTTTCACACCGTCTAGATCGGGCTCGGGCCGTTTCCCGACAGCAAAGCAGGGGACTTTCTCGGGGCAGGCTTGGTCACTGACGCCCGCTGACGCTTCTTCGGGCAAGAAGCAGCCAAATGTCCAGGGTCCCCACAGTAAAAACACAACCCCCCCGATCGTCGTCTGTCCATTTCCGTCACCGATAGACGGGACCTGGCGGCACCCAGCTCCATTGGCTCCTCCCTCTGGACTGGGGGCTCACGCTCAACAGGAGCGGCAGGGGTCTGTGGGGTAGCACGGCGACTCTTTCGCTGCTGCAGCCGGGCATCGATCCGCAGACAAAGATGGATCAGCCCATTCAGGTCTGAGGGAATGTCCACGCGGGCCAGCTCATCCAACATCTCCTCCGACAAGCCATCCTGGAAGGCATCCACGAGCGCAGCCTCATTCCAGGCGGAATCCTGGCTAAGCAGCCGGAAATCGCTGATGTAGGCCTGTAGGGGGCGCTGACCCTGCCTCAAAGCTTTCAGGCGTCGGGTGGCAGTCTGCGCCTTAATTGGGTCCTCATACATGAGGCGCATATGGTCACAAAACCCCCCAAAGTTATCCAACAAAGGGCTAGGCTGTGCCAACAGAGGCGTGCCCCAACGAGCTGCATCTCCCGACAGAAGGCTCAACACGAATCCCACCTTATCTCGGTCAGTGGGGAAATCAGCCGCCCTCACGCTGATAAAAAGCTGGCATTGTCCCAGGAAGGCAGTAAACAGTTCTGGATTACCAGCAAATTTATCCGGCATAGCTATCTGACATTTCCTCCTGGGTGGGGGTGCAGCATGTACCTGAGCTTGCAGTTGTGCCACCTGAGCTGCCAGCAAAGTGAGTTGCTGGGTGAGCTGGGCATTCTTGGCAAGAAGCTGCTCCATCGTAGTAATAAGGGGTGGGAGGCTGAAAGCAAACTGTTCTGAACCAGCCCTCTTCTAGCAAACCCCTATTCAAAAAGAAGAGACTGGAGAGCGTCCAAGGCTAAAAGGCTTCTGCCAAGATTTAATTACGCAGTTAACAAAAACACTAGAGCTTGTCTTCTCAAGCGGAAAAGTTGCTTTCAGCAACCAGCCCCTCCCCAAACACTCCTTTTATAGAGAGCTCAGGGCGTGGTCTCCCTGTGCCTCCTCCCGAGGAGTCCCATAGCCTTTCTTTGTTTGTTCCTGCTCGACTGCCTCCTGCGTCGGGCGTCCTTGAACAGGGCCAGCTGTGGGTCATCATCCTCCGCACTCTCGGGCTCACACAGCTGAGAAGAGGTCCCCGGCTGAGGACTCTGCAAAGCCTCCAAACCATCATCAGCCGGTTCGTCTCCCTCCTCCCCCTCATCTGAGTCCTCCGATACATCGGACCCGGCTGTCGGACCCACCGGCTGGCCCTGAGTCACAACACCCAGTCAGAGTCCAGGCCGGTCCGGATCTGAGCGATTTTGTCCGCCAGATGATGACTAAACTCCTCGGCTCGTCCCCGCAAGGGATCCTCTCTCACCTCCTGGTTAAGGAGGGAGCGAGTCACCCTAAACAGGGCGGCCGGGCAATTATCTGCGGACGCGATAAGGGCGGCAAAGTAGTTAGACTTCGCCGTCCTTATTGCCGCAAGATAAGACCTTATAAAGGTTCTTAACTGCAATCGGTCGGATTCGGATCGGCTGGATCTCCAACAGCTCTCTAGACCTCGTCTCCGATGCTTCATCTCCCGGAGCTCCACAGAGAACCATGGGGCCCAACGGGATCTGCGCCGGGTCAGAGGTCGCATGGGTACAATGCAGTCAAGTGCCCTGGCGGCAGCCGTTTCCCAGGCCTCCACCAGAGCATCGACTGGGCTGTGGGTAAGGGTGATAGGTATAGGCCCAAGCGCCCTCTTGAACCGATCCGGGTCCATTAGGCGCCTGGGGCAGAACCACCTGGTCAGTTCTGCCACCCAGCGGCGGGGGGTGGCATAACGGAAAACTAGCCTCAGGAGGTGGTGATCTGACTATGACAGAGGGGTGATGGACGGGGAACCCCCTCCCAGATCATCCAACCACTGTCCAGATAGGAACACCAGGTCGAGAGTATGATCCCCCACATGAGTCGGGCCCTCAATAACTTGGGTCAGGCCCATGGCCGTCATGGAGGCCATGAACTCCCGAGCTAACTCCGACGACCCTCCCAGTGACGGCAGGTTGAAGTCACCCAGGACTATAAGCCTGGGGAACTCCACCGCCAACCCTGAGAGAGTGTCGAGCAGCTCAGGCAGGGCTGTTGCCACACAGCCGGGCGCCAGGTATGCAAGCAACAAGCCCAACTGAGCCCGAGGACCACATCTCAAGAGGAGGGATTCACTCCCGGCCATCTGGACAATGGTGGCCTCCCGGGGACACAAAGTCTCCCGAATAACCACTGCCACCCCGCCACCCCTGCCCTGAGCCCGTGGCTGGTGCAGCACCCGGAAACCTGGAGGGCATAACTCGGTAAGAGGCACCCCTCCCTCCGAACCCAACCAAGTTTCCGTGATGCACACTAGATCCGCACATTCCTCCTCGATCAGATCATGGATGAGGGGAGCTTTGTTAACTATGGATCTAGCGTTAAAATAGACCAACCTGAGCTCAGGGACCTGATCACCCTCATCCCCGGGTAAGAGGGTGCTAACCGGAGGGTCGGAGTGCGCCACCGCTCGGAGATAGCGGGGGCGCGATCCCGGGTGTTGATATGGCCCTCCGCGCAAGCACATGCTGCCATTCCCTATCGCCGTGGGTATTTGAAGCCTCACCCCCACATTCCCAGAACCAGCAGCCACCTCCCCCGACCCCGTCCCGTCAGGACCCCTAACAGGTGCAGACTGAGTGCCGGTTAAAGATTCCCTCCCTACCCCCCTATCCCTCCCCCTCCCTAACCTTTTAAAATAACCGGCTAAAATTTTATCAGGGGCCTCTTAGCACGTCTCAACTCGAGGCCCCTATCTAAAACCAGCCACCTCTCGTCAGTAAGGGGAGTATGGAAACAGGCGGAAGGTCGCGCCCAGGAGGCAGGAACCCCCCTGAGGGCATACAGGTCCGCTTCGGAGTAACGAAGGTAAACCATACAGCGCTAGGATAGTCTCATAGGGCAGATGTTAAAATATGTCCAAAGGGTCACCTCTCGAACTTCCGGTGGCTCCGCGGCGACGGAGACAGCCTTCCCGGGCTGCCCGCGGCTCAGCTGTTGTTTTTTCGCCCAAAACAGCGCCGATCAGCTGTTCGGGCGAATTTGAAGCCCCCTCCTCGGGAGAAGAGGAGGGGGCGAGCTCCCAGGTAGGGGTAGAGTTCTCCAGGGCCGCCTGAGCTTATGGCTTGGGCGGCTGAAGGATTGAACTCCCCCGTAGCCTGGGCTGCTCCCAGCTGGCCGGCGCCTCTGCTCCTGATTCTTGGAGCAGAGCCAGGCGTCTGCGACCACCCCTGCCTGAAGGAATGACTATGGATTAAAGGAGCAGGCAGAGCGATACAAGAGGAAAAGGTGATATTTTGTACTGCTAAGCTTGTAAGCCGCCCTGAGTCTTCGGAGAAGGGCGGGATATAAATGGAATTAAAATAAATAAATAAATAAAATATTTTACTCTCCAGCTTGATGGACTTTTTTGGATTATAAATCTGAAGTGAAAGTGCGTCGCATTTGGTAAAAGATGGCAGCTAAACCACCCCCTAAAACTCTTCGGAGTGCTGGAACTTCTCCTGTGCAACAATCATTATTGCAGGCGCTGCATCCTCCTGATGTATTGACATCAAAGGACTTACAAGATGCTCTTGAAAAACACGCCCAGGTAATTTTGGAATCAATTAATGCTAGATTTGTACAGATGGAGGAGAAATTGGAGAAATTGGAGGAGAGAATGGAGGAGAGGATGGAACAGAAGTTCAGAGTGATGAAGGCAGACATCTTGTCTTCAGTGTGTAAAGTGGCTCGCTGTGTGGAAGAATTGGAGGAAAAGCTAGAAGATCTGACTCAAAAGAATGCTATATTAGAAGCAAAAGTATTGGAGAATGAAGATAAAGTGGAAAAGGAACTGAGTCTTGCTCAATATTACCAGATGCAGTTTGCCATTAGAGTTAGAGGCTTAAAGGAGAATACCAAGGAAGATCTAAAGCAGCTGGTTTCTGAGGCTTTTGAAGAAGTGTTGAAACAGCCAGCATCTGAAATAAAAGGAGGCATGGATAAAGTGTTTCGTGTGAATTCATGGATTGCTAGACAGAGAAAGTTGCCTAGAGATGTGGTGGTATATTTTGCAAAAAGGGAAACTAGAGATGAAGTTATACGAGCTGCTTATGATACTAAAGTTGTGATTGCTAATCAAGAAGTTTTGGTCTTAAAAGAAATTCCTCCAAAGATTTTAAGGAGAAGGAAGGATTTTACATTCCTTGTGCAAGAGCTCAAGCAACGAGATATAAGGTTTAGATGGGAGATCCCAGCTGGGTTGATGGTGACGCACGAAGGTAAAAGGTACCGTCTGGTTACTGTGATGCAAGCGCGTGATTTCTATAATAATGTTTTAAATGCAACGCCATTAACATCTCTGGAAGCTGAAAAGGGATCTGGAGAAGGAGTGCATCAAGAGGTCGAAGGTGGTCAGATAGAAGACAACGGTGTTGGAAGAGATCAAGATACAACTTCGTCGGATGATTCTATAGAACAGAGGGTGACGCGTGCTGCTGCAAAACGATCTAAGAAGAGAAAATAGTAGGATTTGCAGAAGTCTATGGAATTTCTACGACGTATTCATAGTCAAGTATGGGAGGTGGGAAAAGAATTGGGTGTAGACGCAATATATTTTTTACATGTGGTGGTTTTGTGGAAAGGGTGAGGTTTTTTTGGATTAAAGTTTGGTGGAATATATAGAAGATTTCCAAATGGAGGTTAAAGTTTTGTTCGCAATTTTTTTTACTGTTTGGAATAATTATAGATGTGCTGGAAGAGGAACGGCCGATTACAGAAGAGTGGACTTTAAAGTTTTCTGATTTGGTTGAGGTGGCGAAGATCTTGGTTAATTAAAGATTATTTGTAAGAACGTTATATCATGGAATGGACAAAAAGGACAAGTATAGGTTGAGAAGTATTATATAGTATTTGAATAATTCTTTTTTCCTTTTTTTTTCTGTTCTTTTTTTCTCTTTCTATTTTGGGGTTCTTTTTCCTGTTTTTAATGTATATTTAATATTATTAAGGTTTGTCTTATTCTATATAAGCTAGAAAGTGTTTTTTTTTTATTTTAGTTTTTTATATATATTTAATATTGCCAAGGTTTGGTTTATCCTATATAAGCTAGAGAGTGATGGATTTTAGAATTTATAGTTGTTAGTACATGGTTGCCTATGTTTGCCTTTCCTTTTTTTTTTCTTTCTCTTTTTATATATATACCTTGTATTCAGCTCTGGGAAGTCGGGGGGGGAGGGGTGGAGGGGGGGAGGCAGGGGGGGGAGGAGGGAGGGAGGGAGGGGGGGAGGTAGGGGGGAGGAGGGAGGGGGAAGGGGTTTTTTTTAAAGGAAAATTGTATTTTAAAACTTTTCAATAAAACCAGCCACCTCTCGTCAGTAAGGGGAGTATGGAAACAGGCGGAAGGTCGCGCCCAGGAGGCAGGAACCCCCCTGAGGGCATACAGGTCCGCTTCGGAGTAACGAAGGTAAACCATACAGCGCTAGGATAGTCTCATAGGGCAGATGTTATAAATATGTCCAAAGGGTCGCTCAATGATGTTATATAGATGGAAAAAGAAGTCCAGTAGGCATATCTCTTAGTCCATAAGGCCATCTCAGCTCTCACCTGAGATGGCAATCCAAGGGACAGCCTCAGTTGTCCTCTCACTCCGGCTGAGGAGTCCAATCTGGAGTAGAGAGAAAAGGGGAGTCCTGAGCCAAGCCCACCCCAGCTGGTCTCTCACACCAGTGAGGTGGTCGCTGACCAGTCCAAAACCAGAATGTACAACCACTCGGTCTTGTCGGGATTGAGCCGAAACCTGTTCCTCCCCATCCAGACCCGAACCGCCTCTAGGCACCGGGACATCACATCGAGGGCATCACTGGGGTTGTTTGGGGTAGAGATGAAAAGCTGGGTATCATCAGCATACTGATGAAACCCCACTCCAAAACCACGAATGATCTCACCCAGCGGCTTCATATAGATGTTGAACAGGAGAGGCGAGAGGACCGACCCCTGAGGAACTCCACAAATGAGAGGCCTCGAGGCTGACCTCTGCCCTCCTGTCAGCACCGACTGCGAACGTCTGAGGAGGTAGGAGGAGAACCACTGGAGAACAGTGCCCCCCACTCCCAACCCCCTGAGACGTCGCAGCAGGATACCATGGTCGATGGTATCGAAAGCCGCTGAGAGATCTAAAAGGACTAGGACAGAGGAGCAACCCCTGTCTCGAGCCCGCCAGAGATCATTCATCAGCGCGACCAATGCCGTCTCCGTGCTGTACCCGGGTCTGAAACCCGATTGGTACGGGTCCAGATAATCAGCTTCCTCCAGGAACAGAGGGAGCTGATGCGCCACCACACTCTCAACAACCTTCGCAAGAAAGCAAAGGTTGGAGACTGGACGATAGTTATTCAAAATAGCCAGGTCCAGGGCAGGCTTCTTGAGGAGGAAGAATTGGAAAGGGTTATTTAGTCCATTAAGTCCAATCTCTTATTAAATTCAGGAATCTATCTTAAAGAGAGTGCTTGGTGCTCCCTGATTTTGTTTTCTTGCAGATGCTTCATTATCAAGCAAGGTTACATCATCATCATCATCATCATCATCATGTGCGTTGGAAGATCTGCAAGAAATGTCATTTGCTGTAAGCAAGAACTGGTAGGATCATAAAATAGAGAAAGCCATAGAAAATGATAAAATTAAACTGCTCTGGGACTTTAGAATTCAGACAGACAAGCATCTGCAACATAACACCCTGGACTTAACAATTGTTGATAAGAAAGACAAAAAAGTCTGGATATTGGATGTAGTAGTGTCTAGAGACAGCAGAATAGACAAGAAAGAACTGGAGAAGATAACAAAATACAAAGACCAACAAATAGAAATAGAAAGACTGTGGCGAAGGCAAGAAAGGGTAATACCAATACTAATAGGTGCCTTGGGTGCAATCCCAAAACAACTGGAGCACCACTTGAACACCATTGGTATTGACAAATTCACCATTAGTCAATTGCAAATGGCAGCCTTACTAGGAACTGCTTCCATCCTGAGACAATATCTCTAATACCATCAAACATCCACATCTGCATATCGCAGGTCCTTGGTAAGGACTGGATAGGTAGACAAAAATGCCAAATCCAATCTGAACATCTGGCTGACTGTGCGATGATCAATAATAATAATAAAGTTGGAAGGGACCTTGGAGGTCATCTAGTCCAACCCCCTGCTCAGGCAGGAAACCCTATACCATTTTAGACAAATGGCTGTCCAGTCTCTTCTTAAAAACTTCCAGTGTTGGAGCATTCACAGCTTCTGGAGGCAGGTTGTTCAACTGATTAATTGTTCTAACTGTCAGGAAGTTTCTCCTTAGTTCCAGGTTGCTTCTCTGTTTGGTTAGTTTCCATCCGTTGCTTCTTGTCCTGCCTTTGGGTGCTTTGGAGAATAGCTTGACTCCCTCTTCTCTGTGGCAGCCCCTGAGATATTGGAACACTGCTATCATGTCACCCCTCACCCTTCTCTTCATTAAACTAGACATACCCAATTCCAGCAACTGTTCCTTATATGTTTTAGCCTCCAGTCCCCTAATCATCTTTGTTGCTTTTCTCTGTACTTTTTCTAGAGTCTCAACAGCTTTTTTACATCATGGTGACCAAAACTGGATCCAATATTCCAAGTGTGGCCTTACCAAGGCATTGTAAAATGGTATTAACACTTCACGTGATCTTGATTCTATCCCTCTATTAATGCAGCCTAGCACTGTGTTGGCTTTTTTGGCAGCTGCAGCATACTGCTGGCTCATATTGAAGTGATTTTCCACTAGGACTCCAAGATACCTCTGACAGTTGCTACTACTGAGCAAGTTACCACCTATCTGTCCATTTGGTTTTTCTTGCCTAAAAGTAGAAACTTTTTTCACCATTGAATTCTATTTTGTTAGATAACGCCCAAATTTCAAATCTGTTAAGATCCTCCTGTATCTTAAGCCTATCTTCTGGAGTGTTGGCTATTCCTGCCAGCTTGGTGTCATCTGCAAATTTGATGAGTTCTCCATCTATCCCCTCATCCAAACCATTGATGAAGATGTTGAAGAGCATCACCAGTGAGAGTCAATTAAACTTTGCCAGAGTGATGGGAGCCCACCACTTCTCTAGTATTTGGTTTCATTGTTCAAACCTCTTAGATTAATGAAAACATCAGTCAGGATTTGTTTTTCTGTAATTCAAAATCATTATTCTACATTCTGCACTAAAATAATGAGGAGGCCTTTACCTTCTTCCACACAATTTCCTTTTAGATATTGGAAGAATGTTATCATATCCCCCTGAATAATCATTTTTCAAAATGGTCAGGTGTCATGGTTCTGTTAAATGAGACAGTTCAAACAAAATGCAGGCATTGTTTATCTAAAAAGTCTTAATAATGAAACGAAACATTGGCACTCATGGAGGGATGCCAGAATCTGAAATCTCCTCCCCCCAAACCCATCGTAACATACACAATTCCCACCCTTATCTACACATCATAAATCACATTATCCAATTAGTTTTACATATGAAGCTTCACTTCCCATTCTGTATGCGGGCTTTTCTTATCTTCTCAAAACATCCGGTTGACGTTCCCTCTCCCCCCAGGGATTCAAAGCGAAACAGTTAAAGTAACAGGCTGTTTCTTATATTGTCAGTGCAAAAACATGTCAATGTTTGCAGCATTGACATCTGCCCCCCCTTACAAAAAGAACACATCCTGTAATGTAAACAAACACAAGTTAGGAGCTGGCTTTTGGTTTGTTGGGGTGTTTCTCATAAGTTTGTTAGCTTTCACATCGCTAGATTTCACCCAATGGCTTCAGAAAATGGGTATCCCTTCTATTGTAGTAGGTACTGCAATTTTCCCTTAAAGATTCTGGAGTCAAGAATATGTTTCACTTCATAATGGGTCTGATCCACTACTACGAGGGGTCCAGGTGCTTTCTTAGGGGGAGGTCTTAAAGTGGAGGCTTGAAAAGGTTTCAGTAAGCTACAATGGAACACCAGGTGAATTTTTCCCAAAAGTCTGGGGAGTTTCAATTTTACTGTGACTGGATTGATGATTCTCACAATGGGGAAAGGCCCCAAGAATTTTGGTCCCAATTTCTTGCTGGGTAATTTGAGATGTAAATATTTAGTTGACAGATAAACCCTTTCCCCAACTTGGAATGTTCTTTGAGGAGCCCTCTTTTTATCAGCCTGTTTTTTATAAGACTCAGAAGTCTTTTTAACACCATTTTCATGTTTCTCTAAACCTCTTCCCACCCCCTCACCCATTCATAATGTGTCTGGGTAGCAGAGGGCACCTGAGGATAGTCAGGAATTGGGCTGAACTCTTTTCCTGTGACTACTCTGAAAGGCGTGTAGCCAGTGCTGCTGTGAACAGAATTATTGTAGGCCACCTTGGCGAAAGGGAGGTCAGTCCAGTTTGTCTATTGGTAGGAAACATAGCATCTGAGGTATTTCTCCACCATTTTGTTCTTTGGGCTCCAGGAGTACAGTCTCATGGCCTGTGTAGTCTCCACTGGAGTGGTTCCAGCCTGACGACCAACTAACCTCTGCTACCTGCTCAGATTCTGCCCCCAAATGGGAGTACTGCAAAAATTGATCTTCCCACAGCATGCTATCTGTTAATTCCTGTTCTGCATTTTCAGCAGCTGCCAAGTCTCCCTCTCCAAGCTGATTCTCTGTTTCCATGATAAGATTCTCCCCTGAATCTTTACCAACTTCTCTCAAGGCCATAGACAACGGCAGGTTGTTTGAAAGAATTTAGATTCTGGCATGATGTCATGGTTCCGATAAATGAGACAGTTCAAACAAAATGCAGGCATTGTTTATCTAAAAAGTCTTAATAATGAAATGAAAACATCGGCACTCATGGAGGGATGCCAGAATCTGAAATCTCCTCCCCCAAACCCATCGTAACATACACAATTCCCACCCTTATCTATACATCATAAATCACATTATCCAATTAGTTTTACATATGAAGTTTCATTTCCCATTCTGCGAAACAGTTAAAGTAACAGGCTGTCTCTTATATTGTCAGTGCAAAAACATGTCAATGTTTGCAGCATTGACAGAGGTCCTTCAATCTCTGTTCAGAGGACTTTGTGTTTGGTCCCCTGATAATTTTTTCTTCTTCTGTCATTATATGAACATATTCCAAATTTGAAGTGTGACTAAAGCAGGGAGGAATGGTTGCTTCTTGTGAAATTATGGAAATTATGCTTATGTTGATGCATCCTGTAATTCCATTTGCATACTTGGCAAGCATATCATATCTGATTCATATTCAGTTTGTAATCAACTATTCAGTTTGTAATCAACTACTATTCCAAGATATTTTTCATGATACTGTTATCAAACCAAGTGTTTTGTTTGCAATTTTATGCCATCTACTCACTTAACACTACAAAACCCTAGACAATATAAGGAGGAGAGCCATTATTTGTCATGGTGACAAAAAAAATCAGGAACCCAGTAGCAGTTTTTCCAACTAGAAAATGTTATTTAAAACCATAAAATAGCCCCCTGCACCTGCATATTTGTAAAAAGGAATATAAGTCAGCCTGGTTCTTGAAAGTGAGCTTACTGAGAGATCAAACATGAAACACTGACAGGAGTTGGCTGGGGCAATTTAAGGCAAATCTCTAAATAATTTTTCTCTATAGTCAAGAGTTTGTAGTTGGCTAATATAACTGCTGTCAGGGATGCGGCAGCTCAGTGGTCAGCAGTTTGGCGGGTCAAATCCTGAGTGCTGCATAACAGAGTGAGCGCCTGTTACTCGTCCCAGCTTCTGCCAACCTAACAGTTCGAAAGCACGTAAAAATGCAAGTAGAAAAATAGGGACCACTACTGTGGGAAGGTAACAGCGTTCCATGCACCTTTGGCATCTAGTCTTGCTGGCCACATGACCACAGAGACGTCCTCGGACAAGTGCTGGCCCCTAGCGGCCCCTAGCATTGGAAACAACTAGCATGCTTGTGTGGGGGAACCTTTACCTTTACCTAATATAACTGCTAAAGAAAAGAACAACAAAAAGGGGAGGAAAAACATTTTCTAGAGTTCTATTCCACAAAGAAGAAGTGAGATTAATGGACAAGTATCTGCAACTGTGACCTGCAATGTTTATGGTATATTTGTCTTCCTGCTGAAGAACAACCTGGGATATAAAGCTCATAATAGTTCTCAAAGGAAAAAATAAAGGGATGAGCATATTAAGTGGCTGTTGAGAAAGGATGTAGATTTACCAGTTCCAAGAAAACTGTTCAACAGAAATAGACAGGTCTCATTTTTTAAAAAAATAACTATTTTTTTCTTAAATGATAGTCAGTTTGATGAATAAGGTACCAGGCAAGAAACTGGGAGGCCATGAGTTCTAGTCCCACGTTAGGGTTGAAGCCAAATGGATGACCAGTCCCTCTCTTTCAGCTCTAAGAAGTGGACAATGGCAAATCACTTCCAAAATCTTGCCAAGAATACTGAAAGGACTTGAACAGACAGTTACCAGGAAGCAACACTGACTCCAAAGCACCCTCACACAACAAAACCCTTTCTTTAATAGATTTTAGAAATGTGGTTGATATCATAAATAGTAACCTCAAAAAAGGATTCCAAAATTTCTCAAGATATTCTGAGAGCAAACTACATAAGTGTAGCAGAATAATTTATGGGTGACTCAAAGAATGTCCATGAATGCTGCCTAGTAAACTGAGGAGAGTTATCTAGCACAGTATCATAATAATTATTAATGTCATAAATGATTTGGATAAAAAGGTGTGGGGAATGCAGATTACAGCAAGAGATATAGGTAAAATACAGAGTGAAGATAGGAATTAGTTCAAACGATCCTGATAGTTTGGAGCAATGAGCCAAAAATAATAGAATGAAATTTAACAAGAGACAAATTTTCAATTTTGAAGATCACATAGGAGCCGTGACCAGGGGGGCTTTTGCACAGGTTCGCCTGGTGCGCCAGTTGCGTCCCTATCTGGAACGAGACGCCCTACGCACAGTCACTCATGCGCTTGTGACCTCCCGTTTGGACTACTGTAACGCTCTCTACATGGGGCTGCCCTTGAAGACCACTCGGAGGCTTCAACTGGTGCAGAATGCGGCCGCGCGAGTTGTAATGGGGGTTTCCCGATACTCCCATGTAACACCTCTACTCCGCGAGCTGCATTGGCTTCCGGTTGCCCTCCGGGTGAAATTCAAGGTGCTGGTTATCACCTATAAAGCCCTACATGGCCTGGGTCCGGGTTATTTGAGGGAACACCTGCTGCCGGCATCAAACGCCCTTCGCCCAGTGCGCTCTCACAGGGAGGGTCTGCTCAGGGTTCCGCCGGTGAGAGATTGCCGGCGGGTGACACCCAGGGATAGGGCCTTCTTAGTGGGAGCGCCTGCCCTCTGGAACCAGCTGCCGGTAGAGTTGAGGACTGCTCCCAACCTCCGATCATTCCGCCGGGGCCTGAAGACCTGGCTCTTTGAGCTCTCGGGCCCAGGCTGAGGAGAAAATTTTAACTGGGGTTTTAATGTACAGGGTGAATTTAATGCTTTTTAATTGGTTTTAACTTTTGTATGTTTTGATTTTTAATTCCCTGTAAACCGCCCTGAGTCCTCAGGGAAAGGGCGGTATACAAATGCAAATATTAAATTAAATTAAATTAAATGCAAAGTCTTCACCTAGGAAACAAAAATAAAATATATTTGTAGAAAACGGGTCTATATAGCTTGATTCCAATGATTGTGAGGAGGATGAGAAGAAGAAGAAGAAGAAGAAGAAGAAGAAGAAGAAGAAGAAGAAGAAGAAGAAGAAGAAGAAGAAGAAGAAGAAGAAGAAGAAGAAGAAGAAGAAGAACAACAACAACAACAACAACAACAACAACAACAACAGGAGGAGGAGGAAGAGGAGGAGGAGGAGGAGGAGGAGGAGGAAGATCTGGCAACTTCACTGTAGGTCATGGAGGTCACTTGGGCCATCACTGACAATGATGACTCTAAGAATACCTGAAATTACATTCACCAAATCCAGGATGATAAAGGTCTGGTGGCTAAATCATATGATGAACAGCTAAGGGAACTAGGTATGTTCAATCTAAGAAAGAGAAGACTTAGGGGAGACAAAATAAGAGTCTTCCACTACTTAAAAGGCTGCCACAGGGAAGAGAGTGTCAATTTACTCTCCATAGCAGTTGAAGAAATGATAAGAAGCAATGGGTGAGAACTCATCAGAGGGAGATGCAATCTTGAAATGAGGAGGAATTTCCTGACAGTGAGTGATTGATCAATGTAACAGATTGTCTTTCAGAGTTGTAGGTGCTCCACTGAAGATTTTCAAGAAAAGATTGGACAACCATTTGTGGTGGTATAAGGGACTCCTTCCTTGGGAAGGGGGTTGACCTAAAAGACTTTAAATGTCCCTTCCAGCCCTATGATTCCATGATTCTTTCTAAGGATATGCTACCTCATTTAGAACACATACACTTTCCAGGTCTTGTACCTAAGAATCACCTGCCCTCAGTCCCTCTATTTTGTCATGATTCCATCTGTTTATTGGCCCTCATCCATGCAGCACTGCAATATTATTCCAGAATATTCACAGCCTATCCTGATCCAGTAACTGTAGTGAAATAAATGTGAGTGTCATAAGCATATTGGTGAAACTTCCTTCAAACCCCTTGATTACTGCCTCCATAGGTGGTACCTTGCTCAATAGTAGTAACTGTGAGAGAGATCTCGGAGTCCTAGTGGACAATCACTTAAATACGAGCCAGCAGTGTGCTGCAGCTGCCAAAAAAGCCAACACAGTGCTAGGCTGCATTAACAGAGGGATAGAATCAAGATCACGTGAAGTACTAATACTACTCTACAATGCCTTGGTAAGGCCACACCTGGAATACTGCATCCAGTTCTGGTCACCACGATGTAAAAAAGATGTTGAGACTCTAGAAAGAGTACAGAGAAGAGCAACAAAGATGATTGGGGGACTGGGGGCTAAAACATATAGGGAACGGTTGCTGGAATTGGGTATGTGTAGTTTAATGAAGAGAAGGGTGAGGGGTGACATGATAGCAGTGTTCCAATATCTCAGGGTCTGCCACAAAGAAGAGGGAGTCAAGCTATTCTCCAAAGCACCTGAAAGCAGGACAAGAAGCAACGGATGGAAACTAGTCAAGGAGAGAAGCAACCTAAAACTAAGGAGAAACTTCCTGACAGTTAGAACAACTAACCAGTGGAACAACCTGCCTCCAGAAGTGGTGAATGCTCCAACACTGGAAGTTTTTAAGAAGAGACTGGACAGCCATTTGTCTGAAATGGTATAGGGTTTCCTGCCTGAGCAGGGGGTTGGACTAGATGACCTCCAAGGTCCCTTCCAACTTCTTCTTCTTCTTCTTCTTCTTCTTCTTCTTCTTCTTCTTCTTCTTCTTCTTCTTCTTCTTCTTCTTCTTCTTCTTCTTCTTCTTCTTCTTCTTCTTCTTCTTCTTCTTCTTCTTCTTCTTCTTCTTCTTCTTCTTATTATTATTATTATTATTATTATTATTATTATTATTATTATTATTATTATTATTATTATTATTATTATTATTATACTTTCATACAGATTTTGAATAGACCTGGGACAAAATCTGGCAGCAATAGAGCCCCCTCATCACAACTATCTAGTGCATGGGCATGAGAAGACTGAAAGTCAAGATCACTGCGATCTTCCAAGAAGTTCTGCAGCAGCACAATCACCACTCTTTCAAGCGCTTTGTCCAGAATGGGTATTTATATCTCAACAATAATTAGCAATATCCTGGATCTAAGGAGTTTTTCTTCAGGAATGGATGATCCATTGCCTCTTTCAATGTTAGCAGTACAAATGCTGTCCTTAAAGTTATATTCATCAGTCCTTGAATTCTAGCTCATTCACTTTCCTACTGAGTGATAGTCAAATTATTTTGGCTATATTTGGAAATGTTCTCAGTAGCATTAGTCAGACAGTATCAAAACTCCCCTTTTAAGAAACAGAACTGGATGCTTATTTTTTGACACTTCATTAGCTTAAAATGTGAAACTAAAAAAAAAACTCATCAAGGACTTGTTTCAAAGTCATCGATTGAAATGCCAAACATTGGTTGGTTAAAAAAACAAAAACAAACAAATCAACAAATTGCACGACAATTAGCGCTTTGTATCAAGTTTGACTACAGGAAGCGATGAAAAGGATGATTTTATAAACAATTGCTGCTCATTTATTATAAAACACCTGCCTTATCATCTCCTATCAGATTTTCTTTCTCCTCTTGGAGGATATAAATATTACTTTAAAACTAATCTGGGAAACAAAATTTCAAAGTAAGAGAGTATATTTGCATATCATTTTCAACTCCTGGTGTTTGAAGTTCACACATTGGGAAGGAGAGCAAGTTAGAACAAGATGATCTAATCCTATCTGGTGCCTTCAGTTTCAGAACATTACTCACGTAACCTTTACACAGTGTAAAACACTGGGCACCTGCTTCCCATATTGAAACACAGGATTAAAACAATTGTGATGATGGATGAGGAAATGCAACCTCTGATAAGGGAAGTTGGACTGAGTTGATTTCATATAGTAGTTGGGGAAGAGCAAGTGTTTCCACTTATCTGACTGAGTTACTCAGATTGTAAGGGTATATAAGTGACATTAATTTGTTTGATCCTTTGCTGGAGCTCCGGGGAAGGCAAAACAGAGGGTTTCTAGTAGATTAAAAGGTACAGTCAGAAATTCTGTAAAATAGAGCACTGAATAGAAATGAAATATTATCTTCACATTATAAGAAGTAAGTGGTCAGGATTAAGAATATCTTAGTATTTCTTAAGTTTTCTATTACATGCACTAATATCTGCCTAACATGCCCTTTTTATTTGCAAATAAATGTACACATTTCCATAAATTACTCTTGCTGTTCTCCTTATAGCACAACAGAAAAATAAGGGGATACTTGTATCATTTTCTCATTAAACCATAATGTGATCTTTGTAGGTATTTAGAATTATATTCAAGTATACTTAAAGTAGACCCAGTGAAAGTGTTGAATTTTTGATAGGTCTTATCTAAATAAGCTTATACCTGGATAGAACCACTAACTGTTCTGTTCATGTTTGCTGTACTAAGTGGCCCTTTCCAGGTCATAATGCATGATTATATTACAGCTAATTTTATTACCAAACATGTCCTGTACGCATAGGCTTAACAACATCCAAGATATATGTGCATGTTGTTGTCATGTAAGTATACAGTATATCAGAAGAAGATATAATCTTGCTGTCATCCTGGTGATTACAAATATAACTTCTAAATCTCTCCCACATTATGAGAGACAGAAACTTGAAATATTGAAATACTACTTGGATTCTATCCGCTATCCAAGAACCACAAGAACATATTTTGCTTGTCTGGAAATACGTTAATCTTTTAGGATTTTCAGTGATCTAACCATTTTAAGCTATCCATGGCTAGCTATTAAAATATTGGGAGCTTGTTATTTTGCTTTGCTTTAACATTTAGGTACTAAGATAAGAAAGAAACATGCCTCTGAGATTCATGGTGAAACTGAATTAAGGTCTTCCAGGCAAGCCTTGTTTACCACTGCTCTCCCATCTGATCTGTAGGAAGTTTGTGCTACAAGCAAGTATATAATACTTTTCAGAGTATTCACACTGACTTCTCTGATCAGGGCTAAAAAGCCTGATGAAAGGAAACAAACCTTCAGCAGAAGCTACAAGCTACAAAAGAATGGAGGGAGGAAGACTGTTTATTTTCCCATCTTTATGCTCTGGGGTATAATTACTATATGGAGGCAGAGAATACTTGCAGGTCTGTATAATTCTGCTGTTCCTTGGTAATTGACATTTAATGCACACTTCCACAGCTAGCAGACAATCATCAGAAAGAGTAACTACTGATGGCTCAATTCTCTACAATGTGTTCTTTTACAATCATCCAAACTAGTGATCATTACTATATCTGATGGCATTAATTTCTGGCCTTAGTTATTATGGCTGTTACATCTGAGCAGCAAAAAGCTTGGTGACTGCTAAATGACGGCAAGGTCTTTGAATTGTTATCATCTAGAGATGTGGTGGCTCAGTGGGTTAGGACGCTGAGCTTGTCGATCAGAAGGTCGGCAGTTTGGCGGGTCAAATCCCGAGTGCCGTGTAACAGAGTGAGCGCCTGTTACTCGTCCCAGCTTCTGCCAACCTAGCAGTTCGAAAGCATGTAAAAATGCAAGTAGAAAAATAGGGACCGCTACAGTGGGAAGGTAACAGCGTTCCGTGCTCCTTTGGCATCTAGTCATGCCGGCCACATGACCACGGAGATGTCCTCGGACAAGCGCTGGCTCTTCGGCTTTGAAACGGAGACGAGCACCGGCCCCTAGAGTCGGAAATGACTAGCACGTATGTGCGGGGGAACCTTTACCTTTACCTTAGAGACTATCCAGATTTTTGCATTTCTAATCCAGAACCTCAATAGCTCTGCATTGAAATATTGTATGAACTTTTATCTATTTCATAAGAATATAAGCAGGTCCTAGATACATCCATTCCAACAATCTCTTCTTCCAGGGGCCAACAAACTATACTAGGAAGTTCAGTAATCTCCTTACAGATGGCTTTCAGATGCCATCACATAGCTATCAAAGCTAATAGGCATTAAGCCTCATACTTCTTCTCAAACAGACAGCAACTTTGAATAGGTAGTAGTTACTACCATTTTCATAGTATTTCTCTAAATATTTGCTATCTGCCTGAATCGATATTCCTGTCTTTTTCTGTGGAAAATTTTTACTCTGAAAATCATCCAAAAATAGAAAAAGATTTCGTTTTGCTCTGATGGTAGAATGTTAATGCAATTGTATTTGCCAACTTTCCTAGAACAAAACTAGTCATTTGGTGATGGATTAATCTGTCAAGTTGTCTGAAGAAGCCAAGATGCTGCTATGCATTTATTTTATTAGAAAAACAGAATTATTGTAGAAACAGTACTGTATGTTTGTGTTTATTGTTCATGCTTTCCAGTTATTGTTATACTATAAATTATCTTCGTCTGTTTGAAAAGAACTGTCTTTCCTGTTGATTTTTTAAAAAAATGATTAAAATTAGGATAAAAGTCAATGATGCCATGCAAATAGGAGCTATTCTGAAGACATTTTGAAATTTTTCTTGTCTAATACAAATATAGACTCCAAAGTATTGAAGAAATTCAAGAATGCATTTTCAAGACAGATTGCTCATAGTTTCTACACTGATTGAAGGAAGTAATGCCATATCCTCTTAATACCTCACTCAATTCCATTCATTTCCTAAATGAAGAAAAATTCCACATTATAGTCATATCCAACTACTAGGAAATTTCATTCAAAGTATGAACAATAACAATTAATGTGGCTCTTATGTAGTGCACTTTACAACATGTTTTTGCACAATATCTTATAAACTATTTTGTAAGTTAGGAAAAGAATGATTTTTTTGTTTGTAGAACAACATAAAAATGACTTACTATGTGCACGAAACAATGTCCTGAAGCACCTTTTAGGAAAATTGACCAAACTGAAACATCCAACTTTTACTTCAACTGTATATAAAAACATTTCAGCAAAAAAGGAAGAAAGTAAGCTGTTACTTTCCGGAGATAACAATAACTTTTTAAAAGAAATTTCACTTTGAAGAGAGTAACACTTGCTATTTTTTTTAACTTAATAAGATCTCCAACTTAAGAAGCGATAGTGGATGCTAGGTACCAAACGTTAGGAAGAAACATTGTTATCTTGCTTTGCTTATAAAGTTCCAGAATTAGCTAGTCATCTCTGGAAATATAGCCCTAATTTGGTTTAGAAGTACATTCTGTGGACTTGAGAATGCCTACCCTGAATAATAGAAACAAATTGAGACTAAAAGCAATTTGACTTGAAATAAAGCTGACTTATTAGCCCGTAATATTAATTTATCCACCATGGTAACAGCATGTCAAGATGCAAGAACAAAATCTTTCTTAGCATTGTGGTCTTACATTCTTTTAATTTCCACACGACGACGACAATGATGATGGTGATGATGATGTGTTAACATGGGCTTTTTATGTGCAAGGCAAGTTCTCTATAGCTCAGAATATAAGCTAGCCTTCAGTTTACTCAGAATTTCTATTTTGGCTTGCATTAGATTATTATGGTTCAAATAATAGAATATAAAATGTTTTTTTAATGCCATAAGGATTTAATTTACAAGCAACAGAAAAAGAAATGCAATAAATTGTGTAAACAGTTTTTGAATATAATAAGGCTAGTTTATTCCATGCCGTGTTAGTGGATAAGACTGAAGATTCTCAGTAAGCAAATGATAGATGGATTGATTTTTCTTTCTGAGCAGATTCCAACTTTTCTGATGCTAGAATAAGAGTTAGCTCCATTCCCAATAGTCGTTTCCATGGCAATGCTCAGCTCTGGTTAAAAAAAAAGAGAGAGAAAACACCAGGCTTTACTTTATAAAGATGGGGGTAAAGGTGACGAGCAGAGGAGGTTTGGATTTTAAAACAATAAAGAAATAACTGCACGTTATTTATTTGAAAACAAGGATTGTTTGGAGCAAGGTCACCCCCCACAGTACAAAACTTGATGAATAATTCCAGCAGAAAATAATGACACGTTGGATCATTTTTCTATAGTGATTCAGATGTTTATTCAAAGAACAGTGAAACATATAAGGTGACCTTTGACTCAAAATCATTTTTAAAATGTCAAGAGTTGGTTTGGGTTTTGTTAAGATTTTCAGATATCAGCATAAATAGAACAAAGTGGAAAATTTTCCTACAGAAGACCAATGTAACTGAATATGAACATGAGAAGACAATTCCTAGTCAGCTAAGATAGGTAAGTAGGCAGGTAGGCAGGTAGGTAGGTAAGTAGATAGATGATAGATAGATAGATAGATAGATAGATAGATAGATAGATAGATAGATAGATAGATAGACAGATTAGAGAAAGAGAAAGAGAAGATTTAAGGTAGCACTCTGTTTATAAAAGGAGCCGCTGATCTCCTGCTACCTCAACCAATTGTAGCTATTTAAGACTCGTTCATCATTCATTTTTTGCCCTTGAGATGGAGAAAATAGCATGCCCATAGAAAAACTGCTACCACTGTAGCCTATCTTTTACCATGCTTCACCAACACCCATAGGAAATGCCATAGCTTACTTTCAAAAGTGTGACTAAGACCTCTCTTCAAAGGAAAAGGTTTATTTTTGTAGGCTGGAAAATAAAAGTTGTTTGTGTGCAGAGTTCTCTTTCTACAGTCAATTCACTATCATAAGGTTCTAGATTTTCCTTTTTTTCCAGAGCTAAAATTCATATCATGTTTTTCTTAAGGGTTCTGCTCAAAGGAATGGTAATGGGAACAGCCTTGGGGTGTCTCCACTGCATTCTTCTGGCTGTCAACAGTGCAGATTTTTTTTTTTAATCACAAAGTTGATATTTCCAAGTCCAAACATCCACAATGACAAATGGGAAGAAACAGACAGTTCCAATGAGATAGCAATTGATCTTTGAACTGTGGCTCTTTGAGGTGTGAGACTGTTCAGGGTGGAGAATCAACAATACAGTCCTTTTTCTGTCAAGGTATCCTTGGGCTATCATAGCTGTGACTGTATAAACTACATTAATAAATGCTGCATAGTATAGTTTGTTTTTTAAAATGTTATTGTGTACAACTCATTAATAGATAGTTTTGCAAAAAATGATTTGTATCTATAAAGGAGGCTATTTCTGATTTTTTTCTTAAAACAAAATAAATCCATAGGTTAATATTTGTTTGTATAGACAGCTACTTAACTTTAATGAATTCAATGGAGTTAAGTATATAACTTTCAAATAAAGCATGGAAATTTTTCTGCATTTGTGTTTCATTCTTGGAGCCTCTTTTCAAACCTGCTTTTCTTTAGTTTTCTGTTGTGTCTTGGGAGCAACAAAAACACGTTTTTGGCTAGAAATCTGGAGAAGATTTCCAAGACTGGGAAGGAGTAGTAGATGTTTTTCCTTATGTTGCCTCATCCACCTGGGGGAACCTGTACATCAGTGTGACAGACAAGGCAAATTGTAATTGCTTTAATTTAATTTGATTAACTTACAATTTAATCTTTAAAGGAATCCCTCTACTTTTAAAGAAATCTCATTCACATTTCTTTATCCAAGGTTAAATTACAGCCAGATATTTTGTTTTGTTTTGTTTTATTTAATTAGTTTTCTATACCGCCCTATTCCCGAAGGACTCAGGGCGGTTTACAGGGCAATATTTAAAAGACAATATAAATTAAGATAAAAATAGAATTAAAAAGAATTAAATTAATAATAGCCCAACAATAAAACAATGTTAAAACTTAAAACTAAAAACCCCCTCAGTCCAGGCCAGATAGATCGAAAAGCCAGGTTTTCAGGTCCCGGTGAAACGAGCGCAGGTCGGGGGCAGTCTGGAGTTCCACAGGTAAATCATTCCAAAGGGCAGGCGCACCCACAGAGAATGCCCTCCCTCTGGGGATCACCCGCCGGCATTCCCTGACCGGTGGTACCCTATGGAGGCCCTCCCTATGGGAGCGCACAGGACGATGGGAAGTTGATGCCTGCAGCAGGTGTTCCTTTAGATAGTCCAGACCCAAGCCATTTAGGGCTTTATAGGTCATCACCAGCACCTTGAATCTCACCCGGAGGGCAACTGGAAGCCAATGCAGCTCGCGGAGAAGAGGTGTTACACGGGAGTATTGGGAGACTCCCATCACAACTCACGCGGCCGCATTCTGCACCAGCTGAAGCCTCCGAGTGGTCCTCAAGGGCAGCCCCATGTAGAGAGCATTGCAGTAGTCTAACCGGGAGGTCACGAGCGCATGAGTGACTGTGCGTAGGGCATCTTGGTGACTATTGTGACTTCTTTGTTCTTTGAGGAACAAGGTCAACTCTTTACCTTCCTTCCTTGTGAGGGACTGGGCTGGATTGAGCTCATGCCCTGTGCCAATTTCAGTTGCTATACCAATGGTGCTGTTTGTACCCCAAATTCTCCTGTTATAATTCTCCTGGGACAAGAATAGAAACTCAGCCTGAACTGGCAGGGTTTGACGAACCAAGAAAGTGAAAAAGAAAAGTTAGAATAAGTCGATATTGCCAAACAATTACCACCATAGAGCTCATATAATATAGATGTGATTCAAAAGGAAGGATATACAATAATTCAGCATTTGGCAGTAGTGCAAAAATCCCTGTAAGGCAATTTTAAGATTTTCTTAAACAAATAACTGGTTATGGGATTTGGTTTGTTATGGAGATTGGGGACAAAATATCAAAGTATCTTGATCTGAACAAAGTTGAAGATGGGCTTTCCTCTCATACAACAGACATATCTTTCTTAGCAGATAAGGAAAATAAAATAAAAGCACCTTAAAAAGGTAAAGGTAAAGGTTCCCCCGCACATGTGTGCTAGTCGTTTCCGACTCTAGGGGCCGGTGCTCATCTCCGTTTCATAGCCGAAGAGCCAGCGCTTGTCCGAGGACATCTCCGTGGTCATGTGGCCGGCATGACTAGACGCCAAAGGCGCACGGAACGCTGTTACCTTCCCACCGTAGTGGTCCCTATTTTTCTACTTGCATTTTTACGTGCTTTCGAACTGCTAGGTGGGCAGAAGCTGGGACGAGTAACAGGCACTCACTCTGCTACGCGGCACTCGGGATTCGACCCGCCAAACTGCCGACCTTCCGATCGACAAGCTCAGCGTCCTAACCCACTGAGCCACCGCGTCCCTAACAAAAAAAAAAAGCACCTTACACCTGCACATTTAGTTAGTTAGATGCCATTGAATCAAATCTGACAAATACTAATTCTACAGACAAATGGTCATCATCTCAACTTATCTTTAGCAAATAGTAGAAACAGCAACAGCACTTAGACCTACATATCTCTTCATAGTGCTTTACAGCACTCTCTAAGTGGTTTACAGAGGCAGCATATTACCCCAACAATCTGGGTTCTCATTTTACCGACCTTTTCTTCTGTCTTCTTCAGCCTTGCCACATAATCATCATCCACTCCCATCACCTACTACCAAAAATGTCTAAAAAATTATTGGTCTGCTAATCGTGTTTCAGTGCTTTGTGTTCCAAAATTAATAAATTGTTGCCACTGCTTCCCTCTTCTTTCAGAGTCTTCCTTTTCCTCTACTCCCTAATTCCCTCTGGGATCAAAAGACTTTTGACATTTCTTTATCATCAGATTTATGCACAATTTTAGGACTATATGAATATAAAATGCTCTCTTGTTTAATCCAATTTGAAAAGCTGCCAGTTTAAATTGAATACATTTATTTCATTTTGGTTCTGTTAGGAATGAACAAAAATGATATGGAATGAAAAAAAACCAACTTTATTCAAAATATGTATTTATTTGGTTTGGAAGAAATGTGCATCAGTTGTGCAGAATTGTCCATCTATATATTTGTGTGCATCTAACTTGGTGGACTCTAGGGCATGCAAGAAATGAATTTGCAAAATAAAGATTGCAATCATTATTTCTGCTTGGTTCTTTCTTTGTTTGCAAAAAGAGAACATAACCTTTATGTGCAACAGGCATAACATAACTTCACATTTTCCAATCAGTCAAGAAAAACCTATTAGCCCTTTCTTTTTTGACAGCAACAAACATCCTTTCTTCTTCAGATGAACATGACTCTTCACTGTTTCACTGGTAGGTTTTTTTCTTTAAGTCAAGAAATGTCACTCCAGTAACAGCCTTGAACAAGACATTAAGGATAGTAAAAATATTGGTTTCCCCCACATCTACAGTGTAACAACATTATTCTATTAAGCAAGCTGAGAGTTACATTTTTCTGTAGGAAAATAATACTGTATTGGAGCTACGTTCTTGGAATGAACTAACCAACTATAACTTGAAGGAGTTACATGTGCATCTATAAGGCAAAAAAGGGGGGGGGGTGAGGTAGAGAGGTAGTATGCCATCTAAATACCTCAATCATCAAATAGCGAACACATATACATATACTCTTCATGGACACACTCTTCATTTCCTCTTCCTAATCAAGAGGAAATCAGAGGAAAGAAAAGACAAATTCAGTGCCGTTTAAGGGATGTCTGTGTCAGTGCTCTTCTGTTTATAAGGGTTTCAGGTGTGTGTGTCAAGTGAAGGTCTTGTGATGGGGAGGTTACATCAGGTCAGGGTCATTGGAAGGTGAACTGCTGAGGGGGGAGAGGGGGCTTGCATGCATGGGTTGGTTGTGAGTTGGTGCTGTCTCCTGTTGATTGTGCAATTGATTTGGATTCTGAGCAGGTTCATAGGCTGGTTGTAGATCAATGTATCTGTTGATGGAATTGCTTGTGGAGTGCCAGGCTTCAAAGAACTCATAAACACAGTGGATGGTAGCATGGCCAATGATTTCAATGTTGCTCCAATCGAACTGCTTCTATGCTGAAGTATTGAAGTGGATCTGCAAAGTGCAAAGCAGAAATGTGTAGTGATGGCTGACCTGCAAGTAGTAAACATTCCACTAGTTTAGACTCAGAAGTGTAGCATAATGTAGAAAAAAGATGCTGAGATGCTTCTCTTCACTCTAGATTCTAGAAAGAGTGAAGAGAAGAGCGACAAAGATGATTAGGGGGTTGGAGGCTAAAACGTATGGTGAACAGTTGCAGGAATTGGGTATGTCTAGTCTGATGAAGAAAGGGCTAAGGGTGACATGATATCAGTCTTCCAATATTTGAGAGGCTGTCATAAAGAAGAGGGGAACAACCTATTCTCCAAAGTAGCTGAGAGCAGGGCAAGAAGTAATGGATGGAAACTTATGAAGGAGCAATATAATCTAGAACTAAGGAAATATTTGACAGTCAGAACAATTAACCAGTGGAATGGCTAGTGTCCAGAAGTTGTGGATGTTTCATCACTGCAGAATTTTAAGAAGAGTTTGGACAGCCATTTGTCCAGAATGGTATAGGATCTTCTGCTTGAGCAGGAGATTTTGACTATAAGACCTCCAAGGTCTCTTCCAGCTCTGTTATTATATATTCTGTATATATTCCTCATATATTTATGACTATAAATTTCTGCACTGTATGTTATGGATATATGAACCTAGCAATTAATAATCCATTATGAAAATGTATTTTATTCTTGTTTGCATTCTGTTCTCTATCTTTGACTCAGCTTGGATACCTCTTGATTAATTTTCTCTTCCTCTTCTGGGTACACTCTTGATATGTACTTTAAATGTTTTAAATAATTCACTGCAACTTCAATTTGTGTTTACTTTGAGCCTAGACATGGACGCCTACTTTCTCTACAACTTTGATGCCATTTTCATGGTTTAATCTAAGCGTGCAAACACATTATCTTTGAATATCTGCAAGCCCAAGCATATACATACAGTAAATAATCATGCTAACACTGTACATATATATGTATACATAATTCAATAATGAGAGAGGAAAACACAAAGCTGGCAAATTCCTGATATGTAAATTATCAAAAACTACTGGCTTATTCCACAGGTAGTTTGTGAACATTCAAAACCAGAAAATTCAAATTTATTGGTGGAATCTTCTGGTACTCCTGAGATTTAAGGACTTGGTAACACAATTGTTGAAAAATGAGCACAAAGTGAAGATTGTCAGTGACTAATTCTCAGTCCATAAGCATCTCCAGCTACTGGTCCCATCCCCAGTCTGTAACCTATCTAAGATAATTTTGAATGTCATAGTTTTGTTTATTACTCCACTTCTCTAATTGTATCTGGACAGTTAGTATAACAAAGTATAGTTTATGCTGCTAAGCATACACAGGAAATACCAGCACAGTAGGGGGCCGGACAGCTCCAGGCTATAACTGCTTAGGCGGGAAAGCCTGAATAGAGTGAGTCATTGACAGCCCCAGGCATGGTCAGCTCTGGCGGGAAGCCAGGGTTTAAACCTATTGGCCACCTGCACTGGCGGGAAGCCCAGGTTCAAATCCATTGGTCACCATTAACCTGGGCAGGTATAAGAAATGCCAGGTAAACCCCTTTTGCCCAGCTTCATTCCGGATCCAAATAAAGAAGTACTACCCAGCTCAAGTGTCTGTCTCTCTGTGCGACCACGCGACATTGCACAAAGAGAATTTACTTATGCTCTACAATCTTTTATTCCACCCCAGGCAGAAGATCAGAACTGAAGACCCTAATCTGCATGCTAAGATTCTATTCCTGAAAACTTTAGGGGCTCATATGATGATTTTTAATAACAGGAATCAGCTTATTTGTGTAAAGCAAGTTCCCTTCCTCAGTCATTCTGCCGTGGTTGGACTTAGAGGAGAGGGAGTGCAGGGGCCACAGAGCAATAATTCCCTGGCACAGAATTTCAGAATGGGAATAAATCCTCTATGATACAGCATTTGTCCTACATTGGTTCACTTGCCCTCATTTTCTTTTTTTAACATTACAGAGCCCTGGTGGCTCAGTGGTTAGATTGCAGTATTGCCGGCAAACTTTGCCCACAGCCTTGAGTTTGTTCAGGATGAGGCTCAAGGTTGACTCAGCCTTCCATCCTTCCAAAGTCAGTAAAATAAGAAGCCAGATTTTGGCAGCAATATGCTGACTGTGTAAACTTCTTAGAGACTGTTGTAAAGCACTAAGCAGCACTAATATACAGTAATTTCAGCTACATTTCTGTCATATTTGTCAGAGAGCTGACATGGAGTTTTTCCAGTATTAGTTACAACACATGAAGATGTCTTCCTGTCAACATTTGCACAATAGTGAATGCAAACAATAAAAATAGCCATAAAACTGGTTTTGCGCCATAAAAACAAACATTTTATAAGGCCTTAGCAGAGAAATATATTAAAGTTTATTTTACATGACAGAATTTCATGTAGTGAATTTCATATAGTTAATCCATCAGCCTTGTTCATATTTTTCCTGAGTTTTATATAGAGACATTCTCAATATGTAAGCCCACTTCTCTGCCACGAATACAACTTAAACTGACAAGTAGGTCTTCCATGTAAAACTTGATGGAATAAATTCTTTCCTACCTCAAAAAGGTAAAGAAAACAAAACTTCAGAATTGGATGAGGCTCTTTAAGTCTCAGAGTCTAATCCCTGACAGCCTGAAATATCATTAAATTTAATTAAACATTCTGTAATAATGGCTAGATAATCTTGGCTTGAATATGTCTAGTAACAAAAAGTGTAGCATCTGCCTAAGCCAAAAACTCTGTGGCTGAATGTCTGTCCTTTATAACTTTTCCTGATATTTCAATAGAGACCAATGTAGGTAACATTCTTGGCCCCTATCCAGTACATTAATGCAACAGAAGCAGGCTGATATTATCTTTTATCTATTACCATTTCAGGTACGTGAAGAATATTTATCACACTCCTCTTAAGTCAGTTCCAATTTATCTCAAGGCTTCTTAAAAGGTGATAATCAGAACTGGCCACAGTAGTCAAGGCGGCATCTGATCTATGCAGAGTTCAATATAAACATTACATTCAGCTCCTGTAACTCTGCAGCAGAACTACAGGCTTATTACTCTAACCTAAAATTGCATTGGCCTCTTTTTCAGTTACATTATGCAGCTGATTCGTGCTCAGCTTTTGCTCAAAAGTACATTTCAAACAACTTTTTTCCCCAGATAGGAACTAATGTGTCCCTTTGTCAACCAAACTGGCTTCTTAATTGTGTAAGCCATCATTTGGCAATGATTTCCAAGACCTTATGAGAGAGAGAGAGAGAGAGAGAGAGAGAGAGAGAGAGAGAGAGAGAGAGAGAGAGAGAGAGAGAGAGAGAGAGAGAGAGAGAGCTCCCCCCCACCCCCCCGAAAAAAGAAAAGAATGCTGATGTTCCCAAATTGGCTAGATTGCAGCACAAAACTGGGACATTTCTGTCCTGCTACAGAGGAAAAGAAAGCTTGGTTACCACTTTGTTGTGACCTTGAAACCTGAGTAGTAGATTTAAATAATTTAGCTATTCATAGCCACCAAATTGCTGTATGACCGTGTTACAGTTTTGAAATGCTGCAGTCGTGTAAATGCTGATGATATTTCAAACTAAGCAAATCCTATCTCCTGTACTTCTAGATGCTAATCTGTTGACAGAAGTTGCTCAGACCTCTACATTTATAGCTACCATGTTAGCGCTGCTAAAAATTCAAATATATGCAGAAAGGATGAATATATTTTTCACACAAGGTGTCATGCCAAATATGTTCCTTTTATATAAGCTCGAGATTTTAAACATTTGTGGCAGAAACCAATTACATTGCCAAATGATAACACTACACTCTCCTATTGCATTGCTTACAAAATATTTAATAGAGAAGAAAGGATGTGCAGTCTGTGAAACTTTAGCCACAACAACAGTGGCTGCAAATTAAGAAGCTTCTAACTCCTTTAACTCCAGACCTTTACTTTGCCCTGATATTAACAGTGTACCAAAATCCATCTGCTAATTTCTCAAAAGTTTTCTTCCTCTGAGATTTCTTATTTTCTACACCATGGTCCCCTTCATGGATAACTGCCCCGTCATGAATTACTGCCTTGTCATGGCGAAGGGGCTTGCGTAATTCAATGAAGCTATGAGCTATGCCACGGGTCGGCAACCCACGGCTCTGGTGCGCGCGCACCTCTCCAAATGGAGAGTGGCACTGCCTATTTGGAGAGGTGCACGCGCACCTCCGTGCGAACGGGTAGCGGCGCCGCTCTTTGGGAAAGCTGCCGCGGCACGTTTGCAGGCTGCCGAAAGCGGCAGCTCTGCAGATGGGCCGCGGCAGCTTTCCCAACAAGCGGCGCCGCTGCCCATTCCGAGAGGTGCACGCGCACTTCTCCAAATGAGCGTAGGTGCGCGCGCACCTCCCCGCTCTTTGGGAAAGCTGTCGCGGCACGTTTGCAGGCTGCCGAAGGCGGTAGCTCTGCAAACGGGCCGTCGCCGTCGCGCAACCGGGAACCGGTTCCATCACACATTAAAAAAATGGCAATCACGCGCATCCGTGCATGCGCAAGAAAAAACCGTTTTGCGCATGCGCAAAACGGTTTTTTGCACATGCGCGTGCATGGACGCACGCACGTGGCTCCCACTTTTTTTTATGTGTGATGGAACCAGTTCCCAGTGGCTCTTTTCCTTTTTCAGGTTGCCGACCCCTGAGCTATGCCGTACAGGGCCACCCAAGACAGACAGGTCATAGCAGAGAGTTCTGACAAAACATGATCCACTGGAGAAGGAAATGGCAACCCACTCCAGTATCTTTGCCATGAAAACCCTATGGACAATACCAAAAGGCAAAATGATATGATGCTGGAAGATGAGCCCCTCAGGTCGGAAGGCGTCCAATATGCTACTGGGGAAGAGCAGAGGGCTAGTACTAGTAGCACCACAAAGAATCAAGCGACTGGGCCAAAGCCGAAAGGACGCTCAGCTGTGGATGTGTCTGGTGGTGAAAGGAAAATCCAATGCTGTAAAGATTTTTTCTCCATAGGAACCTGGAATGTAAGATCCATGAATCAAGGAAAGCTGGACGTGGTCAAACCAGAGATGACAAGACTGAACATTGACATCCTAGGAATCAGCGAACTAAAATGGACAGGAATGGGTGAATTTAATTTAGATGACCATCAGCTATACTACTGTGGGCAAGAATCCCTCAGAAGAAATGGAGTAGCCTTCATAGTCAATAAAAGAGTAGGAAAAGCAATACTGGGATACAATCCTCAAAATAACAGAATGATCTCAGTTCGAATCCAAGGCAAACCATTCAATATTACAGTAGTCCAAGTCTATGCCCCAACCACCGGTGCTGAAGAGGATGAAATTGAGCGGTTCTATGAAGCCCTACAGCACCTTATAGAACTAACACGAAAAAATGATGTCCTTATCATCATGGGGGATTGGAACGCTAAAGTAGGAAGCCAAAAGATAACCGGAATAACAGGCAAGTTTGGCCTTGGAGTACAAAATGAAGCAGGGCACAGGCTGATAGAATTCTGTCAAGAGAATACGATGGTCTTAGCAAACACTCTTTTCCAACAACCCAAGAGACGGCTCTACACATGGACATCACCAGACGGTCAACACAGAAATCAGATTGACTATGTGCTCTGCAGCCAAAGATGGAGAAGCTCTATACAGTCAGTAAAAACAAGACCAGGAGCTGACTGTGGCTCAGACCAGGAGCTTCTCATTGAAAAGTTTAGGCTTAAACTGAAGAAAGTAGGGAAAAGCACTAGGCCACTCAGGTATGAACTACATCATATCCCTGTTGAATATACAGTAGAGGGGACAAATAGATTTAAGGAATTAGATTTGATAGACAGAGTGCCTGAAGAACTATGGACAGAGGTTCGCAACATTGTACAACAGGTAGCATCCAAAACCATCCCAAAGAAAAAGAAATGCAAGAAAGCAAAATGGCTGTCTGAGGAAGCTTTGCAAATAGCTGAGGAAAGGAGAAAAGCAAAAGGCAAGGGAGAAAAAGAAAGATACTCCCAATTGAATGCAGAATTCCAGAGAATAGCTAGAAGAGATAAGAATGCCTTCTTAAATGAACAGTGCAAAGAAATAGAAGAAAACAATAAAATAGGGAGGACCAGAGATCTTTTCAAGAAAATTGGAGAGATGAAGGGAACGTTTCATGCAAAAATGGGCATGATAAAGGACCAAAATGGCAGGGACCTAACAGAGGCAGAAGAGATTAAGAAGAGGTGGCAAAATTACACAGAAGCACTATACAAGAATGAGCTTAACGTCCCTGATAATCACAATGAGGTGGTCACTGACCTCGAGCCAGACATCCTAGAATGTGAAGTGAAGTGGGCCTTAGAAAAGATGAGCAACAACAAAGCTAGTGGAGGTGACAGTATTCCAGCTGAGCTATTCAAAATCTTAAAAGACGATGCAGTAAAAGTGCTACACTCAATTTGCCAGCAAATTTGGAAAACTCAACAATGGCCACAGGATTGGAAAAGATCAGTTTACATTCCAATTCCAAAGAAAGGCAGTGCCAAAGAATGTTCAAACTATCGCATCATTGCACTCATTTCACATGCTAGTAAAGTTATGCTTAAAATCCTACAAGCTAGACTCCAGCTGTATGTGGATCGAGAACTACCAGAAGTACAAGCAGGATTTTGAAGAGGCAGAGGAACTAGAGATCAAATTGCCAACATACGCTGGATCATGGAGAAAGCTAGAGAGTTCCAGAAAAACATCTACTTCTGCTTCATTGACTATGCTAAAGCCTTTGATTGTGTGGATCATAACAAACTGTGGCAAGTTTTTTTTTTTAATTGAAAAGTTTTAACATACAATTTTTCTTTAAAAAACCCCCCCTCCCCCTCCCTTCACCCTCCCCCCTACCTCTCCCCCCTCCCCCCCTCCCCCCCCGACTTCCCAGAGCTAAATACAAGGTATATATAAAAAAACCAATCATAAACAATCATATACTAACAACTATAAGCTCTAAAATCCATCACTCTCTAGCTTATATAGGATAAAACAAACCTTAGTAATATTAAATATATATATAAAAAAACTGTGGCAAGTTTTTAAAGAGATGGGCATACCAGACCATCTTATTTGTCTCTTGAGAAACCTATATGTGGGCCAAGAAGCAACAGTGAGAACTGGACACGGAACCACTGATTGGTTCAAAATTGGGAAAGGAGTCCGGCAAGGCTGTATACTGTCGCCCTGCCTATTTAACTTATATGCAGAGCACATCATGAGAAAGGCCGGGCTAGATGAATCAAAAGTTGGAATTAAGATTGCCGGAAGAAATATCAGCAACCTAAGATATGCAGATGATACCACTCTAATGGCAGAAAGTGAAGAAGAACTAAAGAGCCTCTTGTTGCAGGTGAAGAAGGAGAGTGCAAAAGTTGGCTTGAAACTTAACATTAAGAAAACTAAGATCATGGCATCCGTCCCTCTCAATTCCTGGCAAATAAATGGGGAAGAAATGGAGGTAGTGACAGATTTTATTTTCCTGGGCTCCAAGATCACTGCAGATGGAGACTGTAGCCAAGAAATTAAAAGACGCTTGCTTCTCGGGAGGAAAGCCATGACAAATCTAGACAGCACACTAAAAAGCAGAGACATCACCCTGTCAACAAAAGTGCGTATAGTCAAGGCTATGGTCTTCCCAGTTGCAATGTATGGCAGTGAAAGTTGGACCATAAGAAAGACCGAGCACCAAAGAATTGAGGCCTTTGAGCTATGGTGCTGGAGAAGACTCCTGCGAGTCCCTTGGACTGCAAGGCGATCAAACCGGTCAGTCCTAGAGGAGATTAACCCTGACTGCTCTTTAGAAGGCCAGATCCTGAAGTTGAAACTCAAATACTTTGGCCACCTAATGAGAAGGAAGGACTCACTGGAGAAGAGCCTAATGCTGGGAAAGATTGAGGGCAAGAGAAGGGGACGACAGAGAATGAGGTGGCTGGATGGAGTCACTGAAGCAGTAGGCGTGAGCTTAAATGGACTCCAGAAGATGGTAGAGGACAGGAACGCCTGGAGGAACGTTGTCCATAGGGTCGCGATGGGTCGGACACGACTTCGCAGCTAACAACTACAACAACACCATGGTGGCACTTCGCTTAATTTATTGCTGTGAGGTGATGGTGACCTCTCTCCTCTTTTTCAATCCATCCCTCCTTCCTGCAGCCTTCCTCCTTTTGACTGCCTGCTCTTGAAGAAAGGAATTCTTTTGGAAAATAGAATGGGAGAAAGTCAAGAACACTGTAGACTTTACAGTGAAACAAAATGAAAGTATGGTTAAACTTACTCATAGTGTGTAATCACTTTGTAATGAAGATAAAGGCAAGAATGCTGTATCTGATTCATTGGTTTTCTTCTCTTGGGGGATATAAATAAATTAAGGTTCCTTTATTTTCCTTGGAATTGAGTGAAAATGATTCAGAAGTGTTTTTGGGAGGCCACAGTTTAACTTAAATCTTGTCAGGGAGCAACTTAGGGAATAAATCTGACTCTAGATTTATTAAAAATGTTTTAATAAGGCTTCTGGTGATTTATCATATTGGTTTATTTGTATGCTCTTATTGATGGCACCTTTTTTCTTTGTTAAAGTTTGCATCCAGATTCAGGAATAAAGTCATGGACATCACAAAAAAGAATTTATCATGCAACATAATTATTAAAGTCATATACCTGAAGGCAAAGGATATAAAACTGGAACCAAAACAGTGTGATACTCCCTTAAAACCTGGCAAAAAAAGTAATTAAGGTTTTACCAGCTATTCCTCTTATAGAAAAAGAAGAGATTTGAGATTTTTGATGCAAAACAGAACAGGCTAAAAAAGATTTACCAAAACAAACAAACAAACAAACAAACAAAAAGGATCAAGCAGCTTTTCTTTCTTCATAAACTAACCTAATAACTTTAATCAGTGCTTTTTTTTCTAAAAAAAAATGGTGCCGGAACTCAGAGGTGCCGGTGTCTTGCTATGGCATTGCTGCCTGTCCTTTGCACCCCCGCCCCTGCGGCTCGGAGCCACATGCTGCGGGGATTCCCCTCCCCACAGACACCATGGGGATTCCCCTCCCCACAGTTGCCACGCTGTGGCCCGTGCTGAGCTCCCACCCGGAGCTGCTCCTAACCCCGACCCAGAGCTGTGTTCCCTGTGGCAGTGGTCTCCGGTGCCAAACAACTGATGGCCTCTGGCACCAGCACTCATTCACGTACAGCCCCGTCGCTTTCAAATGCAGTAAGTGAGTGAGAGAGCAAGTGGCATTTGGAAGCGTTTGGAAGTGATGGGGCAGTAAGTGAGTGAGTGAATGAGCAAATGGCGTTTGGAAGCATCGGGGCAGTAAGTGAGTATGTGAATGACCAAATGGTGTTTGCAATCAATGGGGCAGTAAGTGAGTGAGTGAACGAGCAAATGGCATTTGGAAGTGATGGGCCAGTAAGTGAGTGAGTGAGCAAGAGGCCTTTGAAAGAGACGGAGTGAGTGGGGGAGAGACTGAACGAGGTGCCTTTGAAAGAGACAGAGGAGTGAGAGCGACTGGAGGCTTTTGTGAGCAAAGTGTAAGTGAGTGGGGGGGCTTTTGCGAGCAAAGGGTGAGAGAGAAAAAGGGAAAGGTGAGGGGGAGAAGGGAAAAAGAAAAGGCACTGACTTCTGACTTTCTCTGTTACAGGAGTAGAAGGAAGCATTAACATTGAACCTCAACTTTTTGTTTTTCTATAATATTATAAACTAGCCATTTCTATAACAATTAATGAATCTAACTAGTGAAGCCCAAAATATCCCCCCCCCTTTTTTTAGTCATCAAGGTTTTGACATCTTGTTAAGCACTGGTGGTGCTTGAATATTGTCATGTCCTAAAAGTGGTACAATTTCTGAAAAGGTTGAAAAGCCCTGATATAAATGCAGCCTAAATTGTTTATTGCCATCCTATTTGCAAATAATATCTTACTTACCTAATTGAGATGGTGTAGTTGGGCAGCTAAAACTCAAATACTTTGGCCACCTAATGAGGAGGAAGGACTCACTGGAGAAGAGCCTAATGCTGGGAAAGATTGAGGGCAAGAGAAGAAGGGGATGACAGAGAATGAGGTGGCTGGATGGAGTCACTGAAGCAGTAGGTGTGAGCTTAAATGGACTCCAGAAGATGGTAGAGGACAGGGAGGCCTGGAGGAACGTTGTCCATAGGGTCGCGATGGGTTGGACACGACTTCGCAGCTAACAACAACAACAACAACAACAACAACAACAACAACAAGTTGGGCAGCAGGGAAGGGTGCAAAGTTCCTGCCTTCAATGCAGAAAACTTGCCTGTGCAATGTTTGCCGGCCAGGTCTTTTGGTGTGCTCAGCAGCAATTCCTATTGGCTTTTGAAAGCCAATAGGCCAGGCGTAGGCAACCTTGGCTCTTTTATGACTCATGGACTTCAACTCCCAGAAGATGTTACATAACATAACATGAACTGGAAGATGTTAAACTGTCCTTCTGTTTCTTTCCTTCCCAAAAAATGTGTTAATAAGTCCTCTCTAAGCTCTGCTGATCAGCTTGTCCTGGATTGTTTTGCCGCAAAATGGAATGGTTTGCAAGTTGCAGTTGAGATAGCCCATCTTATTTTAGATATATCACATATAATTGAAGATTGTAATTAGTTGCGTCTGCACATTCAGCAAGTGTGATATATTTGTGCTGGCATTTCTAGGCCTCTTTCCAATCACATCCAGAAAAAATTGTAACAAACATTGGAATTCTCAGGGCCATGTTTGGTATTTCCCAGCAATCTGTTACTGGAAGGAAAAAGCAATTCCTGCTGCAATCCCTGATCCCAGAGAAGCATTTGCATGTATGCAGGTATCCTTAGGGTGCCATAGTTATGGATGAGAAATATTGGTTGCAAAGTTGGCATTTCTGGATGTAATACAGATATTTTGGACTTATTTTTGTTTCTTTGCATGTCTGATATTTTTAAAAAGGCGTATGCTACTGACTATGCTTATGCACATATGTAAAATCTTTTGCTAGGATACATGACCACTGCTTTTCCAGAATGGGAAAAGTGAAAGATTGTGACTAAAAAAATAATAATGTACAGATAATACCACCAGAAATTATTTTAGCCTTTTTAATAAATGTTGTTATTGATGTTAAGCTCACCATGGAAAACATCATATATTGTTATGTATATACTAGGTTAATTATTTAAAGACTGAAGTGCAACATAACTAGATTCTAAATAATCTATTTTTCAAAACACACAACAGTCCAAACAGTAAAAGTAAAGTCCAAATTAAGAATATTTCATTCTTAAGAATTGTTTAATTTAAAGTGGTTTAGTTGTAATAGATGTTTATATATTCAAAATAGTTTTCAAGAGTATGTACAAAAGATACTATTTTTTTCCTAGCATCAGCTAAATTAGACATATTACATTGAGAAAAATGTTTCTCATTTCTTTCCTGTTACCTTTATTGATTTCATTGCAGAGTTGTTAACATAGGAAATAGATTATTTTGTTATCTAATTTTACCTTCCAAAAGACAGAAGCAGATGAAAAATCTGAGGTTCTTTCCTGTTGGCTTTTTTGAATTAGCTGTTTTAGATTCTAAAAATTTAGTTCCTAAAGAAGTAACCTTGTAAATAATTTTAATGACCTCCTCTAGTGCAGGGTAGGCAATCTTGGCTCTTTTATGACTCAAGGACTTCAACTCCCAAAATTCCTGAGCCAGAATGGCTCAGCTTGGAAACCTCTCTCTTTCCCCTCAGCGTGGCTGGCTCAGGATTTCTGGGAGTTGAAGTCCACGAGTCATAAAAAAGAGCCAAGATTGCCTATCCCTGCAATAGGCTTTCGAAAGCCAATAGAGGGAGTTTTGGGTTTTTTTTGCAAAAAAAAAAAAGGTGCCGGAACGCTGTTCTGAGTGTTCTATGAGAAAAAAAGCCCTGACTTTAATTCAAAATACTTAATATTATTAAATGCCAAGCATTCAGACATCTTTGATAGCACCTTTTCTATACAGGACTATGATGTAAATTAAAGAAAAATATCACAAAAATTAAAAAGGAGAAACACATTACTTAAATCAACATAGTCCTCTGTTCTAGCAATTCTGGGAGGTATTGTGAAATGTGATTTATCTTCTAACCTGAGAATAATCTCCTGTATAATAATGTGTCTGCACATTTGTTTTAAATATATAAGTACATTCATGACTTTCTGAAATATATTGCTGTTGTGGAAATATATATTTTTCCCTAGGCCAGGGCTTTTCAACTTTTTCACCCATTGTACCACTTTTAGGATATGGCAACATCCGAGTACCACCAGTTGCCTAGCAAGGTGTCAAAAACTTAATGACAAAAAAAGAAAGAAAAAAGTAAAAAAGTGATGAAGTACAGGTAGTCCTTGACTTACAACAGTTTGCTTAGTGACTGTTTGAAGTTACAATGGCATTGAAAAACTGCCCCCAAGCCACAGCCAAGCAAGACACATGCCTGCCCGCCCAGCGGTGCTCTTCCTCCTGTCCGAGGTTTTAATTATTGTGAGCATTTCAGTTGAGGATTGGCAGTGGGGGTGGGGTGGGGGGTGTTTGTTTTTTATTCCACCCCCTCTGCTGGGTGGTTGCAGCAGGTTTTGGTCACTTCACATGACCCTGGGACACTGTGACCATCATTAATATGAATCAGTTGCAAGCATCTGAATGTAAATCACAAGACCCTGGGGATGCTGTAACATTCCTGCTGATTGGTGCTTCTTCTGGGCTCATAAGCGCCAGGATCAGCACCGACCTCCAGCTGGAGCCTGGCGCTGATCCTGGCACTTCTGCTGAGCCCTGACAGCCCTGCAGCTCCAGCCATCTCTCGCTCAGCCTTGTGCGGTGCTACCACCAGTTCAACTCATTCCCCTCCCCTGCTACCACTTTTCTAGGATGGTCACATACCACCTGCCAGGTGCCAATGTACCACAGGTGGTACCCGTACCACTGGTTGAAAAGCCCTGCCCTAGGCTATTAGGAGTTTCATACTCTGTTATTTTAGTAGGATACAGAGACCTTAGATTATTTTCTAATGCAGTTTCATGTCCCAAGCCTATAAACGTTTCCCAAAGAATTTTCTAAGTATCATCAAGAAATCTACATGTTTACCAGGAGTTGTTATCTTGATACTTAGCACATCCTTCTGAACACATAGGGCCAACTAACGAAAGTGACCATATATCTTCATGCAACTAAAACTATTTCTTCAATACAGAAATAAAATGCCTATAGAAATGTCAATAAAAAATAAACTGCCTACAAGAAAACATATTTCAGCATTTTTAAAGTATTTGCAGGTTTTTTTGCAAGAGAGAAATATTATACTTTGCAAACCTTTTATTACATTCCGATCAATCTAAGTAACTCATTCAAAATCAGATTAGTTCTTGCGTGCACTACTGTCAAAGTGATCTTTCAAGACCAAAGTTGGTATACTTAGAAAGATTATATTATGTGAAATTTAAATAGCATTACTCTGTCTGTTCAAAGTAAAATAGACATGGACCATATAGAACTTCAGATCAATCACAAAGCTGCATACTGTATCTTCTGATGTAGAACCACCTACGCCTTTATAGTTTTCTGCCATTTGACTTTAATAATCCTAGAGTAATTTTTGAAGAGAAACAATCCATTTACTGCAGCATGAACACTCTGCATCAAACCAGAACACACTGACTCTTATTTAGTTGAGAAATAGTTGAGAACTTTTCCTGTTATCTATGACAGATACATTCAATTGTTGAATTCATATTTGGTCCTTGTTAAGTTTAGATAACATAAATGTTATGCTTCTCTCTCTCTCTCTCTCTCTCTCTCTCTCTCTCTCTCTCTCTCTCTCTCTCTCTCTTTCTTTCTTTCTTTCTTTCCTTCCTATCATTTCTATGTACCTTCTCAATTTCTTTAAAAGTGAGTCTGAAGAGTAAAAAAGAAGAATTGGTCAGACATAGCAATAACTGAAGTGGAACACTCTTCACCTAGAAATGTGGCTGAGGCCAATCAGTGCATTCACCTGTTTATAGATGGATCTTACACACACACACACACACACACACACACACACACACACACAAAGTATGACATAACATTTTTTGGCTAGTAGGATCCTTTTCTATAAGGTGTCTGCTTATGGCTTGTATAAAGTTTCATCTCACCAGAAATTCATCAGAATTTGCTGAACAGGAAAACAGCCAAAGTCACCACAAGCCCAAATCTTGAAATCACAGCTGCGTGCTTCTTAACTGAGATTTTTATACTATTTAAATTTATTGTTTTTCCTTTTCTCCTTTGTTTATATTGATTTAGTAATGATATTGGTTAATGTTTGCTTGAGAAAAAAATGCTTAGAAAGAAAAAGAAAAAAAGGAGAGAAAGCATGCATTATATTAAGAATCGACAGAGCTGTCCTCAAACCAGAATGGATCATTTTCTCTTTTATTTGAAGCCTATAATTTTTCAGTTGAGCTAGCTTTTACTTACTATTCCCTCTTTATTAATTTAATAAATTAAATAAAGTAATCATTAGTCTTTTTTTCTCTATACAATTTAAGTATATTGTGACTTTCTTCTTCCTGTACTTCAATCTTATAGGCCATTGATAAACTTCATTAGCTCTCAATTCTCATCGTGTCTGTATGACATTTTCCAATGTTAGATAATGAGAAGACACAACTTCTTTTTCTCTCTACGAATATGCTGGAATTGTGAATGTGTTAGCAAGCATACCTCTAGAATGATGCAAGGTTGAGACAGTGATTTTTCAGAACTGATGTACTCACTACAAACCAAAGCAGATAGGTGGTCCAACTGTATCTATCAAGTTAGAATATGACCTCTCACTGGAGTTAAACCCTTACCTGCTTACTGATTGGGCTTTTCTGTCTTCAGTGCCTGGAAAGCTGTATGAGAAAACAGCAAGCAAGCAAGGAGATAGACAGGCAGACAGACAGACGTGATAGATAGATAGACAGACAGTCAGATATAACAAATGCCTATTATATCCTTCAGAATGCTTCCCTATTACTGTAGTAATAATACCCAGACATTTGGGGCATCATATGAGATCTTTGGGTGCTAGATCTGGAAATTCTGAAACAGAAATTCACAAGGACACATTGGTGTTGCTTCTACAGCCTGGCTTCCTTGGCATATTTGAACTCTCAATCATTTCATGCCTAACTTTAAGAATTTGAGAAAGCCAGTTAGGATCAATGGAGCTAATCACACACTATAATTAAAGGAGAAAGTGGTGGGGCAGAATCAGCATTCTGTGCATTTAAGCCTTTAATGATTGATAGATTAGTTCTGTTTTTAAGATTCTATTGCATAGTTGTTTGGTTTAAGAAAAAAATATAATTGCTTAAGTCTTGCTATTAAAACCAAAACACCTTCATTTCCTCCAATATAAAACCTATTTATCCCCACTGAGGTGGAATTACAGCTTATTTCATTGTCAGTACTTTCTGTCTGTAAACCAAGTGCTATCCAGGAAAAAAAGTCTATATGCCTGTATTCAGTTCTTAGCAAGCAATCTTTAACATTCCACTTTGTTTCTTGACTTCATTTGGTTAGATTACAAATTGCATTGCACTATATTCTGTTTTATCCATGTTCTCTCTCTCTCTCACTCACTCTCACGCTCTCTTTCTTTCATCACAGTGCATTTGATGAAAGCTGTTACTGAAATAAATTAGAAAGCAATCTTATGTCACCTTGATAACCATTCTAAGAGGATTAGAATGAAAACAAGGAACTTTCAAGAACATCCTAGAAACTTCCAACATGCCTGCATATATCACCCCATGATGGATTTCAAAGCAGAGTTTTCTGGGAACAGGACCTTTCTTCCTTGACAAACACCCAAATTTTCTTCTTTAAAGATCTGCCAGAATCTAAGAAGTCCAAATGTAATTTCCACTCAAATACTTTCCTCACAATACAGAAACCAGGAAGACATGAAAAATAATAAGTATCTTCCACCTCAATACCTCCCTTGGTCTGTGTTAGTTGGCAGGGCTTAGCAATATGTCACTTTCATTTTTAATGTTTTACTTGTACACCACCCAGAGTTTCTTTGGGAGTGAGATGGGTGGTTCCTAATTAGGTAGGCAGGTAGGCAGGTAGGTAGGTAGATGTATGTGTGTGTGTGTGATAGAGACAATCACCTTGAAGTGAATGTAATTATGGCTTTTCTTCTGATCTATCAGCTGAATTCATGGAAGAGTCAGGTGTTTAAGCCATTGGTCTAGGACTAGGGACGATCAGATTTACATCTATTTGTGGTTTTGCTCCAGTCACTTTTATCTCAGCTCAACCCATGCCACAGAGTTGTTGTTCTGTGCATAAAATTAAAGGGCACCCCCATTTAAGCCACTTCTTGGATGAAAGGCAAGATATGAATCTGCTAAATAATTAATGGATTCAAAAGGGCTAGTATGAACATGTTACAAAACATAGGGTCTGGGAAAGCAGTTATAGCCCCTTTTTCTACCCGAGTTTGAAGCTTTGACTTGTTTATACAAATCCCTGACTGAGCTGGATTATTTTTCAGATCCATAAAATATTTATTTATTTATTTATTTATTTTAATTCCATTTATATCCCGCCCTTCTCCGAAGACTCAGGGTGGCTTACAAGCTTAGCAGTAGCCTTCATTCTATGTATATGCCTGCTTATTAGGGCTTTCATACACCTCCCAAGCGGCATTATTACAAAGTCAGCTTAATTGCCCCCAACAATCTGGGTCCTTATTTTACCTACCTCAGAAGGATGGAAGGCTGAGTCAACCTTGATATGAATGCTTAGCAAACTAATGGAGCTAAACTTTCATTGTGTTCTGCCCAGTGAGAATCTTTGAATTCTCATACAAGTAGGACTCAAACGCAGCACCTTGAACTTTAACCTTTCTTGCATTCAGGTCAATGAGAAAGTAAGATGAGTTGCACTAGGATATTTTCAACTGGTAGGTCACATTTTTTTAAAAAAAATATTATTAGAAAGTGAGAAGTAGAAAATGTTAACAGCTTCTTTCAAATTATTTTTGTATCAATTAAGATACAGCTTTTACATGAGGTGAAGGGTTTAACTGCAATTTGGAAAAGGCCAATATCTTCCTCATTTAGTTCCTATTCTCAGGGAGTCACTTTTCAGGTGTGTTCTTCCCATTATCTTCAGATGATTAGTAGCCACTTCCGTTGTTATAGCTTAAGTATCAAATGATGACACTAAGGTTATACACAATCCTGTCTTGGATGTGCCTGGAATAACAAATTCTTTCTCTGCTTTAATTAAAGTATAGGAGGAGGAGATGTGTCAGAAAGAGAAATTTTAACAGAAAAGCTTTTTTTTTTAAGCAGCATGCCAATTATCGAGCAGGCATAGCTATGCTAAAAAAGACTGGAGGTGATAAGATCATTTCTCAGCTAAGCAAAATTGATGTCTACAAAAGAGGAATGTGCTAGAAAAGGCAATTTCCCCTTTAGGGTGGAAAAACAATGTGTTCTTAAATTAATGCTGGGTTTAATTAAAAGTGTTTGTTACTGCCCTACTCATTCCAGTGTAAAGGTTTAGGGATATACAGAACTTCGTATTAAAGGGCAAAAAGATGCATTGACATGTTGTGACATTCATCAGCAACTCCTTAACTCAAACACATCTCTTTCCAGCTTCAGGTAGCAGCTATGCCCTCCCCAGCAATACTGTTGTAATTCTACTGAAGCTACAAACTGCCACATTCTGCACCAACTGCAGGAGGCAAACTTCCACATTTTGTACCAGATAGTAGTCTTCAAAAGCAACCCCTAGCAGTGCACTGCAAAATCCAATATAAAGAGGGGCATGAGTAACTGTGGCTAGGGTTTTCAGTTCCAAAAAGGAACACACTTGGTGGATCAGATGACTCTGAGCCAAGATACCTCCTGGTCATGTCCTCCATTTGCTTTTCAGGGAACAGCTATGAACTCCAAAGTTGCAGACCTGCTCCTTTGTGGGTAAGTGACCTCATTCAGAGCCAGCACCAGAACTAATATAGCACCAGATTATTTCTAAATAAACACCATCTTCATTTTAGCGGCATTTCCTCTTGTGAGCAGTCAGTGTGGTCAGTACTCTCTTCCTATGCAGTTAATATAGGATTGGATGGGATGAAATATCGTCCTCTCATATTCCTTGTTATGCTTTTCAGATAAAATCTAAACAAGCCCATTCAATTTTTCATATAGCCTGACTGAAAGTTAAATACATAGGATATCTAAACTGAAGTATTTCCTTTATACAAAATGTTTATTTGTTTGTTTAGAAAATTTATTGACTACCCATCCTACTTCACGGTAATTCTGGGCAGCTTGCAATCATAAAAAATAAAAATTGTATAAAGATAAAAGCATGAATAAAATACTACACACAGACAAATAAAGTGCCACAATTAAAAGATGGGCAGGGTGGGAACAGGATGGGACAGGGGAGGGAGGATCTGTTGTTAATCAATCAAGTACCTCCACCGTGATTTTCCCACATTGGAGCCCCAAGCCAACTGGTAGAAGCAGGTCTTTAGGCTCTTAGAAAAAATTAGGAGGGTTGATGCCAATCTCACTCCAGGGGGCAAGATGTTCCAGAGGGCAAGTGAGATGGCAGAGAAGCTCCTTATCCTGGATCCCACCAGCTGGAATACTTAGCCCGATGGGGCCTGCTGGGTGCCTCCTCTGCTGGCATGAGATGGGCCAGTCCCTGTGGGATGAGACGGTCCCTCAAATAGCCTGGACCCCTGCTATGAAGGACTTTAAAGGTGATTACCAACACCTTGAATTGCACCTGGAGGCAAATGGGCAGCCAATGCAGCTTGTGGAGCAATGGTGTTACATGGGCCATCCTTGGTAAACATATTCATTTCATTTTATTGGTAAAACATCATGCTACATATGGGACATTTTGAACTAACCATTTTAAAAGGTATGATGATAATTTTTCTAGATATTTCCTCTTTGTCAAAATATTTTTTTCTATTTCTAGTTGTGTTGCACTATATTGTGGCAGAGCTCAGTAACAATGTATATCAAACAAAAGAGAAATAGCACCTTACACCTATATAGTGCCCCGTATACAGTGTTTATAGTACAGCAGTTTACAATTTCAGCACATTGACCCCAACAACCTGGGTCCTCATTTTATTGACCTTGGAAGGATGGAAGCATGAAAAGTGCTACCAAATACATAAAGGGTATTTGGTGAAAATAATTTAATTAGTTGAGTAGTCTTATGGTTTCAGAAGCCTCCATGTTTTGTGTTTTGTTTTGTTTTGTTTTTAATATAAAAACCTGGCTTCTCATCAAAAGCATAAATCCACAAAGAAAGAAGTTTTCTTGTTGCTATTTTAATATGTCCTCTATTATAAAATCCTTACTAGGTGTAATAATAACATAAGATTAATTAACTGACAATTGCTTTTTGTGAGTTAGCTATAGCAGATTTTGCAAACAAACAAATGAAGAAGAGGATTTTCCTAAATGAGAATAGATAATTGGCAGCTGTACTTGGCAACTATCAGTAAAATCTTCTCTTCCCTAGCAAAGCAATGGCCCTGTAGTGAAGAGTGAAAGATAAACCTTCTGAAAGTAGTTAACCTGATGGAAACATGTGTAATAAGATGGATTTAAAAGTATATACTTTCATGATTTCCTATCCTTGAATTCAAGGCACACAAAGCTCTATACAGCCTAGGACCTGGATAACTCTGAAACTGCCTTCTCCAATTTAATGTGCTCATCAAATAGTTTTTAGTAGACAGCATGCTCATAGTATCATAGAGCTGGAAGTAGTCCAAACCCTGTCCATGGTATTATTGCATCTCAGACAAATGGCTATTCAATCTTTTATTGAAAACCTCCAACAATGGAGCACCTAGGAGCAATTCCAGGAGGAAAGCGGTTCCATTAATTAATTTTTCTTAAGGAAGGAAATTTCCCCTTAATTCCAGATAGGATCTTTGTTTAACAATTTTCTACCCATTGCTTCTTGTCCTGCCCTCAGGTGCTATGGAGAATAAGTTGACCCCCTCCTTACTGTGACAGCCCCTCAAGTATTGGAAGCCAGCTATCATATCACTCCAATCCTTCTTTTCTCTTCATTAGTCTTCACACCTAGTTCCCTTAATTGTTCATCAAACTGTTTAGCCTCTAGACCCTTATCATCAATGTTGCTATTCTCTGTAATCTTTCTAAGGCCTCATTATCTTTTTTTTATTGTAGTGACTAGAATTGGGCACAGTATTCCAAATGTGGTCTCACATAGAACTGTACTATCAATTTTTGTGCTCTGTTGATGCAGCCTAGGACTGTGTTGGCTTTTTGGCAGCTGCAGCACACTGCTGGCTCAGATACTACCGATGAGCCAGGTACCACATATTCTGTATCTGTTCATTTGGTTATTTTTCCCTGCCTAAATGCAGGACCACTGAACTGAATCTTGTTGAACAGGGACCAATGCTCAAGTCTGTCCAGATCCTTCTGAATCTTTAGTCTGTCTTCCAAAGTGTTGACAATTTTTCCCAGATTGGTATCATCTGCAAATTTGATGGGTTTCTCCTCTATCCCTTCATCTATATCAGGGGTGTCAAACTCAATTTCATTGAGGGCCGCATCAGCATTGCGGTTGCCCTCAGGGGGCCGGGTGGGTATGGCCAGGGTGGGCGTGGCCTACTGGGTGGGTGTGGCTATAGTGGGTGTGGCCTACTGGGTGGGCGTGGCCAGCTCTTCATCGTTCACATCAAGGGTGCCTATGGGGGCCTGGGCAGGAGTGGGACAGATCTGAGGGTCTCTGGCAGAAGGAGGATCTCTGGGCCAGGGCCAAGGCAGTGGGGGCCGTTCCCTCACTTTTTTCCAGGATGGCTTCGCGGGCCGCATGAAACCACTTCGCGGGCCGCATCCGGCCCCCAGGCCTTGTGTTTGACATGTCTGATCTATATCCTTTATGAAAATGTTGGAGGGCACTGGGCTCAAGACAAAACCTTGAAGTACCCCACTGCATGTATGTGCAGAAGGTTCCAAATCTAAAGGAATGTCTTTTGTTGGGACTTTATGCTTAAACCTCAGTGACAATCCTTCCTTTAGACAGTCTCTCTTTCTCTAGATATTTAGACTGCACCATCACTCTTATATTTTCAAATAGCTACTGTATAAAAAACTGGCTTCCCAGAGACCATGATGTGCTTCTTAATGTTTAGGTAGAAAGAGAAACAAATGGAGCTATCAGAGTACACATACAAACACATGCACACATTGACATATCTCATTATTTGAGACTGTTAGAAAACTTATTTTGGAGAGGTAATTGTGTTTCCGTGTTGCAGCAAGCAAATAATCCTGCTTCAAATTTAAAGCTTAATAGGTATATAACAATATAAACTTCAGTAAGCTTCAATTTGTTTCATGATATTTATATAGAAAACAGCAATTTAGAAGACCATATTCCTGGTAATTGTTAGATTTGCTCAATAGCATGTGTTATGTAGCTCATTCATAAAACTATATAGATAAAGCAGAAATGTGAAGGAAACAATTACTCAGGCAGAAGTAGGATCTATATAAATGAGGAAGAAGGCCAAGAAAAGAGTTGAGCTTTTGACAAAGACAACCACCTTCATGTTTGGAGTTCTAAGTTCAGAAAACTTCATGCTGAGGTTGCGCAATGCTTTTGATTAAATCTCTGAAAGATGTAGCACCTGCCTCCAACTTTTTAAGGCAGTGTGTGATCCCTGAGAAATGTGTAAAAGTTGTAAAGTGTTGCAGACAATGTTATAGTTGTCTTCTTCCACATTCAGAGGCTGAATTCAAAGTATTACATAGCTCTCCTTCATATAGACAACACATATGTATATCCATGTACAGATACTATTCCATGCTTTATTTTCTGTCCCGAGTGGAGAAAGGTTCTTTGAATTTTATCCTTCCAAATAACTATGGTACACTTTTTAATGTTTGGTTAAAACTAAGGTTGTTCTATCAGCTTGGGATTAGCTTGGAGGACTATAACATGCTTATAGCCACTGATGTCTCTTATACGGACATTACATTTGACCTGAGTCATATTTTAATCACTTAGTATTTAATTTAACACTTTTAGGTAGCTTTTCCTTTATTTTTTTTACTCACCACCTAATTTTTCAACCTTGCTGCTTAGGAGACCTCTTTTAACTTTAAAATAACAATAAATCCAAAAGTATTTAGAAAGCAAGGTTAGATGAACACAATGTCCTTAAGTGCTCCATTATTGTTGAGGGCTTGAGGGCTTCCATCGTCTTCTAGGTCTCAGACCTGCTGGTCAACTGCTATCCTACAGTCTTTTCCTTAGAAGCAGCCATCTGCTTCATTATAATACTCCTGTTTTTTAGTTTTTAAAGTATATAAATCTTTACCTGAGGGTTTTTATTTTAAACCTTTATATGATTAAGTTTAAAACCCTCCTGATCGCATTCACCATGCTGCAGCTTAATATATTGTCCAGTGCTTAGAAGGTACATGTTAGTAATTCATTAACTGGATAATTAAACTAAAATGTCTTCTAGCAATAATCTAGCCATAGGAGAAATCTCCATATTCAAAGATAATGTATTTTTGCATGCAAGCTGCTAGAAATAATCCATAAATTGTCTATAGCATGTCCAACCTGTAAAAACTTCTGTAGTCATTTGTATGATCTTGCTGGCCTAAAAGATAAAAATAGTTATTTTGTTATTTATAGTGTATGATAGCCTTCAATGTACGTTCAATACCCAGTATGATAATTCCTGTTTATAAAGTATACATGAGCCACATGCCCAAATTAATATACTATATCCAGGGCTTTTTTTTCTTAAAAAAGGAGCCAGAACTCTCATCTTGTTAATCTTTTATTTATACAATTTTATTTATATATTTATATAATTAAACAATTATATATTCAATTCTTAACATACATTTAATTTATTGTATTTAAGCAAATGTTCATAGAAAATTCCAAACTTTTGTCCAATTCTTGTCTGGCAAATCTTCTTGACTCCTTTCCTTGCTCTTAGTATCTATGGCCAAATGTCTTCCTCTGAGTAACCACAGATCAACGTACTTTGAAGGATCGAAAAGTCTCAGAGGTGGTCCGACAAGTTTGATGAACGAAAGTGCTGAAATTGTCTTAGTCTTTAATGAAGCTCTTGTTGGGGTGTCAATTAGTTTCATCTGTGAAAACCCACGTTCACATTCACTTGAAGAAATAGGAATGGTATTCAGAGTCCGTATCAAATGCAACAGTTTTTCTGGATATGTCTTTTCGAGAATGTATTCATGGAATCCATGAATCATTTCTCTTTCATTTAGTTGCAGTCTGATTGATAAGTTTCTAATTTCCACTTCTCCAAATGTCAGTTGAGTATTAACATCTTCAGGCCAATGTTTTTGATCAAGTATGTGAGACCAATACGCCAACTCATCGTCTTTGCTGTCAAGTAATCTTTTTTCAATTGACTCTTTCAATTTTGTATAAAATATATTTGGGTCAATGGGAGGATCATTTTTTGCATCTCTTTTGTGAAGTAAAACTCCACGAAAGCGAAGATCAATTACAGCAGCAACCGCACATTTATAATAGGGCCCAAAGTTCTGTCTTCTTTCTTCAAAAACTTGTACCAGTATTTTTATTTTCTTATTTGCCTTATACAAGTCGATGTTGCGGTCCTGTAGATCCAAACTTAAATCTTACAATTCTTGGAGAGCATCACACATCAATCCTAGGTCCAATAAAAATTATGTGGATGTTATTTTTTCTTTTCAATCCATCATAAGTTCATTTATCATTTTATCTCTTGTAGGATCATGCATTGCTTGTTCAAAATGATACACAAGGGATTCAAAATTATTCCATACAGCCAAAATTGTACACAAACTAGATGACACCCATCAGGTACTTAAAATTCTTCCAATTTTCAGCAGCTCAGTCCCCAGTAATTCTTCACATGAATGCAACTCTCTGCTATTCTTTGGTGAAGCATGGTATATGACGTACAGTTTATCAATAAATGATTGGAATCTATTTATTCCTGAAGTTTCCTTGGCAGCATCACCTACTGATAATTCTAGGCTGTGATTAGCACAATGCCAAACTATAATAGAAGGAAAACGTTCTGACAGTAATTTTTTCACTCCACTTTTACATCCCATCATCACAGTGGCGCCATCACATGCCAGAGAAATCAAATATTTTTTCAAATAATCTTCTTTCATCCCATCAGAGAAAAGACATTGGAGTAAGGAATCAAATATTCCTTCTGCTGTTACTTTTTCAAGTTCTACCAAGTCCAAAAACAAATTTACTGGTTAATTCATTCCCATACCTTCGATACAGCATCGAACAAATACTATGAGGGTAGTTTTTTTGCTTATTGTGGTCGATTCATCAATTATCAATGAAATTTTATTATTGGATCAAACAATTTTTTAACCACAGTTTTCCTCATTTCTTCACTTATATGATTAACAATATATAATCTTAAAGGGCTTGCCATTGTGATAGAAAATTGCTACCACTGCTCCAGGGTTTGTCTAACTTAAATATGCATAGCATAATTAGATTTATTATTGGTGCTAAAGCTATGGATTATGGATTCACATTTCCCATGGATTGTCTTCTGTCCATGGGAGGGAAGCTTGGTAGATTCTAAATTTCATAATTTTAGTTATTTTTTGTGGCAGGGTATATATGAGAACAAGCTGCAAAGGTCTTTAAAAACATGTTTCTAACATATTTATATTTTTGAATCATAAATATTAAATCTTTTTTCTTTCCAATGATCCAAACTAATGCTTTAGAAATATAATTTCCAGTTTTAGCTTCAGTAAACAAGCAAATTACACTAAAGCTAAATTTAACGTTACTTGTTAAAGATATTTACTATATTTCAGAATTAATATTCTTTCAGTCACAATCCTATTCCTATTCAATTCGGCTGATTTTAAAATGTGATGTAAAATCATAAGCACATAAAAAGAAAACAGAAGAAACAGCTGCAAATTAACTCAACAGTTCTATGCTTAACAACATTTCCATTTAATCAAAGTCCTTGCTCTTTCCAAATCTATTTCAGGGTTTACTTTCTATATGTCGCGCCCCACAGGCCTGACATTCAGCAGGGGCCTGACGTGCAGCACCATGCCCACGGGCCCTCTTTGCGGCAGGGAACTCAGGCCCCACCCATCTCTCCACAGATGCACCTCCCATGCTACGGACGCCTCCCACTCTCTCCCGGCTCGCAAGGGACACAGACCCCACCCGACTCGCCGCGGGCGCACCTTCCTCGCGGCAGATGACACCCACGCTCTCCCGGGCGGCAAAGCTCCCGAAAAGGCGTCCCGGGGCTTCCCAGTCAGCTGTGAGGCACGCGCATGTGCAGAACGGCTCTGCCGGGCCCTGCCCGGTGCCGGCAGGCTCCGTGGCCTCCTCATCAGGGGACGGGCTCGTCCACACCACGCTTCCTGCATCAAGGTCGACGCTGGTGCCGGCAGGAGAACACAGCATCAGCAGGCCTGCTGAGGGGCAGCTGCTGGTTCCCATTCCCCGGAGCGCGTGGCGAGGGACTGGACCCACTGAACCCACCAGCGTGGCTGGGGACTTGGCGGTGCCAGGGTCCGTGGGGGGTGGAGGGGTGTCCGAGGTCCAGGGTTGGGTGGGGGCCGTCCTTGGGTGGGAAATGGTTGTGGTGAATGGAGGTGGTGGCTGTGGTCTCAGGGTTGGGTGGGAGCTTACCTGGCGGGAGGAGAGCGCTGGGTGTCAGGGCGAGGGGCAAAATACACTGACAAGGGAGGGTGGGGTGTAAATAGGGGAAGGGCGAATGTGGGCGTATTTGGGTGGAGTATGGGCATCTGCCTTGGGCAGGTATTTAGCATCGTTGGTTGCGGGTAGCACCCAACGCTGACTTCGTTTTCCTTTGGACTACTGTTTGCTTTGCAATAAACCTTTCCTGTGGACTCGGCACTCGTTCCGGCTGCGTTTTTTTCCTGCTCTTCCAGACAAGGCTGAGAGTAAGTCAGCGTTCTACCCTCCTTTTGCTGTGTGACCTTTTGGGTGAGTCGGGCATGGCGGAAGGCACGCAAGGGGCTGCTCCAGCGGCTGCTATGGAGGATGTGGCTGGAGCTGCTGCAACGCCTTCTGAAGTGGTGGAAGTGGGGGAGGAGGCTCTTCCAACGGTAAGGCCGAAATGGCGGCCTCCTCTGCCAGTGGACTCTGCGGTTGAGCCACAGGAGGCCGGAAGCCATGACCACGGAGGGAAGTGGTGGCTGGGCTCCGCCCTGGGGCACAGAGGGCCTGATCAGGGCCAGGAGACCCGGCCGAAGGGGGCTTTGTTGGAATGGAGGGAGCGATGCCTGATGGAGGACAATGGCGAGGAGTGGAGTTACTCCACCGCCCCAGGCAGTCAAACTATGGATGTAAGTTTGCAAGACAGATGTAAGTATGCAAGACAGATTCGGGGAGGTTGGTGGCCAGGAGCTAGCTCCTTGGATGGCCGCTGATTCCGGGTCGGAACCAGGCTGGTGGTCTCTTGCTGGGACCCAATCGGGTCGGTCTGTCCTGTCCCGTTTCCGATTGGCCAGTCCAAGGTTCCGGAGCCCACCAAGTCTCAGCATGTGACATGAGGGCCTGCCTCCTACGGCCCCTGTCTGGAGCACCTTGGGACCCTGGTCAGGAGCAGACGGAAAACCTGGCCAGCAGCCAACATGGCCGGTCGGGGGACCTCGGGCCTTGGGGTCACAGGTGGGGCCTTGGGGTCCTGGTGTGGTGTGGGGACCACCACCCCTACCGGTAACATACGATTACCCCGATTGTCTGGCGATGTTCCTAGGTCAGGTGATAAACCACATGGATCAGTACGCCCAGGCCTATGCATCCCAGTGGGCGATGGTGGTGGCGGTGACGGCTTGCCTGCAGGGAGAGGCCGCGGCCTGGGCGGCCGACCGATACAGTGACCATGCCCGCGAGCTTGGGGATGTTGGTCTCTTTTTGGAGGCCCTACGAGGACGCTTCGAAGATATTTCCCGGGTGCATTGTGCTGAAGCCAATGTGTTGACCTTGCGGCAGCGGGGCAAACCGGTGGTGGTCTACGTTGGAGATTTTCGTAAGGTGGCCGGGAAACTGCGCTCGTGGCCAGAGCCCCTTCTTGTTCATCACTTTAGGGCTGGGTTCAACGGTGCTCTTCGCCGGGCATGTTTTTTGAATAAAAGTTTTAAATAATAATGCCATTTCAGACAAATGGCTGTCCAATCTCTTCTTAAAAACTTCCAGTGTTGGAGCATTCACAGGTTGTGGAGGCAGATTGTCCCACTGATTAATTGTTCTGTCAGGAAATTTCTCCTTAGTTCTAGGTTGCTTCTCTCTTTGGTTAGTTTCCATCTGTTGCTTCTTGTCCTGCCTTCAGGTGCTTTGGAGAATAGCTTGACTCCTTCTTCTTTGTGGCAGCCCATGAGATATTGGAACACTGCTATCATGTCACCCCTCATCCTTATTATGTTCTGTATTTTATGTAAATTATGTTTTATCTTTCAACATTGCACCAGAGGGCAGGACAAGAAACAATGGTTAGAAAATAATCAAAAAGAGAAACAACCTGAAACTAAGGAGAAACCTCCTGACAGTGAGGACAATTAACCAGTGGAAAAGCTTGCCTCCAGAAATTGTGGATGCTCCATCACTGGAGACTTTTAAGAAGAGGCTAGACAGTCACTGGTTTGAGATGGTATAAGTTTTCCTGCTTGAGCAAGGGGCTGGACTAGAAACCTCCAAGGTCCCTTCCAGCTCGTCTTCTCTTCTCTTCTCTTCTCTTCTCTTCTCTTCTCTTCTCTTCTCTTCTCTTCTCTTCTCTTCTATTCCATTCCATTCCATTCCATTCCATTCCATTCCATTCCATTCCATTCCATTCCATTCCATTCCATTCCATTCCATTCTATTCTATTCTATTCTATTCTATTCTATTCTATTCTATTCTATTCTATTCTATTCTATTCTATTCTATTCTATTCTATTCTATTCTATTCTAGAACTATCTTTAAAGTACCAGTAAATGCAGGCTGGTTGCCAAGCGCACAATATGTGATCATGTGACCACGGAGGCTGGGCTTGGATGTTGGAACTTTGAATTTGGTTTGTTAGTAACTTTTTGGGGTTAAGCAAAGACTCCCTGTATGTGTGTGAAAAATTGGTAATCTAGAAATTTCATTTGACATAACAAGTACATGATCTCCCATGTCATAACTATGACATGATGGTAAATGACACTCAAGTTATCACCCAAAAAATTGTCTTTTTGAAACTTAACCTGCCCTTCTAGATTAAATATAGGGCCAATGGATTAGCCACATTAATAATGAGAAAATAACAGCCATCCACATCTTGATTATGAATCATTCTGTGATGCATCACAGAGAACTGACTGGATCTGTTCCTATGAAGAAAAAAATAGAAATTGTATGGGTGCTTTAATTCTTCATAGTCTATATATTTCTCATCAAATATATGATGTCATTTTCTTAATATGTGTTGTTTCACTTCTTTTAACATTGTATACTACATTATTTTGACATCTTACCAAATTGCTTCTCACAGGATTGCAACGTGCTCAAGCATACTGATTAACAATATTCTTCTCACCACTTCTAGTATAATCAAATCAAAATCAACTTATTAAAATAACAAGTAAAGATTTGGAGTCTCTGCCATCTAAGCAATATTCTTCATTTCAAATAATGTGTCTGAAGTGTTTTTCCCCTCTAAGGAGTATACTACTATCTCTTTATTTGTTATCTCCTACAAGTTCTAAAACGTATTCTTCTTGTACAGTTGAGTATGTTAAGCACATGTTTGATATGTCTTTGATCAATGTTCTATGTAAGAATTATGTGGCCTTTCAGTCTTTGCTTTTGGCCTTTCTGGGTTCAAGAGATCAGTAATTCACTGTAACCTTTAGACTGGAAATAGTAAAACAATTATTGGAATTTCTTGGGTGAATTGTCTACTAAAAGGGCTGAATGTTATTCACAATTCTCTATGTAAAAAAAAGTGTATTACTTGTTAAATTTAATTTAAGTCCAGTTAACAGCCTTAATGCTGGAATTCCATAAATATGGAAGTCAGTCTTTTCACAATAGGTTACCAGTTAATATTCATTTACAGTTCAAATAACAAATAGAATTGTCCTTTACTAAGCTTTAAAGCAAAAAGAAAGAAAGAAAATCTTCACATTATCCTATTGATAAATCCAGCACTCACCGAGATAGATTATTCTACATGACTCCTTTGTTGTATTTGAAGCTCTAATAAATGGGTGGTTATGCCAGGAATACAAAGTGAGTGGTTATCTTATTAAATAAAACTCTCAAGCTGCTTTTTTGCTTTGCCAGAACTAAAGAAACAAATGTAAGTATCCAATGCTTGGTAATAAAGCAAATCTCTGTCATGCTTAATATTTTAATGGAGGTGAAGGAAGGTGGACAATAATGAAAGAGTCAAGTAGCAGTTAAAATATTAAGAATTGTAGCAAGTAGGAGCATACAAAAACTTAGCCCATAATCAGAATTACTTATGGAAGATAATGGTATAGACATTAACTAATCATACAAGTTATATATAACTTCAGAGTGGAAGTATAGACAGGAGGCCTCTGAATAGCAATAGCAAGAACTTACACAGAGATTTCCATGATCTACCAACGACAAACAGGATGCTGAATTCAATCAGGGGTGAGGAACAACCCACTACTTGAGGTAGTGGTAGTGATACCACCTTATTGATTTATATATTTTTTTCTGGGAGCTCAGCATAAAACTCTCTCTTCATTTCAATTCCACGCTAACCTTGTACAGTATATTGACCAAACATGAAGAGATACTAATATAACTACACTTCATCTTTCAGATAAATGTCATAACATCACCTCATGATTAAAGATTAATTAAGCTGGACCAGAATGTGTCACCAAGGACAGTGATGAGCATATCTTGGCATGATTATGTGCTATCCTTGCCTTATGAACCTGACTGGTTGCTACTTTGTTTCTGGATAAAATTCAGGGTTCTGATTATGAACTATAAAGCTCAATCTGGCATAGGATTTGGCTAGTTGACAGAGTGCCCAATCTCTGGCTGGTCGGCAAATTTGATCCAACAGGATTGGTAGGCTATGGGTTCTTTTGATTTAGCATTGCCATCTACCAGGACAATGAAACCATGCTTTCTCTGGTGGTGGAGTTGCTACCTGGAATGACTTCCTGTGAAATCCAGGTGGCTCCCACCTTGATGGCATTCTGTAGGGTCTTAAAGACATGGATCATCTTCCAGGCTATGTGCTAGGCTAGTTGCAGCTCGTTATAGCAAGGAGGTAAAGGAGTTTACTCTGCTAGTCATTGCCAGCTCTAGGGTGCAATGCTCATATCCCTTTTGAAGCCAGTGAGCCAGCATTGTCTGAAGATATTTCTAGGGTTGTGTGGCCAGCATGATATCACAAAGTGCTATTATCTTCCTGCCAAAATAATATCTGTTTATCTACTTACATTTGTATGCTTTTGAACTGCTAGGTTGGTAGGACCTGGGATGAGGATGATGGCTCACCCATCGCATGGCACCTGGGTCTCAAACCTGGGCTTTCCAGCTGACAAGCCCAGTGTCTTAATTGATGACCAACCATGCAGCTCCCTGTGGGGTGTATTATATATATGTTGTTGCTGCAGGCCAGATTTACCAGCTTGTTAGTGTTAAATGTTTTCCTATTTATTAGTTTGTTTTTATGTTATAAGCTATTCAGAGTCAGTTTGGATTTGGCCAAGGACTAAATCAAATAGAAATCAAACAAATAAATAACTTTTTCACTGGACCACTCAACTCATTTAGGATTTGTCTAGCTAGTACCTCCACCTGGCAATGAAGAAAAGAGTGTACTGTACTGTCTTCATAAGGAAGACAAACTGTGCAGATGTTGGGAAGCAATTACCTATCATGACAAAAATAGCATGTTCCATCACTTAAGAATTTTTTTACACCCCATTAATTTCTATTATGTTGAATAAGAGGAAGATAAATTTGCTGATTCAGTTATAAAACATAGCCCATATATTCACAGCATTCTTCAATTATGTCATAAAATATAAGAGGCTCTTAAATTCAATGCATGTTAAGTTTCAGCTTCTTTGCTATTATCTATTGAGATTTTCATATTTTTGTAAAGTTATTCTCAATCACTGAAAGTTCTATAGATTTTAATGATAGCCTACACAGCTCAGATACAGTTTAGATTTCATATGGAAATAAGCCTTTCAATATTTTTGATGACAATGTTGTGCTAGAAATATAAATGAGATCATTATAAATAGCTCCTCTAGTTTGTAGATAAAGCTGAAGCCTGGTGAAGGGCAACAAATGAAGATTCTGGGAATTATTACCATAAGGAGGGTAGTTCATGTTACATGTAATAGTGATAACTAAATGATAATAATATAGGTGAGTGAAAAATAATACATAATCAAAGAGTAAGTAATTGTTTACTGAGAAAATTAACGGATCTGTCTAAGCAGTATGTGTAATGTATTGGGCTTTATTGTAACACCACGTGGTAAGCTGGAGCTAGCTAACGGCTCCCAGCACCTCAGTCACCCCATCTCCAGGGCTGCTATTGGTTGCCCCTAGGTGGCAATAGGGTGCTTTAAACCTATTGGCTGCCACCTAGGGGCCAGGCTATAAATTGCTGCAAGCTGCAGCCCAGTTCTCTAGTTCAGATCCTGCAAGGAAATTGTTCTGTACCAGCCTGCTACCGGCCTTGCAGAAAGGCAACCCCTGTACAAACGGCAGAGGCTGGAAAACGACTGCCAAATTTATTACACAAACAAAACAAAACATGAAACAAGATACCGGAGCTTTGATCCTCTATCGGAGCGGTTGCTTTCAGCAAACCAGCCCTCCCCCAAACACTCCCTTTATAAGAGTTCAGGGCGTGGCCTCTCTCTGCCTCCTTCCGAGAAGTCCCACAGCCTTTCTCTGCTTGCTCCTACTTGACTGCCTCCTGCGTCGGGCGTCCTTGAACAGGGCCAGCTGTGGGTCATCTTCGTCCACACTGTCGAGCTCACGCAGCTGGGTCTCCACCAAGTAAGAGGGGCCTGGCTGAGGGCTCTGCGGAGCCTCCAAGCCATCATCAGCAAGTTCGTCTTCAACACCCCCCTCCTCCCCCTCGTCTGAGTCATCCGAGTCATCCGACCCAACTGCCGAACCCACAGGCTGACCCTGAATCACAACAGAAATAAACATGACCATTGCTGAACTCACTCGCCTTGTGTTCATTCCTGTGCAACGAACTCACTACACAACAGTATGTATCAATTATTCAAAGGAAAACGTGACAGAGCAATAATCACACAAATGCTCAGAAGACCTAATGAGTTGGCTGTGATTTGCCTCTCATCAGTAAATATTGAATTGCAGCCTCACTTGACGAGTAACAGAGCTATGCAACTTGAGTCTCTTTAGCCCATGTGGTCCATTGACTGATGTATGTGTATGGTGTTGTAGTGCCCCTCATCCACAATTACCACTCATCAGTAACATTGTGTCTCACCACTGTGAGGGAGAAAGATACTTGAACACTTAAAAAACCCATTTAAAATCAATTCCTGGTTGTTTAATGGATAGGGGTATTTTCCTAGGAGTAATATGGAAGTGATTTATCATTGCTGTGTTCCAGCAATGTTTCTTGTTTCCCAGTCAAGCATATAGGATATTCTGATGATCTCCTACCCAGGTAATAACCAGCTCCCATCCTGAATAGCTTTGGGGGGGTGGTTCATCCACATATTGTCACACATTTGGAAGAAAGCTGGTAGACTTGTTCAAATGAACCTTCCCCAAGCTTTTTTTACCTACAAGCTCATGCCAAAAACAAAAGCAGAAAACCCTTGTGGAAGATATGGACATCACTCCTTCCTGATGCAACCTAGTACCAAAATACTAGTGTGGATTCAGGAAGATTTTCTATCTCTGACATTATGTTCTTATCTATGGAAGATCTCTCAACTGACCTGTTAAATTGGCATCTCAGGGATCAACATAAGTTTAATGTGCCTAAGGAGAAAATGTGATTTATATGTATTGACAAACTACTCACTGAGTGAGTAAACTGGGACGTCTAACAGGAATGGACGATTATTTGAGGAATTGAGAAAGAGAGAGAAGGTGGGAAATAGAAGAACTAGAATGCAGAAAGTATAGTGAACCTTCTGTTGGGAATATTATACTGTAGATTCCTTCATTGGATTGAGATCAGACTAGATATGGTTACTTCCAACACCTGTATCATAATTAATATCCTATATAGTATGATATGATGCTATAAGTCAACATAAAGGTAAAGGTAAAGGTTCCCCCGCACATGTGCGCTAGTCATTTCCAACTCTAGGGGCCGGTGCTCATCTCCGTTTCAAAGCCGAAGAGCCAGTCAACATATCTACATGCTATTTACTTATTTTAAAATGAAAACAAATAGTTATCCAAATTGTATTACTCAAGTAAGTATATTCACCACAGATTTTAGATTTTTACAAAATGTAATATTTTTTATGTCCAAATCAGATCTGAGATAAAAAATTAGGAAAACTCTTTGGAACTGTTTTTAAACCCTTAATAATAGCTTTATTTTGGGCTTCATGTCCAAGACAGAACGGGACTTAGAATGGAGGACTTGACAATATTTCAAGGCCTTGCCCAACTGGGATATATTGGGGGATTTCCCCCCCCCTGAAATTTATTTCTCTACAACCCTTGGCAAGACCAAACTAGATTCAAGATTAGTTTTTACTTTGTCATCTTTGAAGTTTATTCCAATTTGGTTCATTTTTGGAAGATGTTCCATATGTCACTAGAATAGACAGAATTCTGAACCCTTTTACACAATTTCTTTATCACATCAGAGAGTTGGAAATAATTCTTAAAAATACCTTCACTTTTAGATGTCAGTAAAGAGTGTATCCTCATTTTAAAACTATTTTTTGTTTATTTCCCAGCTTCTGTTCCCACTCCCAGCTCCAAATTTGATCCAGTTCTGTTCAGTTTTCAGAAATGGACATACAGAGTTGCAAAATACTTTACATAATTTCTTTTTTCTCTTTTGTTAATTAGGCCATAATTAATTCTGTTTGTTGTTTATTCTGCTTTTCAACTTTCTGTTCAGGTGACCATTGAAGGCAGGTAACAAAACAGAAAATTAAAAATGCAAATTAGAATTAACTATAAACTCAGTGCTGGAATCATCTGCGATTAAAAGCCTGATACAAGATCTACATATTACCATTTTGCTAAGATTTAAAAGGGTGGGGGTGGGGGACAAATGCACCTTTCGAGGGAATGCCTGTCAGAGCTAAAGTGCCGTAAAGAAGATCCTCTTCTCCATGCTGGAAGAAGCAGCCTCTAATTCTGGGGGTGTCTTAAGAGGGTCTTTCTTGCCACTCTTAACAATCCAGTGAGTTCATATATGAAATACAGTCCTTCAGTTTGTCTTAACTCATTTAGGTTAATTCTAAAATCTTTTGCCTAGTAAGCAGTTGGGAACTGATTGTCAGCTTCTGAAATGAGCCTGGCTGAAGCCATCTTTGTCATTCTAAGTTTTATTTATTTATTTATTAATGGGATTTATATCCCACCCTATCTCCCGAGGGACTCAGGGCGGCTAACAACAGCAAAACTTGAAGGTCTCTGTACAGTAAATTAAAAATAAAAATTTGAAATAAATTAAAATAAATTAAAGAATAGAGTTAGAATTGTAAATATAATTAAAATCCCTGTCAGTCTAGGTCAGCCAGGTGGAAAAGGAGTGTTTTGAGGCCGCGGCGAAAGGACTGGAGATCTTGGGCCATCCGAAGCTCAGGGGGGAGCTGGTTCCACAGGGCTGGCGCTCCCACAGAGAAGGCTCTTCCCCTGGGGGTCGCAAGCAGACATTGTCTAGCCGACGGTACCCTGAGGAGGCCTTCTCTGTGTGAGCGTACTGGGCGATGGGAATTCGTTCCCGGCAGCAGATGGTCCTGCAAGTATCCCGGGCCTAAGCCATGTAGGGCTTTAAAGGTAAGAACCAGCACCTTAAATCTCACCCGGAGGGCAACCGGTAGCCAATGCAGCTCACGCAGGAGGGGTGTAATATGGGAGTATCGGGGTGCTCCCATCACTACCTGTGCAGCTGCACTCTGCACCAGTTGAAGCCTCCGGGTGGTCTTCAAGGGCAGCCCCATGTAGAGAGCATTACAGTAGTCTATACGGGAGGTAACGAGTGCGTGGGTGACTGTACATAGGGCATCTCGGTCTAGAAAGGGGCGCAACTGGCACACCAGGCGAACCTGGGCAAATGCCCCCCTGGCCACGACTCCAATATGATCTTCAAAACTGAGTCATGAATCCAGGAGGACGCCCAGGTTGCGTGCTCTATCAACGGGAGGTAATATCTCTCCTCCTATAATCAAAGATGGAACCTCTTGGACTAAACGAGATGTTGGTACGTAAAGCCACTCAGTTTTGGCCGGGTTGAGCCAGAGCCTGTTCTTTCCCATCCAAATCTGTACCGCTTCCAGGCAACGGGACATCACATCGAGGGCATCACTGGGTTGGTTTGGGGTAGAGATGAACAACTGGGTATCATCCGCATATTGGTGATACCTCACCCCAAAACCACGAATGATTTCACCCAGCGGCTTCATATAGATGTTGAACAGGAGGGGCGAGAGCACCGATCCCTGAGGCACCCCACAACTAAGGGGCCTTGGGGTTGACCTCTGCCCTCCTGCCAACACCGTCTGCAAACGGCCCGAGAGGTAGGAGGAGAACCATCGTAGAATGGTGCCTCCCACTCCCAACCCCTCAAGACGACGCAGCAAGATACCATGGTCGATGGTATCAAAAGCCGCTGAGAGATCTAATAAGACCAGGATAGAGGAGTAACCCCTATCTCGGGCCCGCCAGAGATCATTCACTAGTGCGACCAATGCCGTCTCTGTGCTATATCCGGGCCTGAAACCTGATTGGTACGGATCCAGATACTCAGTTTCCTCCAGGACCAAAGGGAGTTGCCGTGCAACCACGCTCTCAATGACTTTTGCAAGAAAGCGAAGGTTAGAAACAGGACGAAAGTTGTTCAAAATAGCTGGATCCAATGCAGGTTTCTTAAGGAGGGGCCTTACTACTGCCTCTTTCAGGGCGGCAGGGAAGTACCCTTCACTCAGTGAGGCATTGATAACTGCTAGGATCCAGCCTCGTGTAACCTCTCGAGACGCATACACCAGCCACGAGGGACACGGGTCTAATAAACACGTGGCAGCACTTAATTTCCCCGTGATCCTGTCCACTTCATCTGGAGTCACAGGATCAAACTCTTCCCAAATGTTCTCGGCCAAACTCATCATTTTCCTCTCGTCAGATACTGCCCAGTCAGAGTTTAGACCAGCCCGAATCTGAGCAATTTTGTCCACCAGATATTTACTAAATTCCTCGGCCTGTCCTCGTAAGGGGTCCTCTCCTGTCCCTTGATTTAAAAGGGAGCGGACCACTCTGAACAGGGCGGACGGGCGGTTGTCTGCGGACGCAATGAGGGTGGTGAAGTAAGTGCGCTTTGCCACCTCCATTGCCACAAGATAAGATCTAGAAAAGGATCTTAACTGTGTTCGGTCAGTTGCCACATAGATTGAGGGGAGAAAGGGGGGGAAGGAAAACTAAAGTATTGCTAGACAAAACACAGTGCGGTTCCGTGGGAACCAAGGTCATTTCTGCAGGAGCTGGAAGGAGGAGCGAAGACAAATTGAGAAGCCCGCCAATTACTTTCATTGGGTCATATGATCTATAGCATAGTAGAAGGGAGGGAAATGTTAATTTTAGTTACATTGAATATCTAGGGAAATTTCAGAGTTGGATTCACTTTTGACTGTGCCAATATTATGTATCCAATAAACATGTGCTTTGAGGAAACTTCAAGCCTCAGAGTTCTGATTTATTTGGTTTCATTAGTCAGAACCATGACACGGATACTGATCTTCCAAAATAGGTTTCAAATGACAGCAGACAACAGACAGCAGCCTGGTGGCTACATTTTTCATAAATTAAATTAAAACTACTGGATAGTAAAGTATGCATGTGAATATATGACTCTATATATCAGAAATAACTTTCCTCTAGATTGCAGTCTTCAACCTAACACTTAATTATTAAATTATGTTGAAAGATAAAACATAATTTACATAAAATACAGAACATAATAAGGATGAGGGGTGACATGATAGCAGTGCTCCAATATCTCATGGGCTGCCACAAAGAAGAAGGAGTCAAGCTATTATCCAAAGCACCTGAAGGCAGGACAAGAAGCAACAGATGGAAACTAACCAAAGAGAGAAGCAACCTGGAACTAAGGAGAAATTTCCTGACAGAACAATTAATCAGTGGGACAATCTGCCTCCACAAGCTGTGAATGCTCCAACACTGGAAGTTTTTAAGAAGAGATTGGATAGCCATTTGTCTGAAATGGCATTATTATTTAAAAATTTTATTCATAAAACTTGAAACTCAGTCAACTGAACACTCAAATTGACTGGCACTAATGGTTGACATGGGTTGCTGCGAGCATCCTAGGTATCAACCGTGTATCTCCTTAAAATGTAAGATGTTCTGAGTAGCACAGTTTTTTGTAGCTTTGCTGGAGTTATTGCAGGAAGCTGCAATTTCTTGAAGTAATTTGCAAAGTTTGTGGACATAGATCCCAGTGCCCTGATGACAATGGGTATCACTGTTACACGTTTCATCCATAATCACACAGTTTTGATGGCCAGATCGCGGTATTTTGTAATTTTTTTCAGTTCTTTTTCTTTGACTCTGGCATGTCCTGGTACAGCGATATCAATCAACTATATACTTCGGTTCTCTATGACTGCAATATTTGGTGTGTTGTGCTCCAAATGGCGATCTGTCTGTATTTGGAAGTCCCACAAGATCTTCACCCTCTCATTCTTGACAACTTTTTCCACCCTATGTTCCCATGACTTTTCAGACACAGGCAAATCGTATTTTTTACACAATGCCCAGTGGATTAGTTTAACAACTCGGTCATGTCTAGCTTTCTAATCAGTTTGTGTGATTTTGCTGCACTCACATATTAAATGTGAAACAGTTTCAACTTTGTCGTTGCAAAGTTGGCAATTTGGATTGTCAGTAGATTTTTGTATCTTCACTTTCATGGCATTTGTTTGTAGTGCTTGTTCTTGAGCAGCCAGTATTAAGCTTTCTGTTTCTTTCTTGATGGTTCCCATCTTAAGCCATGCCCATGTCAAGTTGTTATCACATTTTCCTTCAATGTTTTTCAAATGTTGTCTATACAAAGCTTTGGTTTTCCATCTAATTAGTCTGTCATCCAGCCATTTTTCCTTATATTCTGCCTTTGTTTATGTTGTTGTTATTATTATTATTATTATTATTATTATTATTATTATTATTATTATTATTATTATTATTATCATTTTTTGAAGGATATAACCTAGCATTCTCTTACCATAGAATCCAACTTATGCTATGTGAAAACTGTGTTTTGGTTGTCTATTTCACATGATGTTTTAAAATATGTAACTGGTGGAATGGGTGCCTTTTTTATAGACAGTCCTCATGCAGAAAATCCAATGTTGTGATCCAGAGCTCCTTTTCTAGCAACTAATTAATCCTAAAAAAATGTCTACCACCAGGTTTGGCTAGCATCATACTTTGGATGAAAATATCTTATTGTTTTATATCATTGTGTATATAATTCAGGTTTTACACCTTTGTTCAGTTCTATGTATTGTACAGTAAAAGAAAGCCTTGGTGTGTTATGGCTTTGTCGAAAAGCTGGAGAGAATTCACAGTTCTTTTCATGGGATAAATGGCCTGTCCCAGCTTAAAAACTGACTGCAATGCAATGACAGAAGCTATGCCCATTTGTGATCCTGGTAAATTCTTTTACCCTTCTCTGCCCGCTATAACGTCAAAAGACAGACTATGCAGAACTATATATTCTTCTCTAAGAAGTCTAGACAATGTATCATAAATAACATATGGACAGAGAGATAAGTCATATGCCTATCATTCCCAGTCATTTTAATAGCTGCCTTCAAAATAATATGTCTTGCAATAAATTTCAAGGACAAACTAAAGCTTCTGTTTCCTTGGCCAAGAGCAGAATGTTATACTTGATCAGTACCAGTCAATTTGCCATGTAAAGCAGAGTTACTCCTAGGTTTAAATACAATATTGTTCTTCAATTTTTAATCTCATTAGATAATTGTTATACATGTGCACTTCAATTTTTCTTACATGGAAAGTTAACTTTTAAATGAAACCTCCTGAGCATCTTATTTGGACTCCAATTATAAATAGCATACTCATAGGAGTTAAAAAAGCCTTTGAATATTCATGGAATCAAATACCAAAAATGCATATCATATTCATTCCTGAATACAAATCAGCACAGAGCAAATATAAATCTTGATGGTATGGTTCCATTTCTTCATTCGCTGTTTGAGAATAACAGAAGCTGATAAGATGTTGGAAGTATTTTGTCACTTAAATATCTAGCACTGGTTTCATCCTGATCAGTATGGTTATCAATTAAATACCTCGACAAATACCATTACCAGTATACAGGGATAACAAAAATAGGGAATGTTATTGGCATTTGCAATAATATTTTGGGACTCCTTAACAAATTGCTATGATATAATTTTGCATGCATTGGACCTGAGATCATTTATAATTAAAAACAACAACCAAGAAAAGGGTGAGCTGAGAAATACTTTGAAAAACTCTCATAGGAAGACAGCTTCATTAGTCCATGAAAGCCCAAAGTCTTAAAGATTCAGGAAGCAGAATTTAAGATTAAAAATGTTACTATCAGGCATAGATTTTTCCGAACTACAGCTCACTGCATCAAATGTATGGAATAGTTTCACTGATATTAACACTTTCTGACTTTTCAAAGGTGATGAATGCAAGTTATAAGTAACTTTTGTTATAAGTAACAAAAAAGGTAGATTGTGGAAATCAAATGATTCAAACAATATGCGCATGAAAACAGGGAAAAAGTAGTCTTGATAGGCTTATTCGTATATTAATTTTATCAATGTGTTTGGGATAAAATCCAAACATGAATTCCTACCCTTACATACTTATGAAATTTATAAACTAAGAGACTCTAAAGGTAAAGGTAAAGGTTCCCCCGCACATGCGTGCTAGTTGTTTCTGACTCTAGGGGCCGGTGCTCATCTCCGTTTCAAAGCCGAAGTGTCAGCGCTTGTCTGAGGACGTCTCCGTGGTCATGTGGCCGGCATGACTAGACGCCAAAGGCGCACAGAACGCTGTTACCTTCCCACCATAGTGGTCCCTATTTTTCTACTTGCATTTTTACGTGCTTTCGAACTGCTAGGTTGGCAGAAGCTGGGACGAGTAACAGGTGTTCACTCTGCTACGCAGCACTCAGGATTCGACCCGCCAAATTGCTGATCTTCTGATCGACAAGCTCAGCATCCTAACCCATTGAGGGCAGCATATACAAACAATAGTGACATTGCCAGTGGAGCATTAATATTAGCCTGGTGGGGTCTATTTAACAATAGCACTATTATTTTTGGTTCCATAGTCAGCTAGATATTTAAACTAGTTCCACATTTTTATCCACCAATCAAGTCCTTGGGTCCTATTGCCATTGTTATTATTTCAAATTTATTATAGCCACCCACTCCCATAGACTCTACTGGATCACTTAAGTCAGTTAACAGCAATTCAGATGTATAGTTGAATCAAGTATCAAGAAACAGAGATATCACTGAAATATGAAATTCCAATACGTTTCTTCTTCATTTCCTCTGAATCAGGAAACAGAACAAGTCCTAGTGGAATAATTCAATTACAAGCTCCACCTCTTCCCTCTTATCTGTGTGGCCTTATAGACAGTTTGAGTGGAAGATCTAAAACTTCAAAACCAGAGTGCTTTGGTTCAAACTAACAAGAGAGGAAGAATTGCACTCTGTGCTAAAAATATCCATTTCTGCCCATAAAGTCAAATGAATGAATATAGAAATGTTATGGAAAGGATCTGAATTAAAATAAGTAGAGGAACAAATAAAAGCAATGCAAATGCTTTTATCCACTATTGTCTACCGAATAAAGAAGATATAATTTCTTCCAAAAGAAATTCCAAACAGGCACAAAGTAATAATAATGAGAAACTTTAATTACCCCAATATTTATGGCAAGACAACCTCTGCCAAATCACCTTACAGGGAAAATGGGTGCTATAAAAATTGAATACAAACATACATATATACATACGTTCATATATGCATAGATTCATACATGCATGCATGCATGCATGCATACATAGTTTTCCCAAAAATTCCTGAGATGTCTTGTGGACACCTTTTATGAAAGGCACAAAATGTTAGCTGTCCATCACTTACAGTAGTATTAATTAGTAGAGAAAACATAGTTTAGGAAGTGGAATAGGAGGGATAAAGGAGCAAAGTGATCATTAAAGTAAAGGTAAAGGTAAAGGTTCCCCTGCACATGCGTGCTAGTCGTTTCCAACTCTAGGGGCTGGTGCTCATCTCCATTTCAAAGCTGAAGAGCCAGCGCTTGTCCGAGGACGGCTCCGTGGTCATGTGGCCGGCATGACTAGACGCCAGAGGCACACGGAACGCTGTTACCTTCCCACCGTAGTGGTCCCTATTTTTCTACCTGCATTTTTATGTGCTTTCGAACTGCTAGGTTGGCAGAAGCTGGGACGAGTAACAGGAGCTCACTCTGTTACGCGGCACTCGGGATTCGACCCGCCAAACTGCCGACCTTCTGATCGACAAGCTCAGCGTCCTAACCCACTGAGCCACCGTGTCCCCACAAGTGATCATTAACTAAATGCAAAATTATTTGATATAGAAATGGATATTCAGGAAAACTGAATAGCTTCTGGAAGTAAAACCTCGGAGGCACACATAAAAAATGCTACCTGATAACAGAAAAGATAACATTACTGAACTTTATTTTCATTCAGTCTTACATAACAAGAACAACAAAAAGTATTTCACCATAAAATTGTGAAGAATAGAATGAAGAAGCTGCACTGAAGATTGGAAGAAGCTGCACTGAAGATTGGTCATCATGGAAGAACTCTATAATTTGAGATTATATCTCCAGGATTATATCTCCTAGGTGCTGAAGGGATGAGTGGAGGGATGAATACATCCTTATGTATTATTTATGATAAATCCACAGCACTAGTAAAGTACCAAATGACTGGAGAACTGTGAATGACTCCATCTTGAAAAGAAGACATTCAAAAGATACGGCAAACTGTAGACCAGTCAGTCTGGTATACCTGAAAATCCTAAAAAAAAAAAAAAGATCTTAAGCACCTCAAAAATAATACAGTAATTATCAGAATGCTGTATAGATTTGTCAAAAACAAATGTTACTAATCTAATTATATCTTTTTTGTCACCTAATTTCCTTTGTAGATTATAGGAATGATATAGACATAATATACTTAACACACCTGATAAAGCACTCTCTGTCATGGAGACCAGAAAGTTAATTAAATGTGGCCTGAATAATAGGGCAATTCTATGGATCATACTGAAAATAATCATTCTCAAATTGTGATGAGCACTGGTTCCTCGTCAAAATGGCAGAGGTATAAAATGGGAAGAACAGCACTTATCAATGTTTTTTTTTATTAGTGACACTGATAATTGGTGGAAGAAATGTTTATCAGATTTGCCACACAATGACACACAATTAAATGGGATAGTTAATATCTTAGAACAGTTATCCACAAGGGACTGGTTTTTTAAAAAAGTCTTCCATAGACTGGGGAGGGGAGAAAGGGAGGTGGTTTTGCACGCAACCTAGATTCTGCACATGTGCAGATAAAGCTTCGCTCACTTGCCTGCTGCTTGTGCAGCCTCATTCCTAACAGGCCATAGACAGGTAGCAGTCCATGGCCCAGGGGTTGGGGACCCCTGTCTTAGAAAACCACACTAAAAATCAAAGCAACTTTTATAAGCTTAGGAAATACATTGACAATAACACAATGAAATGTGGCAATGACAAGTACAAAATTCTTCATTTGGGAAGAAAAAAATCAAACGTTCAGGCATATATTAATTATTACATTCTTTGCTTGACAGGAAGCAGTCAACAAGTCCCTCAGAATGGAAAATCAGCAGTATCTGAATCGGAAACCATAAAAAGAATGATATAATAAAAAGCTATCTAAATAAATACTGTTGAAAGAAAAATCTTCATCAGGGTCCAGTCCAAGCCGGGAATAAACAAAATGAAGACTGCTTTAGAAAGAAGGTTGTAGTTTATTGAAGAGCAGAACCACAAGACATGAGGCTTGTGAAGCAGCTGACCACATGTTGCTGGGAGTGATGGGTTTTTATACCTTCTTGGGCTTTTGTGTTTGGAGTTCCTGTTCCTGCAGCATGAAGTTTGATCTGAGGTTCTTTTGAGTGTGTCCTTTTTGGTATTGGTGGGTTAATCCTATTATGTCCTAAAGGTCATGTTTCCTGTCCTTAGAGTTTGGGTGGGGGATGTAGATTTTAGGGGTCTTTTTCTTTCTAATCTCATCAGCTCCAAGCTTTCTGGCTCCAAGCTTTCTGAAAGGATTATCAAATCTGCATTTATACAGACCTGGTTTCTGCTTGGGGGAGGGAGACTTGTGGGGAGGGGGGGTTTCTGCCTTTAAGATATAATATTCTGCCTTTTTAATATTCCCCAAAATATTTCTTTCTCTGAGGGGGGGCTGACTTCCCACAATACATTAATAAATTACACTGTTCGAACCCAAACTGGTCTAAGAAGTTTAAAAAAAATCTGATTGGGTCTCTACAAAACAACCTCTTGTATGGTCTCAGCAGGATTTAGATTTAGCACCAACTCAATCAAATTCACAGATGCCCACCAGGCCTTCACCAGTATGGCTACTGGAGACAGAGCAGCATCTATGCTCCCTTCCTGGAAGAACTCCCATACCACTGGATCAAATTTCCAGAAGACTGCATGTGGCAAGAGTAACTGATCAATTTCCTTAACATTTGTTTTACTGTCAGAAGAACACAATTTAATGCAATTATATTGTCATAAAAAGATATCAGCGAGAAATCCTCTGAGTCTCTTAGCCAGTACTATTTTCTCCCCTAAAAATTCTCATTATGGTGTTGACAGGGAAATTGTTTTTTTTTTAATTCTCTTTATCATTTTTTTCCCCAAAGGGAATCGCCATTTGCACTTCTTCAAGTGAAAGGTGACCAATTACCATACAAACATGTTTTCATTGGTGTGCTAATTCTCTGGCTTTACACATTTCAATTAAATATCAGGGGAAGATATTAGATGGGTGCTCCTTTGACAAAACTTTTGCAGAATGGGATGTGTGGGCAGCCAGGAACATTTAAATTCAAATTCTGAGAATATGAAAGTAAAAACATACACCTCATTCACAGGGACAGTTTGATATCTCATTGCTCCTATCTACAGGACACACAGCTTTAACTATTATTAAAGAATCTGTGTAAATATTGTCTACTGATACAAGAAGCAAAATGGTAATTAGTCATCAAACACATTTATCTTTCAGTTTCAGCTGAAAACTGCTTATATTCAATAACATTTCATTTCAATATTGCTAAATGATTTATTGGAAAACCCGCTTAGTATTAAATGTAAATGTCAGGTAAAGGTTAATTTGATAAATACAGTGTAAAGTGATATAAAATGCTTTAGTGTGGCATGACGATTATTGAAGTGATTATTCTAGGGAAGCAAAGTGAATCAGTTATAATTTAGCACGTTAAATATAAAAGTTGATGTCAACTATATTCATGTTATAATGTGGTTAAAGAAGAAATTGATTTTGTACATTTCTTTATTTGACAGGAAAAAAACATACAATATCTACAAGCCTTAATTTGTACAAGCACTTGTAAAGACTATATTATAGAAAACAAATCTGGACATGTTCAGAATAAATTTAGTTATGAATTGTTGAAAACATTTGCAAAGTGAGCTCTTTTTCTCTCTGACTGATCCCAAACCCAAGAATAATTGTATAATAAATAAAATCATTATAGCAAAAAGACCAGGGAATGCAAAAAAAGAATATATTTAAGCATATATAGTAGAAACTACCAAAGCACATTAGAAAGAACCTGAGAATTCTAGAAACACTAAGATGCTAGAAGATATGTTTGTATCTATACACACAAAGTTAGAGACAGAGACAGACACACATATGTACACATATACATACACATCCATACAATTCAAACGGGACAATCTTCTTTCATAATTCCCCCAAGGATCATTGGAGAGAGGGCCAAATATCACAACTGTGCTGGTTAGAAGGACATTTGAATACCGCTTAAAGTGTTGGTTTTTAAGTTTGAAACTTGGAGTGAGGAAACAGTGCTTTTCTTAGCACTGAACTACAAGTGCCGGGATTTTCAATTTCATATATGCTGCAACAAATACTCCTATAGAAATTAGAAGTCACTCCCTCCTAATTTCAAGTTTGCAAAATAAACATGACACTCAGAATTGAACATTGGACTCGGAAAACACCAATAGTGTATGGGAGCAAACTTTTCATGAGTGTTTCGTCCTCAGTTTCCTATGGATGCATCAATATTCCTATACATTTCATAACCACATAACTAAGAAAGTGGACCTATGCAGTATAAAGCCATAAGAACTTGTACTTGCATTCCAACATAAAATGATGAGGATATGGTCAAAATGGAATGAATATATTTGCTTCTACAATTTATATGTCACTGTATACTTCCCTTCCTGAAGATAATCATTGATGCAAGTGAAAAGGATATAGCAGATCTAAAAACCTAAATGGTTTAACTCTAGCTACAATTAGTCTATACAGGTTCCCCATCTAAAAAAACCCCATTCTAAATATAATTGGCATCCAAATAAAGATCTCCGACGCTGATCATAGAAAAATAGATAAGGAAGTGTAATTTTTTTTCTTTAAAAATGTATGACTTGTGATTTTGAGCTGATTGCTGATTAGTAGATTGGTCAGATCTTTCAAGATAAGCCTTTGCATAAAAGGAAATGTCCAAATTGGACAATTTCCACTCAGCTGCACTGTTCACAGGTGGTTGATCTGATGATCTTCATTTCTTTAATTCTTCTAACTGAACTGTGAACATGAACAATAATGGCACAATATATTATTATCAGTTTAAAATAGAAGCAATGTGTAGATTTCATTCTTTCAAGAGCAATGATCTGTGTAATGTCCTATGCTATGAAACTAAAACTTTATAATATTGTAAATGAACTGTGCATTGCCAGATCATGATGACTTGAGAATAAAAACTGATAACAGGAATAGTCTGGAACTTATTATTTTACTAACATCTCATTAGAGGAGCAGTGGCTTAGTGCTTTAAAGATGCTGGAGAAGATCTGTGCTTCAGCAGTTCAAATCCTAGTACTGAATGATGTGGTGAGCTCTGTAATCCCCCTCCCCCCATCATTCAGTGCTAGGATTTGAAGCTAGCCTTGGCTTCTGCCATCCCAGCAGTTCAAAAGCATGCTACATGCAAGTAGATAAATAAGTACCACTTCGGTGGGAAAAATAATGGGGCTTCATGTAGAAGTACAAATCTAACCAGTGCTAGATCTGCCTGAATGTGACGCCCAAATGCGAGGTGACATCAGATGACGCTACAGAGTGACATTAGCCCCGTGGTGCACTTCTTGACTAGCAATTTTAGGCAGCCAAACAACTAGCCTGTTTTAACATGTAGTCTCCTGACTAATGTACCATTGCCATAAGCTAAATAAATAAATAAATAAATAAATAAAATCTCGTTCATACTTTGCTTTTCCTCTTAAGGAAGTCATCCTAGAACACTAGGAAAAAAGAACACCCACCATATTAAAACTATTTTGGTGGTAAATACTGTAGACATAGGATTAAACTGCATCATAGATACACAATTTTCCATTCTGCAGTAGCATCTTATTTTATTGTGGCCAATCTAGATAAAAAAAAATCACTGTATTTAGTCTGTAGAACATGTAACATGTAGAAAAAAAATCATTCCTCTCCAGTAGTTTCTTATTGTTTTTTGTTTTCTTTTGAACAAAGAGGAGAGAGGGGTATTACATTCCCTCCCTCTTTCTGTGCCTGATGGTCTTAGTTTAGGCTGGGCAACCAAATTAAGGAAGTAAAACATATTTTAAAATATGCAATAGCTAGGACATAGTAATGAGACACAATACTTTAAGAAAGCCTATTTGGTCTAGTGGTTAGAATGTAAGTTCTGGACCCACCTTAAGCATGAAAGCCAACCTGATAATTTTCATCAGTCACTCTCTTTCAACCCAACCCACCACACCCAATCTCTGTTGTCAGGAAAATAGGAGGAAGAATGAGTACGTTTGCTGCTTTAAATTACTTAAGTAATAAAGGAGAGACCAAAAAAAAATCAAATAAATAAGAACATTTAAAATTATTGGAGACCTTTTACTAGAAAATGTTTTGGGTGTTTGCATGTGGGTTCAGTCTTAAAATGCTGCACACATATACATATATACAATACACCTCTCAACAGGCATTTTGGATGGTTGATAATAATAATAATAATAATAATAATAATAATAATAATAATAATAATAATAATAATAATAATAATAATAACAACAACAACAACAACAACAACAACAACAACAACAACAACAACAACAACAACAACAACAACAACATAAAAACATCTAACCACATATTAGACCTGCCTTCTATGGCCCTTTTGAATCAGATATTGGACATTAATCTTGCTTCTGCTGCAGTAATTTCAACTGTTTACATTTCACAGGCATTATTAATTGTCCTGGAAATTACTTCCTGCTTGGCAAGTGCCAGAGAAATATGCTTTCTCCCTGGCAGTCAGGCTCTGGTACCTCTAGCTGTTTGGATCCAAGGGGAGTGGGGGAAAACATTCTTCACCCAGACAGCAACTAAACGTGCAGCATCTGTCTCTTGCTTCAGCATTGACAGCAATACTAAATTCTACTGGAATAATATTCCAAATATAACACTTGAAATTCCCTTTGCAAAGAACTAAGAAGATGACGGTTTTTGAACAGCTGGAAAGGAAAGATGAATATTTGCAGAAAAAGCAATTGCAATTGCAATATTCTGTACTTACATTTGCGTAAACTACCATTCACATGCTGAGTTTCCCAACCAGAAACCACTTTGATTTGATTTTAATTAGCTTGGAGCCAAAATGGACTTGCAGCATGTAAATGTGGATTACTGCTCATTGTGTTTTTAATACCTTGGGGTGGGGTGGGGTATAATAGGAAGTCTTTTTTTTCCAAACAAAACAAAAATACAGAAGTGGTAGGAAATTGTTCGAATTAAAGAAACAGGTTGGTAAATGTTTTGCCATCTATTGCTTTTCTACTAGTCCTTCCAGATCATTTTAAAGGGTAGGATGTTTGAGGATAAAAACTGCATATTTTTTTATATGACATGAAAACAAATGAAAGCAGCTGGCCAACCTTGCCCGTGCCTAGAATTTAAGCAAGATTTTTGCTCAGTTAATACGTGTATGGCAAACATGGGAGACATCCAAGCTTGTAAGATTGAGAAGCCATTCCTCTGTTCTTGCCAAAAAAAAAAAAAAGCTTCAGGGACATGTCCATGGAAAGCTCAACTGCCAGCGACTTTACTTGTCAATTTCTTTAGTCCTTAAGTGTACCATTTTTTAATTCAGCTCTTTCTATTATGTGTCTCTCTTTACTACTTGAGTTTGCTGATCCGAACAAGCCAACAGAAGAAACTGTGGCTGTAACTGAATATGGCAGGGCAGAAAAGCTTCTTCTTCTTTTTCTTGGATTCACTACCTTTGATTTCTTTTTTCCCCTAGGAAATGAAATGGGTCTAAGCCAAAAATGCAGAAGAAAGTCATAATCCAGCATTTATTATTTTGTATTCAATTTTGGGGGTCAGAAGAAAAATACCAGGAAAATTCACACTAATTAAAGAGAAGGGTTCTTTGTTTGTTTTTTAAAAAAATAAAAGCAGCATTTAGTGCACAGCAAAACCACTCTGTGCGTAGACCCTCAACATCTTTCACAACATTTATAATGTGACAAAGCTTGGCTTATCCAGAACATTATTTAATCTGTTCTAAAATTATTTTGCACAGGGTCTTTAGAGTTTGGCCATTTTGAGAAATGAGTCTTAAATAACATTTGCTCACCGTGATAACTGGATATGTTTAAGCAGGAACCAATTATTATGTAAAAGTTATTTCCAACAGAATAGTTCTTACTTTAGCCTGTTTTCAGCAGATAATACTATTGAATAATAGGTGAAATGAAGCTAGATAAAAATTAAGATGTGTAGCCAGACTGTTTATAAAAATGGGTAACACAGATAAAATATCAGGAGGAGAAAGAAGTTCAGTAAGGCTGCTGCTGCTGACACCATTTTAGTCTGCAATTGAAATAACAGGAATTTGTGTGTGTGTGTGAGAGAGAGAGAGAGAGAGAGAGAAAGGAGGGGTAAAACAGAAAGATGCAGGATAAGAAATTTATGTTAAGAATATACAAACTAAAAGACTAAATAATTGCTCAGTGCAACTCGAGAGTGGATGTACAACAAAAAATGTTAATATTTTTTTATAAATTAATATAATAAAGTGAGGAAAAATTAATGAGTGACATGGCTTGCTTCCAGAAGTTGTGGGTGCTCCATCACTGGAGTTTTTTTAAAGAAGAGATTTGGACAGACATTTGTTTGGAATGGTATAGGGTCTCCTGCTTGAACTCTGTTATTCTGTTATTAATACATAGTTAATATTCACGGGACTTCTGGTTTTGACAACATGGTAAGATGGATGCAGGGAAGCAGAGCTCTGCCTCCCGTGCCCAATTTCTTCCTGCTGGGGGCCTGAAAAGGGCCTGACGTCACCCCAGAGAGGTGACAAAAAAGAAGGCTGCACCCATGCAGCCAGTCAGAAACTGCAGATCTCCACAGGAAAAAAAGCAGTATTTAACAAGCGCGAGCAACATGTTTGAATCTGGGTGAGATTGTTTTGCTTCCTCTATGATTTTAAAACCTGTTCTTGGGGGAAAACATGATCTGAAAGCAATGAAACTCCCAGAACTAAAGGGAGGGTTTCTCCCCCTTTTTTCCACCCCCTTTCCCAGCATAAAAGCAGTGGTTTATGCTTTCTTGGGGGAAAATAGAGAGACTATAAAATTAATTTGGACACAACAGAAATAAAAAAAGTCTGGGAAGTTATAATTTATTTATTTATTTTACCTTCTTGGAGAGTATCCAAGCAAAACTTTTTTGGTTGGAAAATTACAAAACAGATACTTAATGAGATCTAGTGGTGAAAAAAAGAACTACACCAAGCTCTATTTATATTTTGTCTGGAGTGAGGGAACTTGGCTTGAAGCCCAGACATAGATAACAGACCTTTGATGTTTCTGAACTTCATAACCTTGTAGATTGCAGCTGGAAAAAGAGAAAAAAACTTTGTCTTTTCTGCAGGATGGATTACAACTAAAACTGCAAACTATTTTGAAGCCATCTGGCTTCCTTGGATTACAAATATTGTTTGACCTGTAATTTTATGAACTATTTAGAGAAAGACTGAATGGCAAGGAACTATCTACAGTAAGACATTTTGGATTATAATTTTGGCAGATTGGCAACTTTGGATTTTGGGACAATTGGTTAGAGCTGGAGTCAAAAGATAGGATTGTAAACTTTTTTCTCTCTCCCCATTTTTTTCTTTTTTTTCTTTTCCCTTTCCCTTTTTTTCTTCTCTTTTTCTTCTTGTTGTCTGGGGAGCCTATTGGATTATAAACATTTAGTCTCAGACCTACTTAAGGACAGTGGAAGCTTAACTGTTGATTTTCTTTGGAGAAAGCCCTATGGACTATTAATCTTGAATAGTAGGACTTTACAGATTATAAATTTTGACTGAGCGATAATCTTGGATTTTGGACAACTGCTCTGGAAATGAGCCTCACAAACAGAATTGGATTACAATTTTTTTCTTCTTCTTTTTTCTCCCTTATTTTTCAGAGAGTTTATTGGATTATAGAGATTATAGATAAGAAAAAAAGGATTTTTTTTACATGACTACAAAAATTAAAAATGGATATAGTTTGTATCCAAGAAAAATATATTAAAAGACAACATTACAACCTGTTGGAACAACCAAAAATCAGGAAACCTCACACTAACACAACGAAAGAAAAGAGGAATAGCTTTATATATCAAATAGACAATGAACCCCAAACAAATCTATGCAGATGAAAAAGAAAGAATATTAATAGTGGAAATAATGATAAAGCAAAACCAGATATTTATGGTAGCAATATATGCTCCCAAAGACAAACAAGAAGAATTTTATAAAAAATTACACACAGAAAAAATAGTGGAATTGGAATATCAATACATAGTTAATATTCACAATATGTCAGTGATATATTTTTTGCCCAACTAAATTTTGAAAAAAAAAAAAGTTAGATATACTTCAACTGGAGTAAATAATGTGTGTCCACTTCCACATAATACATGTCTTTTACATAAAACTTAAATCTATCAAGTAAGTTTGGACACTGGCAGATTTTTCTAACAATGCTTGCAAGGCAGTGTTGCTAAAGAATTGCCAGCTGTACATAGAGCAACTAACTCTCCTGCTACAATGAGCTGTTGTAACATTTTTATCTTGCTTAAGGCTAATCAAGAGAAGTGAATAAATCTTATGCATTGCTTTATAGGACATTTAGAGCTCATTTAAGAATACTTTAAGGGGCTGGCAATGAAGTTAACTGCCTTCCGTGTTGCTTAAATGTCTGCAATTTAAAATGATGCATTTCTGGTGAATTTTTAATGGACAAGCCAACACCACAATAAATTCACTGAATATAATGCCATGTACAAATGATAAATAATATTTCATTTTTAATTTATCATAAACAGCTTATTTCAAATATCCACTTCTTCCAAGCAATGACAGTTTCTTTCTGAATTATTGGATGCTGCCTCGAATGTTTAAATGACATTACATGTTCTTGGCTAATTCAGAATCCAATTTAAAATGTATTCCTGTGGAAAAATAGTCCAGGAGCTGCATGACAGATTGGAGTTCACCCTCTAATTTTAGAAGGAGCTCTCCAAACTCATAGGATAAATGCAACATCTGTTTCTCATTTCTGCCTTTTCTTCCCCCTAACTCCTGGTTCAACATTAGGGAGTTCCCTGATAGCAGATGGATTTGTACAAGGAAGAAAATAGGAACCACAATATGTAGTTAATATCTTAAACTACATTTCTTTGCATTGCTTGTAATGGGAAGTGTTAGGCATATGGTTATAGCCTACCTGGTTGGGTTGGAAATATATAAACCATGATGTTATAACCTTAAGGTGCTAATTGGCCAATGGGTGTTTTTCCAACAGCCATAAGAGGGAGCTAGAAATGTGGCTTCTCTCTCTCTCTTTGCTCTCATTGTTTTTGCTTTTTTGGCTTACTACTGTGTTAAACCTTAGGAACTGTGTAACTTGACCTTCAGACCAGTAAGAAGACATTGTATTTTGGATACTCCCTGGACTGTTGCTGTTGCTTATCTGTTGTTATTCGTGTATGACCTGGACTGTTTATTCGGATTGTGTTTTTGTTTTTACAAATATGTTCAGCTGAGTTTTGTCCATCTGAAACATCCTGATTCTGGATGATAGGAAGGTACAACTGGGTCAAGCCTGGTTAGACTTTAGATGGGAGACTGTAATGGCTAATATTTTTTTGAGAGAGATTCATTCTTGAGAGACACTTCATAAGCAACCAGTTACAAGCTCCAGTGTTACCAGGGAAGAATCCTGCCACTGTCAACTCACAAAAAGGCTGATGAGGAACACCATGTCCAGGGTTATCGCACACCATCATTGATTTTTAAATGGGTAAGATTTTATTTTCAGGAATTCTTGCAACCCCTTCTCAGAAGGAGAGTCCTACTTCAGTAAGTGTCATTTCTGGTTCTGTGAGATGTCAAAGAGCCTTGCAAAGTCCCTCAGGGAATATCAGGGCTTGGAAGTTGAAAAAAAAATATCCCAGAAGAAGGCAATGGCAAATCACTTTTGTACCCTTGCCAATATTTAGCTGAATAAATTTGCATAGTTGCTTGTTATCTTCAAGGAGATGTTACTTTACTTTTTTGGCTTGTACTCAAGAATTACAGCTATATAATGCTTTATATATCAGGCTGTGTGTTTAATTATGAACCCTTGTGAAACTCCACATGATATACTGAACTGCATGTGCATTCTCAAAATTCTTCCTCACCACTCAAATAAGAAGCTTTAGGGACTGATGAGTAAGGATTTAAGCTTACAAAAGACTTTTCTCATTTACAGCTTATCAAGAAACTGCTTTATTAAAGAAACATAGCCATTGGAGAGAAGTATGCAAGACCGTAATTAACATCACATCAAATATCGTTTTCTGGCAGGGATTGGGTTTTTATTTTTAGTTTTTAGAGTAGCAGAAAGCTAAAATGTATCCTTTAAAACCGTTGAGTTCTGAATTTTGTCTTACAGTTTGTTATCTTTTCTAAAAAAAGATGTATTAAGGAAATATTTCTAAAATAATGTATGAACATACATTAAACAAGGGAAATGTAAAAATGGGTATGTTCAGAGAAATATGTAAATGAATAAAAAAGTCCCGTTTGGTGTAGTGGTGAAAAACTAGGAGACTGTGAATTCTAGTCCCACCTTAGACATGAAAGCTGGCTGGCTGACTTTGGGCCAGTCACTCTCTCTCAGCCGCACCTATCTCACAGAGTTATTGTTATGGGGAAAATATAGGAGAAGGGGGAATGAAAATAGAAGAGAGTATTGGTATGTTTGCCATCTCAAGTTGTAGATGAAAAAGGAAATACAAATGTAAAAATAAATAATTTAAAACAAAATTTCAAAGCATTAACACCTAGGCATAAGACATGAGAAACCAAAAATGACAGATTCATCCCCCCCCCGCCTCTTTGGGTGCTACACACTTTTTCAAAGACAATTCTTTTTATACTTATTTTCTTATGTTCAATTCCATCTGAAGATCTTGTTACATAGTAACTGAATTAAAAAGGGGACAAAACCAATATTTTAAATTTTCTTATCTATGTTCTGTTCTAGAGAAATGGACATTAAAAGTGCAATAGCAAGTAATGTGCATTTTAAAGAATTTTGATTATACTAAATATACAAACTGAAAGAGAACAGAGAGGAGTAAAAAGTACATGGGAAAAAAGAAAGAGAGAGAGAGAGAAAAGAAAACAATATAATAAATTGAAACTTCATTTTTCAATCCTGGTACCAGCAAAAAAATACATAAAGTTTAACCAAAACTAATAGTCTGTGTCTTTTTAACTTTGATCAAATAAACCCTTGCAGTCATAATCTTTAGTTTGTAATAGGACTTTATTTTTCTTCATTTCTTCTTTGTCCCATCACACAGGGTTCTTCAAGCTTTTAACAAGCCTCTTTTATAAAGCCGTAAGGGGGAAAAAAATATCCAGGACATTTTCTTGGTTTGTCATTGTCATTTAATTTTTAAATCCTCAGCCAGGTTCTTTTGTAGATCCAGTGAAACATCTTTTTCTAAGCTGTTCTCTTGACCTGTCGGTTGTAAATCCACTTTTAAAACCATCTCTAGCTTGTCAAATAAAATTTGTTCTATATCTGCCATTTCTTCAATAATATCCTTTGGACATAATCTATCCCTAGAAGCAGATATTATTACTGACATTGTTGATATTGTGGTTACTAGTTTTCTACTCTATTTTTTCAAAGGTTTCTTCCAATATTTTTTCTTGTCATAACATATTACACCACCTTATATGCCTATATATCTATCTTGCACCTAAAACCTTTAGTCCCCTGTAGTATCCAGTATTTGAAATCATGAAATTGTTTACTTATGTTATATCTTGTTTATAAAACTAAAACAGGATCTATTTCCCCTGAGATATTTTTGGACTTTATAATTAATTACAAAAACCTTTTGTAAAAAATTAAATACTCCAATATTCATCCAATATTTTCAAACTTGTCATTCTGAAGGTCTACAATAGCTTACAATAATTAATGAGCCATTTCCAAAAGTGCTTAGAAAGTGGGGTTTGGGAGTTTAGTGCCCTTTAAAAGTCTCTGTGAGCAAGATGGTTATTTCTGTTGTCTTTCAAACTCATGGAAAACTGCTGTTTTGTGGTCTTTTCATGTGTAGTAGCTATTATGGAGCATTTGTGAGTAATCTCCAATCCTTCCTTAATCTGCAGAGGTTCCAAGTGACCAGTAAGGGATCTCTAGGAATGTGAATGTGGATGTGTCTGGTGGTGAAAGGAAAGTCCGATGCTGTAAAGATTTTTTCTCCATAGGAACCTGGAATGTAAGATCCATGAATCAAGGAAAACTGGACGTGGTCAAACAAGAGATGACAAGACTGAACATTGACATCTTAGGTATCAGCGAACTAAAATGGACAGGAATGGGTGAATTTAATTCAGATGACCATCAGGTATACTACTGTGGGCAAGAATCCTTCAGAAGAAATGGAGTAGCCTTCATAGTCAATAAAAGAGTAGGAAAAGCAATACTGGGATACAATCCTCAAAATGACAGAATGATCTCAGTTCGAATCCAAGGCAAACCATTCAATATCACAGTAGTCCAAGTCTATGCCCCAACCACCAGTGCTGAAGAGGATGAAATTGACCAGTTCTATGAAGCACTACAGAACCTTATAGAACTAACACCAAAAAATGATGTTCTTATCATCATGGGGGATTGGAATGCTAAAGTAGGAAGCCAAAAGATAACTGGAATAACAGGCAAGTTTGGCCTTGGAGTGCAAAATGAAGCAGGGCACAGGCTGATAGAATTCTGTCAAGAGAATACGATGGTCATAGCAAACACTCTTTTCCAACAACCCAAGAGACGGCTCTACACATGGACATCACCAGATGGTCAACACAGAAATCAGATTGACTATATGCTCTGCAGCCAAAGATGGAGAAGCTCTATACAGTCAGTAAAAACAAGACCAGGAGCTGACTGTGGCTCAGACCATGAGCTTCTTTTTGCAAAATTTAGGCTTAAACTGAAGAAAGTAGGGAAAAGCACTAGGCCACTCAGGTATGAATTAAATCATATCCCTGTTGAATATACAGTAGAGGTGACAAATAGATTTAAGGAATTAGATCTGATAGACAGAGTGCCTGAAGAACTATGGACAGAGGTTCGCGACATTGTACAACAGGTAGCAACCAAAACCATCCCAAAGAAAAAGAAATGCAAGAAAGCAAAATGGCTGTCTGAGGAAGCTTTGCAAATAGCTGAGGAAAGGAGGGAAGCGAAAGGCAAGGGAGAAAAAGAAAGATACACCCAATTGAATGCAGAATTCCAGAGAATAGCTAGAAGAGATAAGAATGCCTTCTTAAATGAACAGTGCAAAGAAATAGAAGAAAACAATAGAATAGGGAGGACCAGAGATCTTTTCAAGAAAATTGGAGAAATGAAGGGAACGTTTAAGGCAAAAATGGGCATGATAAAGGACCAAAATGGCAGGGACCTAACCGAGGCAGAAGAGATTAAGAAGAGGTGGCAAAATTACACAGAAGAACTATACAAGAATGAGCTTAACGTCCCTGATAATCACAATGAGGTGGTCACTGACCTCGAGCCAGACATCCTAGAATGTGAAGTGAAGTGGGCCTTAGAAAAGCTGAGCAACAACAAAGCTAGTGGAAGTGACAGTATTCCAGCTGAGCTATTCAAAATCTTAAAAGACAATGCAGTAAAAGTGCTACACTCAATTTGCCAGCAAATTTGGAAAACTCAACAATGGCCACAGGATTGGAAAAGATCAGTTTACATTCCAATTCCAAAGAAAGGCAGTGCCAAAGAATGTTCAAACTATCGCACCATTGCACTCATTTCTCATGCTAGTAAAGTCATGCTTAAAATCCTACAAGCTAGACTTCAGCAGTATGTGGATCGAGAACTACCAGAAGTGCAGGCAGGATTTCGAAGAGGCAGAGGAACTAGAGATCAAATTGCCAACATACGCTGGATCATGGAGAAAGCTAGGGAGTTCCAGAAAAACATCTACTTCTGCTTCATTGACTATGCTAAAGCATTTGACTGTGTGGATCATAACAAACTGTGGCAAGTTCTTAAAGAGATGGGAGTACCAGACCATCTTATTTGTCTCTTGAGAAACCTATATGCGGGTCAAGAAGCAACAGTGAGAACTGGACACGGAACCACTGATTGGTTCAAAATTGGGAAAGGAGTCCGGCAAGGCTGTATACTGTTGCCCTGCCTATTTAACTTATATGCAGAGCACATCATGAGAAAAGCAGGGCTAGATGAATCAAAAGTTGGAATTAAGATTGCCGGAAGAAATATCAGCAACCTAAGATACGCAGTTGATACCACTCTAATGGCAGAAAGTGAAGAAGAACTAAAGAGCCTCTTGTTGCAGGTGAAGAAGGAGAGTGCAAAACTTGGGTTGAAACTTAACATTAAGAAAACCAAGATCATGGCATCTGGCCCTCTCAATTCCTGGCAAATAGATGGGGAAGAAATGGAGGTAGTGACAGATTTTATTTTCCTGGGCTCCAAGATCACTGCAGATGGGGACTGTAGCCAAGAAATTAAAAGACGCTTGCTCCTGGGGAGGAAAGCCATGGCAAATCTAGACAGCACACTAAAAAGCAGAGACATCACCCTGTCAACAAAAGTGCGTATAGTCAAGGCTATGGTCTTCCCAGTTGCAATGTATGGCAGTGAAAGTTGGACCATAAGAAAGGCTGAGCGCCAAAGAATTGAGGCCTTTGAACTGTGGTGCTGGAGAAGACTCCTGCGAGTCCCTTGGACCGCAAGGCGATCAAACCGGTCAGTCCTAGAGGAGATCAATCCTGACTGCTCTTTAGAAGGCCAGATCCTGAAGCTAAAACTCAAGTACTTTGGCCACCTAATGAGAAGGAAGGACTCGCTGGAGAAGAGCCTAATGCTGGGAAAGATCGAGGGCAATAGAAGAAGGGGACGACAGAGAATGAGGTGGCTGGATGGAGTTACTGAAGCAGTAGGCGTGAGCTTAAATGGACTCCAGAAGATGGTAGAGGACAGGAAGGCCTGGAGGAATGTTGTCCATAGGGTCGCGATGAGTCGGACACGACTTCGCAGCTAACAACATATATATATATATATATATATATATATATATATATATATATATATATATATATATATATATATATATATATATATATATATATATATATATATACATACACACACACACTTTCTACACACACACACACACACACACACATATATATATATATATATGACAAATGCTTGTTAACTCTTACACACACACACACACACACACACACATATATATATATATATGACAAATGCTTGTTAACTCTTACACACACACACACACACACACATACACACACACACACACACACACACACACACACACACACACACACACACACATATATATATATATATATATATATATATATATATATATATATATATATATATATATATATATATATATATATATATATATAATTAAGTATTTTGTCAAGGCTTTTTGAAAGCACCTTGCTAATTAACTCTTTCATTCCTGCTTTGGCCTGTCTCAAGGCTTATCCACAGGATATAGTCAACTATGACAGCTCATTATTTGTGCAAATTATTCAAATTGCTAATAAAGAATTTTGGGAGGCTGATATGGCGATTTCGAACTCTTTATGTTCTCATCAGTCAGTCATACCCTTTATCTGAGATTCGAATCTCAGATAAAGGGTATGACTGACTGATGAGAACATAAAGAGTTCGAAATGGCCATATCAGCCTCGCCAAAATTATTTATTAGCAATTTGAATAATTTGCACAAATAATGAGCTGTCATAGTTGACTATATCCTGTGGATAAGCCTTGAGACAGGCCAAAGCAGGAATGAAAGAGTTAATTAGCAAGGTGCTTTCAAAAAGCCTTGACAAAATACTTAACATATATTTGCCTTGCCTTCTGCTAATAAAAAGAGAGAAAGAACCTGTGGCTCAGCAAGTTAAAACAACTGCCTAATATACAATCAGCCCAGGTTCGAATCTCAGATAAAGGGTATGACTGACTGATGAGAACATAAAGAGTTCGAAATGGCCATATCAGCCTCCCAAAATTCTTTATTAGCAATTTGAATAATTTGCATATATATATATATATATATATATATATATATATATATATATATATATATATATATATATATATATAATTGATCCACTGGAGAAGGAAATAGCAACCCATGGACAGTACCAAAAGGCAAAAAGATATGACGCTGGAAGATGAGCCCCTCAGGTTGGAAGCCATCCAATATGCTACTGGGGAAGAGGAGAGGGCGAGTACTAGTACCTGAGTCCTCAGGGAATAGGGCGGTATATAAATATAAATAAATAAATAAATAAATAAATAGTACTAGTAGCACCAGAAAGTATGAAGCAACTGGGCCAAAGCCGAAAGGATGATCAGCTGTGGATGTATCTGGTGGTGAAAAGAAAGTCCGATGCTGTAAAGATTTTTTGTCCATAGGAACCTGGAATGTAAGATCCATGAATCAAGGAAAGCTGGACGTGGTCAAACCAGAGATGACAAGACTGAACATTGACATCTTAGGAATCAGTGAACTAAAATGGACAGGAATGGGTGAATTTAATTCAGATGACCATCAGGTATACTACTGCAGGCAAGAGTCCCTCTGAAGAAATGGAGTAGCCTTCATAGTCAATAAAAGAGTAGGAAAAGCAATACTGGGGTACAATCCCCAAAATGACAGAATGATCTCAGTGCGAATCCAAGGCAAATCATTCAATATCACAGTAGTCCAAGTCTATGCCCCAACCACCGGTGCTGAAGAGGATGAAATTGACCAGTTCTATGAAGCCCTACAGCACCTTATAGAACTAACACCAAAAAATGATATCCTTATCATGATGGGGGATTGGAATGCTAAAGTAGGAAGCCAAAAGATAACTGGAATAACAGGCAAGTTTGGCCTTGGAGTACAAAATGAAGCAGGGCACAAGCTGACAGATTTTGTCAAGAGAATACAATGGTCATAGCAAACACTCTTTTCCAACAACCCAAGAGATGGCTTTACACATGGACATCACCAGACAGTCAACACAGGAATCAGATTGACTATGTGCTTTGCAGCCAAAGATGGAGAAGCTCTATACAGTCAGTAAAAACAAGACCAGGAGCTGACTGTGGCTCAGACCATGAGCTTCTTTTTGCAAAATTTAGGCTTAAACTGAAGAAAGTAGGGAAAAGCACTAGGCCACTCAGGTATGAACTACATCATATCCCTGATGAATATACAGTAGAGGTGACAAATGGATTTAAGGAATTAGATCTGATAGACAGAGTGCCTGAAGAACTATGGATGGAGGTTTTCAACATTGTACAAGAGGTAGCAACTAAAACCATGCCAAAGAAAAATAAATCCAAGAAAGCAAAATGGTTGTCTGAGGAAGCTTTGCAATTAGCTGGGGAAAGGAGAGAAGTGAAAGACAAGGGATAAAAAGAAAGATACACCCAACTGAATGCAGAATTCCAGAGAATAGCTAGAAGAAATAAGAATGCCTTCTTAAATGAACAGTGCAAAGAAATAAAAAAAAACACAGTAGAATAGGGAGGACCAGAGATCTCTTCAAGAAAATTGGAAAGATGAAGGGAACGTTTCATGCAAAATTAAGCATGATAAAGGACCAAAATGGCAGGGACCTAACAGGCAGAAATAATTAAGAAGAGGTGGCAAAATTAAAAAGAAGAACTATACAAGAACGAGCTTAAAGTCCCTGATAACCACAATGAGGTGATCACTGACCTCGAGCGAGACATCCTATAATGTGAAGTGAAGTGGGCCTTAGGAAAGCTGAACAACAACAAAGCTAGTGGAGGTGACAGTATTCCAGCTGAGCTATTCAAAATCTTAAAAGACGATGCAGTAAAAGTGCTACACACAATTTGCCAGCAAATTTGGAAAACTCAACAGTGGCCACAGGATTGGAAAAGATCAGTTTACATTCCAATTCCAAAGAAAGGCAGTGCCAAAGAATGTTCAAACTATCGCACCATTGCACTCATTTCACATGCTAGTAAAGTGATGCTTTAAAAAATCCTACAAGCTAGACTCCAGCAGTACGTGGATCGAGAACTACCAGAAGTACAAGCAGGATTTCGAAGAGGCAGAGGAACTTCACAGCTAACAACAACAATATGTATGTATGTATGTATGTATGTATGTATGTATGTATGTATGCATGCATGCATATATATATGTATATGTATATGCATATGCATATGCATATTTTTTATTTATTTTATTTATTTAGATTTATATACCACCCTTTCCCGAAGGACTCAGGGCGGTTTACAGGGCATTTAAAAAAGAGTCAATACAAATGTTAAAACAAATTAAAAAAGATTAAATAAAACCCTGAGAACAGTAAAAACCCAATTAAAATTAAAATTAAAAAATTCTCAGCCTGGGCCAGAGAGCTCGAACAGCCAGGTCTTCAGGTCCCGGCGGAATGAATGAAGGTTGGGGGCAGTCCTAAGCTCCACAGGCAGCTGGTTCCACAGGGCAGGCGCACCCACTGAGAAGGCCCTACTCCTGGGTTTTACCCGCCGGCAATCTTTAACCGGCGGCACCCTGAGAAGACCCTCCCTGTGGGAGTGCACTGGACGAAGGGAGCTTGATTCTGGCAGCAGGTGTTCCCTCAAATATCCCGGACGCTCACCATTTAGGGTTTTATAGGTCATCACCAGCACCTTGAATCTCACCCGAAGGGCAACCGGAAGCCAATGCAGCTCGCGGAGTAGAGGTGTTACATGGGAGTATCGGGAGACCCCCATCACGACTCGCGCGGCTGCATTCTGCACCAGCTGAATATGTATATGTATATGTATATGTATATGTATATGTATATGTATATGTATATGTATATATATGTGTATATGTATACGTATGTGTATATGTATACACACACATGTATATGTATATGTATATGTATATGTATATGTATATGTATATGTATATGTATATGTATATGTATATGTATATGTATATGTATATGTATATGTATATGTATATGTATATGTATATGTATATGTATATGTATATGTATATGTATATGTATATATAAATTAAAAACTAAAAGATTACCTATTCTGAGTTCATTACTGAATTTAGTTTCTGCTGATGCAAATCCATTACTGTATTAATATTATCCTGCTAGCTCTGCTCAATGTGTGTCAGTTTCATTCTGCTTGATTTTTCAGTCAGTAGGGTTCCACCACAATTATTGGACCATAATGTGACTACGCAATATATAAATTTCTTGTTACACTATTCCCTGGGTAAACAGGTATTCATCAATTGACTGCTTGCAGTTTATTATACTAATACATGTAAACTGTTTGGAACAATAACTTACAAGATTAAGGTTTTTAATAAAATATATCGTTAAGTCTGCAGGCTGAAAATAGTTTTAATAAACACTTGTTTGCTAATTGAATTTGAGTTAATGGAGAACCTGCATGGATAGATTTTCATTACTGCCATATTAAAGATGATACAATAACAAATATAGTAGTGTAGCTTCTGAAGAGGTAAAGTTTGTCATATATACAGTATAAAAGAGAAATAGAACAAAACCATTCCCATTTCTCAGAAAAAAGTTATTTACAGTGAACACTGTTATATACTGTAGGATATTAGGAATACAAACAAGGTTCATGAGTAGACATAGTTCTTACTTAAGTACAGTAATTGGGACTGGGAACTCTGTTGATATGGATATGGAAAGTATGATGTTATGTGACCACATCCACCAACTAACAACAACTATTGTGGCAATTCCGGTTGGAGTCATTAGGCACAATGTCACATATTCGCTATTTGCAACCACCTGCCAGCTTCCCCATTGACTTTGTTTATTGGGAACAGACGGTGAAGGTTGCAAATGGTGATCACATGACATGGGATGCTGCAACAGTCATAATTTCAAGCCAGTTGCCCAGCACCTAAATTGTGATCATATGGTCATGGGGATGCTGTGATGGCTCCAGGTACAAGGATCAATTGTAAATCTCCTTCTTTGTTGCCAAAGAAACACCTGCGGCCGGCGTCAACTTCCCTTCATCCAGTGCGCTCCCACAGAGAGGGCCTCCTCAGGGTGCCGCCGATCAAAGAATGCCGATTGGTGACCCCCAGGGGGAGAGCGTTCTCTGTGGGCGCGCCAGACCTTTGGAACCGCTTACCGGTTGAGCTCCGGATGGCCTCCGACCTTCGCTCCTTCCGGCGCGATCTCAAAACATTCTTTTTCGAACAAGCTGGTCTGGTCTGACGGGATGGGGTTGGGTTTTTTAAAACTAGTTTTAACTTTAATATGTATTGATTTTATGGGCATGATGTTTAATGGCTTTTTAATTTTTGTATTCGATTTTTATTGTGTATTGCCCTGTTCACCGCCCTGAGTCCTTCGGGAGAAGGGCGGTATAGAAATCAAATTATTAAATTAAATTAAATTATAACTTTGAACAGTCACTAAATGAGTTGTCATTAAATGAGAACTACTTGCAGTTAAGATATGAGAATAGACTTCCAGTTCCTATTCAAACAGAATTCAATTTTCTCTTTTTCTAATCTCAACTGAACTAAGTCACAGTGTTGTTGCTGGGATAGAGGTAGAATAAAGATTATGCATGTCACCTTGAGTTCCTGGAGAAATGGTGGAATATAAATGCAATCAACCAGTTTTCAAACATAGAACGATGAAACAAAGAACAAAATATTAGTTATTTTGAAAGCATGACAAGTTAGCACCAGACACATTTCATTTCATTCTTATTGTATTGACGGACACATTTTTACTTATCAATTTTTTCAAGTAAAAATTAAGGAAGAAGCAATTTACAAGTTACAAGGATGACAACTGATATGCAGTTCATCTCAATAAATTTAATGTTAAGATGATTTAATATATTTGACCCAAGGTTGGCTTTAAGTGTACTTTTTGCAACCTGAATTGAAAGCTGAATGTTGCCTCCTTTATTTCACAGAATCATTACATATTTACTGTTCCTTCCTGTCCATTATCAGGTGACTCTGTATGGAATGGCCCACAAGAGTAAATTCATATTGGCAGCTGTATATCTTACAGCTGTACTGTAATAATACCAAAACTAGTTCGTATAAATCTTGTAAAAAGGCCTTCTGATGCCTCAAGCTATTGAAAATATCTGCTTATAATCAAAGTGCAAATCTACATCTACTAAATCTGCTAGATGCAGTAAGTCAGCTTAATTTTACTGGGGGTTAAAGGATTTCAAGAGAGCATAATGACACATGACATTTATGTATAATTCTGATGGTAAAAATATGGCTGTATAACCTGCATAATCCATAGGGTATTCCTTAAAGTTAGATTATGGCCCTTGATTGAACAAGAGGATGTAACGTAGAAAATATATTTATTTGTTGCTCCATTCCAAAATAATTCTGATTGTTGCACATTCCCCTCTTTCCCTATGAAAATTAAAAGTAAAACAAGTCCTTGACTTACAACCATTCATTTAGCAATGATTAGAAGATATAATAACACTAAAATAGGTAACTTAAAATCAATCTTTTGACATATTACAGGATCCCCATGGTCATATGATCAAAATTTGGGTGCTTAGCAAGCAGCATGCGTTTATGATGGTTTCAGAGTCCCAGGATCATGTGACTACCATTTGCAACCTTCCCAACTGGTTTCTGACAAGCAAAGTCAATTGGGGAAGGCAAATTCATGAACAACTGCATGTTTCACTTAACAACTGCAGTAAGTCATTATTCTGAATCGAAGCTCGTTGTGCTAGTGATTTAATTCCTTGTTAAGACACTTGCGCTGGTCTGTTTAAGTGAATTTAGTCACATTTAATGGCCCTTTCCAGACAGTGAACTCATAAAGTACCTGGTTCATCTGAAATACCTTTGTTTTGCATGTAGAAGAAGATTACAGCAGAGGAGGTGTGGTCAGGTGAAGTCTGGATGGTACTTTAAGGTCAAAAGACAGTAAGAGGATTACTGTCCACATGGCTTGTGTTCAGATGTTACAATGGAGGATGGAACACAGAGGAACAAGGAGAAGGGGGAAGTCCAACCCAGAAGGGGTGGATCCTAGTACAGCATCATGAGCAGGATAGGAAATACATCACAAAGGGGAAAGGTGCTGGTAGACCCAATTAGCATATTATAATTTCCAAAAACAGCCATGTGGTGGCAGCACAGTCATTTAATGCTGATAAAAATGGTCTTAACTCTAGGCCACTCACTTAATAACTGTGTTGATTAACAATGGAAATTCAGGTTAGAATTGTAGTCATAAGTTGAGGATTCCCTGTAAGAAGATAGCCATTGTCAGCTAAAATGACAAAAGTTCCAGTATTTGAGACACTCTCGTAACACCTATCAAGGGCAACTCATATCAGCTCATATCAGTTTCATTCTCAGGTGCCTCTTAAAAAGTCAGGTTTTACAATCTTTTCTGAAGTTCAGAAAGCTGTGAAGTAGTCTCATCTTGGGAGATAAACTATTCTAGAGCAAGAAGTTTGCAACTCATTTGATGTCTTGTGACAACAACACTCTATAATCATAATAATATAATATTATAATAATAATATAATATAATATTATTATAATAACAATAATCCCTGCTCTATTGTATAAGGGAACAAGTTTGGAATAAGGCTATTTTCCCAGTCTCATTTGTTGGGAGAAGGTATTCCTAAAAAAATATTTACTTAGTATAAGCAAGCACTTCAAGGACCACCATCTAGACTTTTTCTGTATCACTGTCCCTGCCCTTTGAATAGCATGATGGTCTGTGTAGTCCAAAAAGTAGCTGTGAACTAGGACAAAAGTATTTAAACATAATGAAGTTATTTCTCTCTCTCTCTCTCTCTCTCTCTCTCTCTCTCTCTCTCTCTCTCTCTCTCTCTCTCTCTCTCTCTCTCTCTCTCTCTCTCTCTCTCTCTCTCTCTCTCTCTCTCTCTCTCTCTCTCTCTCTCTCTCATTATAATTATTCTCCAGTTATATATTTATTATCCTGTCTGTCTTATTTTAATTGCAATTGGATCACAACATATTTTAGATCTTTGGAAGCTGCCATAAAACTTCAGACACTGTGTAGAACTAAGACTTAGTTAGGGTAACTCTAGCTACTATCTTCATGGAGAAGGTAAGATTTTAGAGAAAGCCTTTCTAAGTTGATCCATCTCTTTTGTTGTTAGCTGCGAAGTCGTGTCCGACCCATCGCGACCCTATGGACAACATTCCTCCAGGCCTTTCTGTCCTCTACCATCTTCTGGAGTCCATTTAAGCTCACGCCTACTGCTTCAGTGACTCCATCCAGCCACCTCATTCTCTGTCGTCCCCTTCTTCTATTGCCCTCGATCTTTCCCAGCATTAGGCTTTTCTCCAGTGAGTCCTTCCTTCTCATTAGGTGGCCAAAGTATTTGAGTTTTAGCTTCAGGATCTGGCCTTCTAAAGAGCAGTCAGGATTGATCTCCTCTAGGACTGACCGGTTTGATCGCCTTGCAGTCCAAGGGACTCGCAGGAGTCTTCTCCAGCACCATAGTTCAAAGGCCTCAATTCTTTGGCGCTCAGCCTTTCTTATGGTCCAACTTTCACTGCCATACATTGCAACTGGGAAGACCATAGCCTTGACAATACGCACTTTTGTTGACAGGGTGATGTCTCTGCTTTTTAGTGTGCTGTCTAGATTTGTCATGGCTTTCCTCCCCAGGAGCAAGCGTCTTTTAATTTCTTGGCTACAGTCCCCATCTGCAGTGATCTTGGAGCCCAGGAAAATAAAATCTGTCACTACCTCCATTTCTTCCCCATCTATTTGCCAGGAATTGAGAGGGCCAGATGCCATGATCTTGGTTTTCTTAATGTTAAGATTCAACCCAAGTTTTGCACTCTCCTTCTTCACCCGCAACAAGAGGCTCTTTAGTTCTTCTTCACTTTCTGCCATTAGAGTGGTATCATCTGCGTATCTTAGGTTGTTGATATTTCTTCCGGCAATCTTAATTCCAACTTTTGATTCATCTAGCCCTGCCTTTCTCATGATGTGCTCTGCATATAGGTTAAATAGGCAGGGCGACAGTATACAGCCTTGCCGGACTCCTTTCCCAATTTTGAACCAATCAGTGGTTCCATGTCCAGTTCTCACTGTTGCTTCTTGACCCGCATATAGGTTTCTCAAGAGACAAATAAGATGGTCTGGTACTCCCATCTCTTTAAGAACTTGGCACAGTTTGTTATGATCCACACAATCAAAGGCTTTAGCATAGTCAATGAAGCAGAAGTAGATGTTTTTCTGGAACTCCCTAGCTTTCTCCATGATCCAGCGTATGTTGGCAATTTGATCTCTAGTTCCTCTGCCTCTTCGAAATCCTGCTTGTACTTCTGGTAGTTCTCGATCCACATACTGCTGAAGTCTAGCTTGTAGGATTTTAAGCATGACTTTACTAGCATGAGAAATGAGTGCAATGGTGCGATAGTTTGAACATTCTTTGGCACTACCTTTCTTTGGAATTGGAATGTAAACTGATCTTTTCCAATCCTGTGGCCACTGTTGAGTTTTCCAAATTTGCTGGCAAATTGAGTGTAGCACTTTTACTGCACTGTCTTTTAAGATTTTGAATAGCTCAGCTGGAATACTGTCACCTCCACTAGCTTTGTTGTTGTTCAGCTTTCCTAAGGCCCACTTCACTTCACATTATAGGATGTCTGGCTCGAGGTCAGTGACCACCTCATTGTGATTATCAGGGACTTTAAGCTCGTTCTTGTATAGTTCTTCTGTGTAATTTTGCCACCTCTTCTTAATCTCTTCTGCCTCTGTTAGGTCCCTGCCATTTTGGTCCTTTATCATGCCCATTTTTGCATTAAACGTTCCCTTCATCTCTCCAATTTTCTTGAAAAGATCTCTGGTCCTCCCTATTCTATTGTTTTCTTCTATTTCTTTGCACTGTTCATTTAAGAAGGCATTCTTATCTCTTCTAGCTATTCTCTGGAATTCTGCATTCAATTGGGCATATCTATGTTTTTCTCCCTTGCCTTTCGCTTCCCTCCTTTCCTTAGCTATTTGCAAAGCTTCCTCAGACAGCCATTTTGCTTTCTTGCATTTCTTTTTCTTTGGGATGGTTTTGGTTGCTACCTGTTGTACAATGTCGCGAACCTCTGTCCATAGTTCTTCAGGCACTCTGTCTATCAGATCTAATTCCTTAAATCTATTTGTCACCTCTACTGTATATTCAACAGGGATATGATTTAATTCATACCTGAGTGGCCTAGTGCTTTTCCCTACTTTCTTCAGTTTAAGCTTAAACTTTGCAAGGAGAAGCTCATGGTCTGAGCCACAGTCAGCTCCTGGTCTTGTTTTTACTGACTGTATAGAGCTTCTCCATCTTTGGCTGCAGAGCATATAGTCAATCTGATTTCTGTGATGACCGTCTGGTGATGTCCATGTGTAGAGCCATCTCTTGGGTTGTTGGAAAAGAGTGTTTGCTATGACCATCATATTCTATTGACAAAATTCTATCAGCCTGTGCCCTGCTTCATTTTGTACTCCAAGGCCAAACTTGCCTGTTATTCCGGTTATCTTTTGGCTTCCTACTTTACCATTCCAATCCCCCATGATGATAAGGACATCATTTTTTGGTGTTAGTTCTATAAGGTGCTGTAGGGCTTCATAGAACCGGTCAATTTCATCCTCTTCAGCACTGGTGGTTGGGGCATAGACTTGGACTACTGTGATATTGAATGGTTTGCCTTGGATTCGAACTAAGATCATTCTGTCATTTTGAGGATTGTATCCCAGTATTGCTTTTCCTACTCTTTTATTGACTATGAAGGCTACTCCATTTCTTCTGAGGGATTCTTGCCCGCAGTAGTATACCTGATGGTCATCTGAATTAAATTCACCCATTCCTGTCCATTTTAGTTCGCTGATACCTAAGATGTCGATGTTCAGTCTTGTCATCTCTTGTTTGACCACGTCCAGCTTTCCTTGATTCATGGATCTTACATTCCAGGTTCCTATGGAGAAAAAATCTTTACAGCATCGGACTTTCCTTTCACCACCAGACACATCCACAGCTGAGCGTCCTTTCGGCTTTGGCCCAGTCGCTTCATTCTTTCTGGCGCTACTAGTACTAGCCCTCTGCTCTTCCCCAGTAGCATATTGGACGCCTTCCGACCTGAGGGGCTCATCTTCCAGCGTCATATCGTTTTGCCTTTTGGTACTGTCCATAGGGTTTTCATGGCAAAGTTACTGGAGTGGGTTGCCATTTCCTTCTCCAGTGGATCACGTTTTGTCAGAACTCTCGGCTATGACCTGTCCATCTTGGGTGGCCCTGCACGGCATAGCTCATAGCTTCATTGAATTACGCAAGCCCCTTCGCCACGAAAAGGCAGTAATCCATGAAGGGGAACCATCTCTTTAGCAACCCTTGAAATCTGGACATTGATGGTGTAAAATTTTACAAAGCACTAATTCATTTAACAAAATAGGTATTTCTCCTAGATGATAGAATGGTCTACATTTTATCATAATTAGTTCAGGGTCACTAATGACATCTATCTATAAAGGTAAAGGTAAAGGTTCCCCTGTACATACATGCTAGTCGTTTCCAACTCTAGGGGCCAATGCTCATCTCCGTTTCAAAGCCAAAGAGCCAGCATCTCCGTGGTCATGTGGCCGGCATGACTAGACGCCAAAGGTGCATGGAACGCTGTTACCTTCCCACCTTAGTGGTCCCTATTTTTCTACTTGCATTTTTACATGCTTTCGAATTGCTAGGTTGGCAGAAGCTGGGACGAGTAACAGGCGCTCACTCTGTTATGCGGCACTCGGGATTTGACCCACCAAACTGCCGACCATCTGATCGACAAGCTCAGCGTCCTAACCCACTGAGCCACCGCATCCCTCATCTATCTATACAATACACCATAAAAAGTAATAAGAGCCTTGGTGGAGCAGTGGGCTAATGCCTCCTTAAGTAACACCAGCTGCCTGCAATTAGTGCAGGTTCGCGTCCCACCAGGCTCAAGTTTGACTCAGCCTTCCATCCTTCCGAGGTAGGTAAAATGAGGACCCAGATTGTTGGGGGCTATTAAGCTGACTTTGTAATAATGCCGCTGGGGGGGGGGCGAAAGCCCTAATAAGCAGGCATATACATAGAATGAAGGCTATTGCTAAGCACATTGGTTTGTGCTTAAATTGTACGCCACCCTGAGTCTTTGGAGAAGGGCGGGATATAAATGGGATTAAAATAATAATAAAAAAAATACTACATTTATAAGAAGCAAATATTAACACCCATGTTTACAGTTCTTCTTAGTGCTATATATATATATATATATATATATATATATATATATATATATATATATATATATATATATATATATATATATTGTATTGTTTTGTTTTGTTTTAATATTCTATAATATACAACACCCAGAGCCACTTGTGTGGAAAGATAGTTACAAAAATCAAATCATTTAATAAATGAATAAATGAATTTAATTATGAATAAATATTCATATGATTTATATTTTCATTGTAAGATGACCTTTGAATATGACTCTTTAACAGAGACTTTCATGACATCAGCACTTATTTATTATTTTACCACATGTCTGCTATCTTATGCCAGGTAATGCAGAGTGACAGCCAACAACGTGAATTAAGGCAGGCATGTCTTGGATACTGTTAACATAATTCAGGAAGCAGAATAATGCTGAAAGGAGTGAGGTGATTTTTTGTTGATTTCTACTTCCTTATGCAATTACATTTCTATGATTTGAAAATGGTTCTATAAAGTTGAGAAACTTTCCCTGAAAATTGTATTAATTATCACATTGACTGTCATGGCTAAGGGGCAGCCATTGTTGTTCCTGAAAACTCTGCTGACAATGAGAACCTGCCTCCCCTCTACTTCACGGGAGCTCCTGCTAAAAGGGACATTTCCACCAATGCCTTGACAGCAAGGCTTCTGAGTGCCGACAAGAGAGAAGGGAGGGGGGCTAGGAGGGCCTGGGCTGTGGTGGCCCCTGTGGGGGTAACGCTACATTAGTACAGATGTCCATAAACAGTATGCCATTTGAATAGTTTAGATAGGATTGCATGGAGAAGCAATCATGACAGAAAATAAAAGACAATCTGTGCCCAGAGGGCATCCTGAGCTGATCGTGAACAGACCCACAAACTAATTTCTCAAAGTTTTATCCTTAAGTTTATTTCTAGAGCCAGGATTTTAAGTCACAATAGCAGGTTATTTTTTCATGAGGTTGCATATAATCTTACACTTAGTTGTCTGAATAATTAACAGTGTGCTTTAGGGCATGCAATTCACCTTGCTTCTAAGTATGTGTATGCACTCAGCAAATACATTTCTACATGTGGGAGGCTTACCACTCTGGCTTTGATTAATTGGGAGGCTTCATGGCATGTAGCCATGAAACAAAATCAAGACGGAAATTAAATCCCAAATACAGGAATACATCAGTAAATCTCTCCACGTAGACTGATGATGACTTTCCTAGCAGGTACTACTATTAATAAATTGTTGTTTTTTTCAGATGAAACCAGTGGGTTTCTCTAATTTAAAGACTTGAATTGAATTTTAATTGCAGGGATTAAAGGTATGGACTTGATGTTTTTTCTAATCAAGAATTCTCAGGCCTATTTTTGAATTTTTCAATCCCATCTCTCTTCCAACTACCCCAAATGACCTGGTATAATATGGATGAGGAAGAGTTAGCTTGGTGTAATGATTAAGGCACCAGGCTAGAAGCTGAGAGACCATGAGGTCTAGTCCCATATAAGAAGCAAAGGCAAAGTGCTTGAGAAGGAATCTTGTGAAGGAATCTGTAGGGAGTTGTCCAAGTGGTCACCAAGAGGCAACGCTAATTCAAAGGTACAAAAATAAAATAATAAAATAAATATTTTTTAAAAACAAAAAATAATTTATTAGTGGTATGTATATGAGAGGGTGGGGCCTATTCCCTATCCATACACCCCTCCTGACACCTCTCTGAACCTCAGCAATGTAGGAATTTCAGCTCTTATATCTGGGATCAGTCACTGTATGATGCAGTAAGATTTTTTTCCCATGTGGTATTTCTGAATGTTATGACAGTGTGAAAAAGAACCAAGGATGGAAACTCACATCAGGTGAGAAAGTAACTGGTAGTCATATATCTAAACTGCAGCTCTCTTTGGACACCATGCAACCAGATGTATCACAAATGTCTTGTTTCCATGTGGAGATTACATTGTCAGATTGACTGCATAGCTTAGATATTTTTGGAGGGTGTTTTTCATCTCATTGCTGGGATATCATAAATCCTTCAGAAGAGAAACAGCTGCATTATATATGAAGCATCAGACATCCAGCATGTACAGTTCTTGGAGCAGTGACTGTTTTTTTTTACTTGAGCTTCAATTCAGGGAGCAAGAATGAATAGTTTACTGTTTCAGTAATGCCTGTACAAAACAGGAAAGGAAGTATATAATATTTATTTTAAGAAATAATAGAATGTGGTGACCTATATACTTACATAATGAGATACTGTATATCTTAAGATTCATTTGGAGGAAACATACTGTAGCCTGGTTCTTAAAATCATATGTTACTGGAATAATTTGGTTAGTAAGAAGCTAACAGATATCCGTCTTATTTAAAGAAAATAGTGTCATAAAGCCAAGAAGACATAGGCCTCTAGGAGGTCTGAGGATTCTATAAATATTGTAAAATGCATACCTAAACAAGCGACTATGCCAGAGAGCTAAGGAGGTGCTTTGAGAGAAACATATTCTTAGAGGGGAGGAAAACTAATTTTGGTCTTTTAAACAATTCTAGACAAGAGAACATAAGAGCATCCATTGCCCATGCCAACAAAGTGGCAGTGGGATATTTTTGTAAGAATAAAGGAATAAATCAAGCCCCAAAATTCCCTCACCATGTTCCACTACTTCCAAGAAACAGTAGGTTTTGGTTATGATCTTCAAGTCCTTACATGGCATGGGTCCGGGGTACCTCGAGGACCACCTGCTGCCGGCGTCAACTCTCCTCCGCCCTGTGCGTTCCCACAGAGAGGGCCTCCTCAGGGTGCCTCCGGTCAGGGAATGTTGACTGGTGGCCCCCAGGGGGAGGGCCTTCTCTGTGGGCGCTCCGGCGCTATGGAACCAACTGCCGGTTGAGCTCCGGATGGCATCGGATCTTCGCTCCTTCTGGCGTGGTCTGAAGACCCACTTATTTGAACTAGCTGGTCTGGCCTGATGGGGGACGTTAGGGTTTTTAATGGGTTTTTTATTGTTATTGTATTTTTTAACTGGGCACTTGTTTAATTCTTTTTTTAATTTTTGTATTTGCTATTTATATATGCCCTGTTCACCGCCCTGAGTCCTTCGGGAGAAGGGCGGTATACAAATTTAATAAAAGTAAAAGTAAAGTAAAAAGTACACTGCTTCTAAATCAAATAGCAATCAGTAAGACCTCTGCCTTGATCTCTACTGAACTCCAACTACCAAGAGATTTTCACTGGCCAAATACCACTGAGAATTTGGGATGAAAAAGCATTCCAAACAGGAGCAGGCAACTATTAATTGTCTCCATGATTACCAATGCAATAATATTAAGAGATCTTCTCTAGTGGACATTGATTCAAATTCTTGCACTAAGGATGGAATGGACAGGTTTAAATTTACCACATGCAAATGTTTTTCTGCTGCTTGATAAACCACTTTACTGCTTCCTGCTTAATTAAATATTCCTTTAGGCATGAGAACTCCTGGGGATATTATTGCAGGATTAAAGGAATCTGATGTATAGAACTTGTCTGCCAGAAATTAGTACCAATGCTTACTTTGTCATTATGGCTCTAATTTTCTTTACAGTTTAAATCAATGAGCCCAGGTCTGAAAAATTGAGTGAATTCTTTCTGAGAAAGAATAGTAAGAATGGTTATTTAGAGACTAAAAAACTGAACAAGAGAAAACAATTACAATGCATATGCTAAGAGTTCAAATGAGTTTTAAATATATGAGAAAAGTAACTCTTACCAAAAAGACTAACCATGCTCTTTATCAAGAAAGAAATCCCCTTCTCTAATTTTGTTGGGAGAATGTAGAAAATGTATTTAAAATGTAATCCATGAAACCATCTCATTTTTCCCCCTTCTGGAGTTTTATAAATTTTGTCTGAATTAAACAGGTGGAGGTTCTGATAATTATTCTAATCTATAGAATATTAGGTTTATAATATAAGGAGGTCTACAGAATATAAGGAGGAATATAACATATTCCTTATATGTTATAGAATTTTCTCCCAGGAAAATACAAATGGAATTTCAAGTTGAAGGTAGATCCTTCATTCTCAAGGGCAGAAGATGCTCAATTCCTCTAACAATGGATGTCTTGACTCAGACCTTTCCCCACTCACTCTTCCCTTGCAGGATCCTTATAGGTATGAAGTCCTATTTTTCTTTCAGGTAGCCTCTGCATCTTATCACCATTACCACCATCTTAGTAAAATACCAGTTTTGATCTGCATATCTTGGTGGAGCAGTGGGCTAATGCCTCCTTAAGTAACACCAGCTGCCTGCAATTAGTGCAGGTTCGCATCCCACCAGGCTCAAGGTTGACTCAGCCTTCCATCCTTCCGAGGTAGGTAAAATGAGGACCCAGATTGTTGGGGGCAATTAAGCTGACTTTGTAATAATGCTGCTTGGGGGTGTGTGTGAAAGCCCTAACAAGCAGGCATATACATAGAATGAAGGCTACTGCTAAGCTTGTAAGCCGCCCTGAGTCTTCGGAGAAGGGCGGGATATAAATGTAATAACATAAATAAAATAAAATAAATAAATATTCTTCATGGAGCAGAGTGGTAAGGCAAGAAAACCGTGGGTAACTTATAGTTATGGTTCCCATTCAAATGCTAGCCTGAGCCATCCCATTATCATATCTCTATGAGGACTCAGCGTAAAGCACACTTCATGGTGTCATGGTCAATTGAGCACCAGAAACGAAACTCTTTTTTTAAAGAACTGGTGTGCTTTCAGCCTCTTTTTCTCCCCTCCTTATTCATTTTTATCAAACCCATTTAAAACTGATTCTCAAAAATTTACCCAAACTGGATAGATAATGCTTCTAAGACCAAGCATTGCCTAATACACTGCAACAAAAACGTATAGAAATAGCATTTCATACTTCAGTGGGTTTATTATTTCATTAAATGGGCTGACCCATAAAATGGTTAATAAAAGTAGCATTATATAAAGTATTGTGTCCCAGATCTATCAAAGAAAAACAGTTGTTCTCTTATTTTGAGAAAATGCATTTCAATAATCTGTTCTATGAATATATATGCTTTTTTTTTCTATTGCCTTTAGGTTTGAATACATTTGTTGTAAGACTGTCTAGCTGTCTTAGAAACATCTATTTTAGTTAAAATCTAGCTATGGATATCCTTCATTCCATTTCCTTTTAATATACTTGCAGTGTACGTATGGAAAAAAAGATGCATACTAATGTTATTTTAGTAGGATAATGGAAAAAAAGGGGTTGAGTGTGGTCTCCCCTTTGTCACATAGATCCATGTAAGAAAACTGTGCTGTGAAATGACCTCTACCTTTTCTTCCAGCTGTACAAAAATAAAATGTTACCTGAATAAAGTTCATACCAAAGCAGACCGTCTAGGACTCTAGGTGAAAGGTCACCTCATTCTCATCTGTACTTCTAAATTTTTGATGGAGCATATTAATCACTGTGATGTAAAGGCTAATCTATGTTATGCTTTTTATTTGCTTATCATCATATTCCTCTATGAAGGAGTATACCTCTATGACAGAAAAAAAATGCATATGACAGTGATCCAAGGAAACAGTAATAAATACTGTGTTCTTGCGCTTAGCCATGGAATAAAGAGATGTCTACTACTACTTGGAAAAAAATATTACTTGGATAAATTATTAAAATGCAGTAACATTACAGTGATAGCAAAGGTACATATTCTCAAGGTCACAGTTTCCCCATAGATAGAGCATGACTATGCAAGCCAGATATTCAGAAAAGCTGAGGGACTTAAAAATTGAATTGTAGCCTTGGTGGAGCAGTGGGCTAATGCCTCCTTAAGTAACACCAGCTGCCTGCAATTAGTGCAGGTTCGAGTCCCACCAGGCTCAAGATTGACTCAGCCTTCCATCCTTCCGAGGTAGGTAAAATGAGGACCCAGATTGTTGGGGGCAATAAGCTGACTTTGTAATAATGCCGCTTGGGGTGTGTGTGAAAGCCCTAATAAGCAGGCATATACATAGAATGAAGGCTACTGCTAAGCTTGTAAGCCACCCTGAGTCTTTGGAGAAGGGCGGGATATAAATGGGATTAAAATAAAATAAATAAATAAATAAATTCCTGGAGGAAATTTTTGGTAATACCTTGAAATCAATGCAGTACTAGATAAGGTTAAAGCCAGACTTTTCACTAGAAGGATTAATAATTAAGCTATGTTTAAATAATTTGGACATATAATTTTAAAGTCAAAGGTAATTTTAAAAAGGCAATAGAAAAAGATATTGGCAGAAGAAAGATGAGTGGATACTATCATTGATGACATAAAAGTAAATTTACCAGAACTCAGACAAGCAATTATTCACAGACAGTCTTGGTGAAATCTCCATCAAATCATAAAGAATTAATACTGATGGAATTACTGCATAATAAGGGTCCAAGCATTATAATCAGGATTATTCTGTGAAGTTTTGTTGACTGAACAGAAGATCAAGATGGCCTCTTTCTCCCAATCCACCTAACAAAATCAATTAGAAGAGCAGCTCATTATAGCTTAATTATTCAACATTCAATCTGTTTATGAAAATAGAAGGATCTGAAACTAAATAAAGCATATCCTCCTTGTGCGCAATCTTGCCCTTCCCATTTGAAAATGATTAGATTACTACTGTGTGATCACAGAACTGTTTTTTAAAAATCAAATAATGGAACTTGGTTTCCAAATAAAAAAAATATCTAAGATGTAGGTTTTAGAGAATTGGACAAATACTTAAGAAAGGGGAACAAATGGTTTGCTAGTTGCTTAACACAAATATTTCCCTTTTTAAAATATATACCTCATCGTGAAATCCAATGTCACAAATATTCAACTCCTATGTAATTTAAAGTGCCACTGGCACCAGATAGATAGATAGATAGATAGATAGATAGATAGATAGATAGATAGATAGATAGATAGATAGATAGATAGTCTCTAATTACTTTAAAAATGCAACTCCCGAGTGTATTCATATCAAAAACGCAAAAAAATCATCAAACTCTGGGATAGGTATAAAAACTACTGTTTATTACTAAGCTTTCATTGATCCCTGCCAACGTCATCAGAGTGAAAGTCAGTGGTTAGAAGGTCTGCTTATAAAGCTGTCTGTTTCAGTATATATATTATTGTTATATATATATATATATATATATATATATATATATATATATATATATATATATATATATATATATATATATATATATATATATATATATATATATATATATATATATATATATATATATATATATTATTGTTAGGTAAAACTGGAAGAAGGATAGTATGAGTATGTGTGATAAGTTCAAGGTGTTTTGTTAGCTGTATTAAACATGAGCGGCAAAGGAGTTAAAACTGGTTTTGTAGCAGTTCTAGAAGGTAAAAAGGGTCAAACAGTATTGTTTTAAGTGGCAAAAAGGATGTAGTTATTTCAAGAATGTTTGAATCAAGAAAAATTATAAAGGAAAAACCATAATATTCTATGGAATATGCTTTAATTACCCTAGAAAAGCTCATTACAGCTGAAAAAAGATCATGATATTCCTGTAAGTGATTAAATAGATGTTACAAAATTGAAATACAAATCAGCTGGGTGCACTGAGGAATATATGACAGTGCACTGAAGAACCTTCAGAAAGGATAATATTAGAATGATTTTTGAAAGATGCAACATGTTGATGACTAAACAAACAAGAACAATCTTTTTCACTGCACTGGTTCATTGATTCTGACAAAATTAAGGCTGGCAAGAAGGTTCATTTATTGTAAATATCTCTCACTAAGAGTCACAAACATTCTTTGTGCATCTTAGATATATTGAAAATCCATTGCAACCCACTAATTGATTCAAATGGCTATTAGAAATCCTTAGAAAATTTAGGGACCATCTTTTCATCAAAATACTTGCCATAACTTAGTTAGTCCTCCCTCCCTCCCTCCTTCCTTCCTTCCTTCCTTCCTTCCTTCCTTCCTTCCTTCCTTCCTTCCTTCCTTCCTTCCTTCCTTCCTTATAAATTCTAAAGTGCACTATTTGAGTTTTTCAGCAAATATGCTTTCTTTTTTCCAAAAGAAATACAACACTCATTCATGCATCGCTTTGTAATTTTGTAGAGTTCTTTGCCAAAAGGTTATTTTTTCAATTGGAAACTTTCCAAGCATACAGGTTCAGTTCACAAACAATAAAGTTATATATGCTATTCTAAATTGAAAAGTAAAATAATCTTAGTTTAAAAGAACTAAGTGCTTAAACTACCTCATATTTCTATGAAATTGGCAGTGTTTCATATTAAGGAGATTTTTCTGACAAATTAGGGAGATAAATAATCTTCCCTCCCCACAAAAAAGAGAATTGCACAAAGCTCAAAGTGAATCAACTTGTAAAAACATATAGGTTTCTTTTTTTCTAAATATAAGAACTTCAAAACATTTTAAGTGGGAAAAAGATATTTTTAGAGAGCTTGTTTAACTCCAAATCTCTGTTCTTGTTTCTCTGAAACTACTGTTTACTCTTTCTTCAAATTACATCTCAGTTCTTGGGGGAGCAAAGAAATAGGTTGCAATCAATCAACAAGGGGCAAAATTTAATTGGATCCGGATTGAAGGCTGATTTTGAATTTTAATGGGAAAAATAACAATAGCAATATCTCTTAGACTTATATACCACTTCATAGTGCTTTACAACCCTCTCTAAGCAGTTTACAGCATCAGCATATTGCCCCCAACAACCGGGGGCTCCATTTTACTAACCTTAGAAGGATAAAAGGCTGAGTCAATCTTGAGTCCTTCAGGATCAAACTGCTGGCAGTTGGCAGAGATGACCTGCAATACTGCATTCTAACCACCAAGGCTCAATTTCAGCTTGCTTGTAAAGGACCTTGTCATATATGTAAAAGAGAGTACAATTCAGTGTGTTTTCACATTTTTTTTCCATTTTGCAGTTGTGCATGTGTGTGTGGAGGAAACAGGATAGTATTAGAAGGTTTAATAAGTTTAATATTTTAAACTTATTCCAAGTTTTAAAGCTTCCAAATAATTCTAAAGATAGGAGAAAACTAAGAATGAATGCCTGTGGGTATGTTACAGACTGTTGGCAGTGTCATGGGGAATGGGATGTTAAGAACTACAAAAAGGGGATTCAAATTCTTTGTATATTCTTTTATTTATTGCAGCTGCCCAACTCCAAAAGACTCTAGGTGGCTTACAATATTCAAAATTGATAGTTAAAAAAGTAATAGCATTCAGATGAAACAGCATTAATTACATTTAGAAAAGATTCAATTGAGATAACAGAAGCACCCTTAGCCCAGACCTAAGAAAGCTGATTTATAGATTGTCTATAACAGGGGTGTCAAACTCAATTTCATTGAGGGCTGCATCAGCATTGCAGTTGCCCTCAGGGGGCCAGGTGGGTATGGCCTGGGTGGGCGTGGCCTACTGGGTGGGCATGGCTAGAGTGCATATGGCCTATTGGGTGAGCATGGCCAGCTCTACATCGTTCGCATCAAGAGTGGCTATGGGGGCCTGTGCAGGAGTGGGACAGATCTGAGGGTCTCTGGCAGAAGGAGGGTCTCTGAGACAGGGCCAAGGCAGTGGGGGCCGTTCCCTCACTGTTTCCAGGATGGCTTCACGGGTCGCATGAAACCACTTTGCGGGCCGGATCTGGCCCCTGGGCCTTGTGTTTGACATGTTTGGTCTATAACTTTGAACATCAAAAGCTTTTAGATCATGGTACACTGCAAGCAAAGAATGGAATGGGGAAAATTTATGTAGCTGTGTTTTCTAGTGATTGATTAACTTATCAAATGTATATGGCCAGTCATTTTACACAAGAAATCTCTGGATGGCATACAATAAAACAATGATTTACACATATTATAAAAACAATTTAACAATAAAATTAATTATTAAAACCAGGATGATGGATGAAGACAATCAAACAGGTGAAAAAGTTGGATACACAAATAAGAAACCAAGTGCCTCTTTTGGGAAGACATGTAAAGTAACCATTCTCTTTGCTCTAGCTGCCCAATTCTTTAGAAGATACTTCCCGTATATCCCCATGGGGGTGTGATGGTGAGCTTGTCAGCTGGAAAGCTGACAGCCTGAGTTCGAGACTTGAGCGCTGCACAATGGGTGAGCTCCCATTCCTTGTCCCAGCTCTTGCCCACCTAGCAATTTGAAAAGCATGTGAGTAGATTAATATGTACCACTTTGGTGGGAAGGTAACAGCATTCCATGTGCCTATGGCACATAGCCATGCTGGCCACATGTCCATGGAAAATGTCTTTGGACAATACTGGCTCCCTCGGACAAGAAATAAAGAGGAGCAACATGTCTTAGAGTCATACACAGCTGGACCTTTATTTCTCATGTGAAGGGACCTTTCTTTACTTTGATTTTTACAGAGGCCCTAACGAGATCTTTTAAAGTAGTCATTATTAATTCTATTTAATTTCTCCAGTTTTAATTCTGATTTTAAACTTATTTTAAACTATGTTTAGTTCTAAATGTTGGCAGAACCATAATAGTCAATCAGCAGTATAATAAATTTAATCAATCATTCAATAAAAACAAATAATGCCCTGGAAAATAAATGACTGGTATTCAGGTTACCTGATTGCTTAAATGAAGCATAACATGTGCATTCTGATAACTAAAAGCATGACTAATGCCTTAGGTTTCGACCTTATTGCTAAATTAATAAACATAGCAAAGGAAAGAAGGTAAAATTAATAGACAATATTTTGAGGATTATAAATCTCCTTTAATTTAAAGGCGCCCAATTGCAGTAAGATTTGAACTTCTTTATTTATAATGCATCACAGAAGAACTGCACGCTATCTTGAGTGCAAACTACAAAATTAAGTTCACTTTTAACATCTTCCCAAATGCCTCCTGCATCTTATTTCATCAAATGTCACTCCTCTATTCACATCCATTTTGCTTAGAACTCTTTTTTTCTTTACTGGTGATGGCGCTGGCACACAGAAAAAACAAATCCACATAAGTCACAGTTAAACAAAATGAAACCAACACGACTTAGCAGGAAAATAATGCCTCCTTAAGTAACACCAGCTGCCTGCAATTAGTGCAGGTTCGAGTCCCACCAGGCTCAAGGTTGACTCAGCCTTCCATCCTTCCGAGGTAGGTAAAATGAGGACCCAGATTGTTGGGGGCAATAAGCTGACTTTGTAAAAAAAATGCCGCTGGGGGGGGGCGAAAGCCCTAATAAGCAGGCATATACATAGAATGAAGGCTATTGCTAAGCACATTAATTTGTGCTTCTTAGATTGTAAGCCGCCCTGAGTCTACGGAGAAGGGCGGGATATAAATGGGATTAAAAAATAAAATAAAAAAATAACCTAGTTTATGAACTAGATTTGAAAATCTCTTTAATGGTGTATAAAACAGTTCTCAACAACTGCTAACTGAAAGTGAAAAAAAAATAAGGAAAGGAAGTCAAAATGTTCAGTTCTCACTCTGTAAGGCTGAAATCTGTCGAGATTTTATTGCTGAGGAAAGTGACATCCAGGACAACAACAGTAATAATAATATGGAACCAGAATTAAACGTTGGCTTTTACTGGTGACAGTGAAAAGTACACATGAATCTTAAGTGTTCTTGACATTCTCCTCATTGTTTTCTCAGTAGCTATGTGTTTTTAAATCCAATTATTGAAGCATTTACAGAGCAATTTTATTAGACAGCTTCAGTTTCATTTGAAGATTGGATTCTTCACCCATGGGGTATGCCCATTTTACCACCCTCATTCTGCTATCGAATTTATAAGTGCCTGAATTGTTTGGTTTTTTTAGCAAACTAAAAACAAAAAGAAAAGACAAAGCAACCATACTAGCCCTCAAGGGAGAAAGTCACAGCAAGGTAATATTAAATGGAATAAAAATATCCAAAGTTAAAGAACAAGTGGTCCATAATTTGTCTTTAAAATGGATCCTGACAAATAAAGGACCTGTAGGGGAGGCGGAGGTAAGAATTGACTCAAAATTTCACTCATGAAGTACTCAGTAACTGTCCTCAGAGATTTCAGCCCACTCCTATCACAGATAAAAAATAATAATAGTGAAGGTTTGGGGAAGGATGCTATGACTCCATCACTTTCTTGTCTCAGCTTCTTATGTTCATGCTAAATCAACATAGACCATGACCATAAATGAGGGCTTCTTGGTGATCTCTGAGCTTGGTGGTTTTCTTGCAGATGTTTCATTACTCAAACTTGGTAATATCATAAGTGCACTGATGTAGTTACCTAGTTTGGGTAATGAAACATCTGCAGGAAAACAGCCAAGCTCAGAGTGCATCAAGGATTCTTCATGGGACCATAGACATATGCCAATAGGAAAAGTTTGCACTGTAGCTTTATCTTCTCCATTGGAAATTACTCGGCATTTGGATAGTGGATCCAAACGTGGAAAGTGATGCCCTAAATTTTAAAATATTTACAAGTCTAACTTATCATTATAAATTTAGAATTTTATTTTCATTAAAAAGAGGAAAGAGGATTCAAAATCTCAGTCAAATGGATGAGAGAGAAAAACTCCAGTAAAAAAACTCCCCTTTTATACTCAGCCTCTTAAAGGCACAGACACAGACCTTGCTGAGTCATTCCTAATATTGCATCATCCGATCATTACATCATCCATATTACATTACATCTTTCTGTAAACTGTTTAGCTGTTAAATTATTATCCTGACACTCCTCCCATTTAAAGCTGAACAGCTGTTAAACCAAATGCTTTTACATTGATGTCTGCTTGCATTTAAAACCTAATCAACATGTCAGCTTGAACAATTGAACAATTTTGCTCTGTGTACATTCCTGCCTTATACTGCAGTTCATTTTTGTGTCCTTCCATTTATCCCTTTTTACTTTAAGCACTAATAACATTTCTTGATAATTACAGGGTTCATACCTTACATTATATGCTCTAACCCCACTTGCTGAGAATCAATCAGGAGGTACACCTTTATTACTATGTTCAGACCTCCTAGGTATCAGCTACCTGTTCCTGTGTTTCTGTAACTTCCCTTTTTATGTCATCTATCCTCATCTATCCCTACTATCTCTGACCTGTTACCTTGTTCTTCCTTCGTTGGACTTTGTGTAGCCTCTCCTTCCTGAGAACTAATGCTACTTGTTGGCATGAACACTTTAGTGTTAGCATGCACCCTGTTCCAATTATTTTGCTCTGTGAAACTAGCAGACCTTGATATAACAACCTTCCTAGTTCCATCTGAAAATCTACATCCTCTGGAATCTGGCTCATATCCCACAAACCTAAGTTTCCTGGCCTTTTTCTGTCTTTTCCTTCTGGTGCCTTTGGGAATATGCACCCAGGCATAACTGCAAAAGGTCCTTAGACGAGCCAATGAAGTTTCCTTCCATACAACATGTAATATGGAGTTTCATTGATAGCAATACTCCACACCCTGTTCACTAAATAGTTGGCTGTTTTTATGGCTTCTTCCCAGTACATGTTACTCATTCCTGCATCTGCCAGTAGTGAGTCCTTCATGGTCTGCAATATACCATTTCTCCTTTCAGCCACTCCATTTTCTGCTGGTGTGTAAGGTTTGTACATGTATGCCTTATGCCTAAATTTCTCAGCCACCTTTGGAAATTATCAGACATGAACTCTGTTACCCTGTCTCTTTGCAGCTGGCATACTTTATGGCCATATCTTCACTCTACAAAGTTCACCCATTGCCTGAACTGTTGAAGACTTCTGTTTTGCTCTTTAATAAATAGCAAAACCCGAACATTGTGTAGTCATCTACTATGACTAGTACATACCTAGCTCCTCCAAGAGAGGGTGCCATAGGACCAATTAAATCAGCATGCACTAACTGCAAAACCCTATTAGTTTGCCTTGTACTTTTCTTATTTACAGGATACACACTAGACTTCAACTCCCTGCAAATAGCACAATCCAAATATGTGTTGCTTTTTAAAAAAAATTAAGTCCCTCAGCTAGATCTGTCATCCTCTGCAGCACTTTAAAATTTGCATATCCTAACCTTCTGTGTAATAAATGTACACAGTTATCATGCTTGGGAGTGTTTGGGAGTGTTCATGCACAACCATTCCACTGCTTCCTTAATGCATTCAAATTATCCTGTTTAACACCCTGAGCACAAATCCTCCCACCTTTCCTAATGGTGTATTGACCCTTTGCAAACATTACTTCATAACCCAGTTTTTCAAAGCTCAAACTACTGAGTAAATTATGGTCTAATTCTGGCATATGTGATACATTATCCATTCCTCCAATACCAGGTACATAAATTTTACCTTCTCCTTTTACAGCAGACTGTTGTCCATTAGGCAAGCTAACAAATGCTTGCTTAGCTGGTCTCAGGTTAGAAAACATTTGTGGGTCATTTGCAATATGCTGACTGGCCCGATTGACCAGCAGCCATGTGTTTTTTTTAGTTAATGTTACTGCCAGGGAAAATGTTGGTTTTCTCACTGCTTCTCTGTTTCTCCTCCAGTGTCTCTGTAGATGCTCTGTAGAACTGCACGTGAAGCAGTGTTTCACCATGCAAACTTTCTCAGCCACCCTGCTGGCACCCTGGGACATAGCAGTTCTAGGCTTGGGCTGTATGTTGTCATCACCCCCTCTCTGCTGCCTTTCCAGACATTTCTGTTCTTCCTTCAGCAACCAACCAGTCAAATAACTCATGGTTAAGTCCTTCTCCTACATGGGCTCTCAACTGGCCAATAGGATGTCCCATAAATTGTCCAATGAACTGAGCACCACATACACCTTATGTGATTCAGTAAAAGTCATCCCTCTTTCCTATAATTCTAGGAATGTCTTTCTCATGGATTGCAAATGTGTAGACTTGCTCTCTCCCAACTTCAGTTGTGCTTTATATAGCTTTCTTGTCAGCATTACTTTGCTGCTCACAGTCTCTCTCACATACACACTGTGCAAAGCTTCCCAGCCCTCTTTAGCAGACTGGAGACCCCCTCACATGTATCAGCTGGCTATCCTCCAAACATAGGATTATACTGGCCAATGCTTTTCATTTTTTCTATTGTCTCCATCATCCAGGACTGAAGGTGGATCAGTAACTAGCATCCACAATCCTCCCTTCACAGGTACATCTCCATTTTCAGACTCAAGGAGAAGTAGTTTGTCTCATTCAGATGAGACATTGCAAAACTTCCTCCCATTACACTTATGGAAGCCATGTTGCCTGCTTCTTCAAACCACAACAAACCACAAGCCTCAACTTCTCTGGTTCTGGGTCAAGGTCTCACTGGTTTTCTCCTCACTCTGGGCCCATAACCTGTCAGAGCATGCATAGTGTTATTGCGCTGAGGTAACCCAGCAGTAAATACAGTAAACAGTGGTGTGTATTAAATGGTGGTTTATATTACACTATCTACAAATATACACTAGAAACAATTATAGATACACTTGGTGATAATTCAGCAAACTCCAATACACAGCAGATACAGCAGGAAATGGATGAGATAGAAAGACTCCAGCAAGGCCTTCCCTTTTATACTCAAGCTCTTAAAGGGATACATACTCCTGCTGAGTCATTCCTAACAATGCATCATTCATCTCACATTATACAAGCTGGTTAGCTTCTAAATCATTACCTTGATAAAGTTGACTCATCTTTTGGTATATCAACAAATGTTTTGCTACCTTAATGACTTCAGTTTTGTAATTACCTCTGTGAGTGTGTTGCTTAGTGGCATTCCTGGGTAAAGTCCTAATTAGCTTTCTGTAAATAATGAGAAAGTGGTGGTTTGGTTTGTGGTTTATTATTTTACTCATTATTATGAATGATATGGTGAGACTTTAAAGCCTGCCAATTTACTTGAAGACAAAATTATTTATGAAAAGGCCATGCTCCAGAAATGGAAATAATTACAAGTAGATTTAATCTTTTCATGATTTTTTTTTGCATTTCCCCCCCAAAGCAAACCATTTTTCCTATAAGGAATTCATTGCTATTGGGGACAATTTAAGACAGTTTATACATTTTCATATTGAAAGTATAAGTGTCTTAAGTCTATGATTTCAATTTTTTTCCTTTTCTGCTCTGTTTTAGAACACTGCAGGGAAAAAAAATAGGAAAAGATCTTTTCTAGCTGAATATTTTACTTCGTATGAAGAGGAGCCTGATGGAAGTGAACAATGTGTAGGGCCTCAATGATATTCTCTAAGACCATATCTTGTCTACTGTAGCAATTTGATTTCACACCTCTGTGGGTATTTCTGCTTTCATTGCAGATGAAAGAGAAATTCACCTGGCAAATGAATATTGATAGGTGAATATTTCATAGCTGTATGTTCAGAGCTGGGTTGATTTAATGTGTTACTTAACTCCCTGGCAGTATTTTTGCCTAATTACAGGATTAGATAGATTCTTAGAGTGACACTGGTGGAGATGCTTGCCTCACACTTGGGAGGTTGAGAGTTCAATCCTAGGCAGAGACAGATGTTTCTCTATTAGGGCAATTAAGTAAGAGAAAATATCTGCTGTAAACTCCAAATAAGCGTCAGGATGGGCATCCAGCTCATAAATGCTCAGCTCCATTCAGTCATCCCAACTCCATTCCAATAAAAGGGATTACAGGGTCATTAAAAAAATAGGATTAGATAGGTTCTTATTGGACAGGAAATTAAGCAGTTTGGGAATATAATCTCAAATGTCTGAGTTACATCATGCTCAAGGATCAAGAAAATCACACAACAAATTACTAATCCATAAATTTTCAGAATGGGTGAAACTGGATGAAATTATGCTCCAAACCAGATATATTCAAACTTCAGTGGCACCAGTAATGTAGTCAGGCCATAATGTGTAAAACAAGGTAGATTACAAAGTATATTTAAGAATGCAAATTTAAATGTCAGATAAGCGTCAATTAATTTAAAAGTACTAGATATAAATTTTCATCCTGCCATGAGTCTCTGTGGAATTTGAATCTTAAAGCAGCAATAATAACTAAAAAGAAATAAGAAATAAAAATTAATTTATAACTATGGGAGGAGATAAACAGCCTTCTCCTGTTATTGTTATTCCCATTCCAGTTTTGGCATCTGAAATTTTAATAAATCATGGACTATTGTATATTTGTTCCCATATTGAACAATGACTTTTGATTTCAATTTAGTGCTCTGTAAGGCCTTCATTTTGAAAATAATGGAGTCATCTCTCATTGAATACAATGTATCACATAGAATTTTAAAAAGTTTCATGTTTATCATTCATCTTTTTCCATGTTTGAAGAACACCACATTGGAGAGTCTACATTGAATTCTAGCTGTTTGTAATGACTTTTTAGAAGTTGGCCATCCAAATTTTTCTATAGGAAACTACATGAATAATTCCATCCAATCAACAAGGGACAAACAAAAGAGAATTCATAATATAGGACATTCAGCTTCATTGAACCAAAATTCTACCTGCCAGTTCATTCTCACTGAATCAAAAGTCCCTGCAGGACAAATACATGTGTCTATTTTTCCAGCATAATTTTATAATATTACTATTAGAATTCAGTCTGGGAGGGTTCGACATAGATTTTAAAGATTAGTTCCTGCATGTTTTTATTTCAAAATGTTCTCAAACATAATGATTTTTAACATGTATTTGGATATGATTGTCAAAAAAGTGCATTGCATTCTTTTGATGTTTTGTTGTTGTTAGCTGCGAAGTCGTGTCCGACCTATCGCGACCCTATGGACAACGTTTCTGCAGGCCTTTCTATTCTCTACCATCTTCTGGAGTCCATTTAAGCTCATGCCTACTGCTTCAGTGACTCCATCCAGCCACGTCATTCTCTGTCGTCCCCTTCTTCTATTGCCCTCAATCTTTCCCAGCATGAAGCTCTTCTCCAGTGAGTACTTCCTTCTCATTAGGTGGCCAAAGTATTTGAGTTTTAGCTTCAGGATCTGGCCTTCTAAAGAGCAGTCAGGGTTGATTTCCTCTAGGACTGACTGGTTTGATCGCCTTGCAGTCCAAGGGATTCGCAGGAGTCTTCTCCAACACCATAGTTCAAAGGCCTCAATTCTTTGGTGCTCAGCCTTTCTTATGGTCCAACTTTCACTGCCATACATTGCAACTGGAAAGACCATAGCCTTGACTATACGCACTTTTGTTGACAGGGTGATGTCTCTGCTTTTTAGTGTGCTGTCTAGATTTGCCATGGCTTTCCTCCCGAGGAGCAAGCATCTTTTAATTTCTTGGCTACAGTCCCCATCTGCAGTGATCTTGGAGCCCAGGAAAATAAAATCTGTCACTACCTCCATTTTTTCCCCATCTATTTGCCAGGAATTGAGAGGGCTGGATGCCATGATCTTGGTTTTCCTAATGTTAAGTTTCAACCCAAGTTTTGCACTCTCCTTCTTCACCCGCAACAAGAGGCTCTTTAGTTCTTCTTCACTTTCTGCCATTAAAGTGGTATCATCTGCATATCTTAGGTTGTTGGTGTTTCTCCCAGCAATCTTAATTCCAACTTTTGATTCACCTAGCCCTGCCTTTCTCATGATGTGCTCTGCATATAAGTTAAATAGGCAGGTGACAGTATACAGCCTTGCCGGACTCCTTTCCCAATTTTGAACCAATCAGTGGTTCCGTGTCCAGTTCTCACTGTTGCTTCTTGGCCCACATATAGGTTTCTCAAGAGACAAATAAGTTGGTGTGGTACTCCCATCTCTTTAAGAACTTGCCACAGTTTGTTGTGATCCACACAATCAAAGGCTTTAGCGTAGTCAGTGAAGCAGTAGTAGATGTTTTTCTGGAACTCTCTAGCTTGATGCTACTGCTTCTCTAATATCTAGAGAGATAAAAGTCAGAGGTATTCATGTCATACTTTAAAATGAATATGTCCAAGCACTGGTGGGTTCTGTTCAGCAAGGACCTCTGTAGTGGAATATAAGAAATGTTGTCCCCATGCTTTTTGACACTACTTTTTTTCTAACTAATTATCTGTCCATTCTACCAGACTGTGTCTTTTCCTCCAGGATCAGGGACTTTGGAGAAATGTGCTCATAAACTGCAAAGCAGATACATTTTTTTAAAAAGAAATATCTGATGCTCATTGAAAATTTGAATATCAGTGTTGTGGTAATGTCCATTGCAGGAAAAAATATATTCTATTGAAGTCCAATGTACAGGGTGCTTAAAATGTATTGCTATATTTTTTATTAAAGATACAAGAAAAGCTTTGCTGGACTTGACTAAAGTCTTATTTAGTTTGGCATTTGTTCCTGCAATAGCTATTCAGAAGCTCAGAGCCACACAGAATAAGGCTATAATTCACAAGGCAAGGTGATGTCAAAAAATGTGGCAAGGTATCAAAACCCCAGAAGCAGGTTTTTTTTCTTCAACTGCTCAGAGCTGCTGGGAAGTGCTAGATTCTGTGAGTTTGGGAAGTGCTGCACCAGGGGAGTGGCTAGGGCCCTGATTGGTTTGCATTGTATTTGAACTGCATTTGGGGCCCTGATTGGATCTCCATCGCTTTTCAGCAGAATTTCAACTGCTCAGAGCACCTGGGAAGTGCTACATTCTGTGAATTTTTGACTAGTTCAAATCACCAGGACCAGATGGATTACACCCCAAGGTTCTCAAAGAACTGGCAGATGTGATCTCAGAACCACTGAACTATATTTTTCAAAGATCCTGGAGCACTGGGGAACTACCAGAGGACTGGAAGAGAGCTGATGTAGTTCCCATCTTCAAAAAAGGGAAAAAATAGATCCAGGAAACTATAGACCTATCAGCCTGACCTCAATACCTGGGAAGATTCTGGAAAAGATAATCAAACAACAAATCAGCGAACACCTTGATGCAAATAAAGTCATCACTAAGAGTCAACATGGGTTTGTCAAAAACAGATCATGGCAGATAAATCTTATTACATTCTTTGACCAAGTAACAAAATTAGTGGACCAGAGGAATGCTGTAGATATAATTTACTTGGACTTCAGTAAAGCATTTGATAAAGTAGATCGCAACCTACTACTTGATAAGATAGAAAAATGTGGGTTAGATAGCATCACCACCAGATGGATTTGTAGCTGGCTGACAGGCCATACTCAGTGTGTGGTCCTCAATGGAACCGCATCTACATGGAAGGAAGTGTGTAGTGGGGTGCCCCAGGGCTCTGTTCTGGGCCCAGTGCCCTTCAATATCTTCATTAACGATTTGGATGAGGGGATAATGGGGAACTCATCAAATTTGCAGATGACACCAAACTGGCAGAAATAGCCAATACTCCAGAAGATAGGCTTAAGATACAGAAGGATCTGGACAGACTCGAACACTGGGCACTATATAACAAAATGAAATTCAATGGTGAAAAAAGTAAGGTTCTACATTTAGGCAGGAAAATTCAAATGCACAGTTATAGTATAGGTGGTACCTTGCTCAATAGTAGTAACTGTGAGAGGGATCTCGGAGTCCTAGTAGACAATCACTTCAATATAAGCCAGCAGTGTGCTGCAGCTGCCAAAAAAGCCAACACGGTGCTAGGCTGCATTAACAGAGGGATAGAATCAAGATCACGTGAAGTACTAATACCACTTTACAATGCTTTGGTAAGTCCACAGCTGGAATACTGCATCCAGTTTTGGTCACCATGATGTAAAAAAGATGTTGAGACTCTAGAAAGGGTACAGAGAAGAGCAACAAAGATGATTGGGGGACTGGAGGCTAAAACATATAGGGAACAGTTGCTGGAATTGGGTATGTGTAGTTTAACGAAGAGAAGAGTGAGGGGTGACATGATAGCAGTGTTCCAATATCTCAGGGGCTGCCACAAAGAAGAGGGAGTCAAGCTATTCTCCAAAACACCTGAAAGCAGGACAAAAAGCAATGGATGGAAACTAGTCAAGGAGAGAAGCAACCTAGAAGTAAGGAGAAACTTCCTGACAGTTAGAACAATTAACCAGTGGAACAACCTGCCTCCAGAAGTGGTGAATGCTCCAACACTGGAAGTTTTTAAGAAAAGACTGGACAGCCATTTGCCTGAAATGGTATAGGGTTTCCTGCCTGAGCAGGGGGTTGGACTAGATGACCTCCAAGGTCCCTTCCAACTTCTTCTTCTTCTTCTTCTTCTTCTTCTTCTGATGATGATGATGATGATGATGAAGATGATGACGATGGAAGATTGGGGACATAAAACAAGAGCAATATTACTAAAAGATTTCTGTGGTGCTGTTTAGAACAGCTAAATAGAGCAGCTAGCAATGGAGTCATAATGTCTTCAGAAGACTTCAAGGCAGTGGTGGTATTCAGCCGTTTCTTACCACTTCAGCAGAACTGGTAGCTAATTTTTTGTTGCCCAGACCCAGAATGGACTTCCAGAAGCGGCATCCAGACAGAGAACCAGTTGTTCACATATTTAAATCCCACCACTGCTTCAAGGATATAAGATTTTTGCCTTGAGCATGGGCTGCAATCAATATTTGTGTATCTTGGCCTTTTCTTCTGATTCTGAGACTAAGGGGAAGGAAATGTCTAGTGGTCCTTAGGTAGAGATTTCCCGATTATTGAGTTTTTAATAAATCTAGATAAAACATTTATTTTCCTATCTAGTTTTTATTTCTTTTTCTGAGTTCATCTGAGAAATTACTTTCAGATGATTGCATTTCAGGTCAACCTAAAACTATGACTAACCATTTGTTAGAAGCCAAAATGTTAACTAAAGAGTATGAAACTAAGGCTTGGTCATGAAAATGCTTCTGCTATTTATTGTGCTCTATCAACAGATGTTTTTAAAAAGATAAAACTTCACATGAAATTCTGTGATATAGTAAAAGGAAGCCAAGTTCATGAGGGTTTTACTATTTTAATAGGTTCTTTTGTTCCTACATGTGAAAATGGAACGTCTCTTTGGAATCTATCTTGACTTTGGGTGAACGTATGAATATGCCCATGTGCTTTTCATATAATGTTACAGAAGTGATTTGCCATTGCCGCCTTCTGTTTTTGTTTTTGTTTTAATCTCCTAGTTCAGATAATAGTCCTCAAATATGCAGATGAGCCTTCATCCAAATAGTAACCAGGGCCAACTGGTTCATATCAGCTTCTCGATATCAGCCAGGATATAGTAAGAGTTAATATTTGCTGTAGGTGACTTAAGTTGAATTTCATTTGTTTCCACATGTTTATAAAAGGTCATGTGTTATAAGACTCAAGAAGGTTGGGCTAAAAATGCAGAAATCAGCTAAGAAGTAAATACACCCTGTAAGCTTTCAAAAAAAAAAAAAAAAGGAAAGGTCATCCAGATTTCAGATTCAGGATCTATAGGACATATTACATTAATAACAAGTTATATCAATGAACATTTATTGAGCTTCTTGGGTAAATTGGATGTGATGAAAGCTTTCTTTGATTTGCTATTCTAGTGAGACATGTTCATGTGAATGATGCAATATTTTCCGATTTTTAAATTTACTAATTATCCAGTGATGTACTGCTAATAAGAGGAATCAGTGCATTTCCAGTTTAGGGGTAGAAGGGACATACATAAGTTAGTTCACTTTTAATAAATTTATAGACCCATACATTCTAGGACAACAAAACTAGCTTTATTATACCATTCTAAACCTAGTAGCATTTTGCCTGAAATATAGACCACAACTTGTTTGGAAACTTTCAATATGAAATGAAAATAGATTGTCATGGTAAATCCCAAAGTATTACAAGATATGAGGTTCCTAATCTTAGATTTTGGGAGTAAAACTAAATGATCCCTGCATAATATATTTCTGCAGAATCCTTGGAGTTTCTATGATATTATATATCCAAAGTACAAATAAGAAACCAATTGCAAGCATTGAATACTTTATATAATAAAATATATTAATGTGGGTTAAATCAAATTTCACATCTGTAGTTCCTTTGAGTTTTCTACAGACTGACCCTCCAGAAGGCTTCTGTTTGAAGCAGAATCAATCTACATTGCTACTTTTCTTCTACTTCTTTTAGCACAAACTGCTTTCTTGTTTAAAATACTCTTGTGGGAAATCTAGATATATTTGTTTTTATCCTTCCTTGAGATGATTGATTTGTTATCATTCTGTCTGGATGGTCACTGAAGGCAAGTTCAACTCAATGACATTGTATCTTCTACAAATGCTAGGTCACAAGAATAAGCAGATTTTAAAGATTAATGTTAGCAGGAAAAGCACGTTAAAGCTTGACAGCAATCCACAATCTGCTTAAGTTGAAGAGCTAAATTGACTGAGACTCAAGTACTTTGACTTAAATGAGATATGAAACTGAAGAGAAAGTTCAGACTCTTAAGTCCTGAAAGTATTCTTCAATGCAGCAAAAATGAGCCTGGATGATTTTATTAAACTTCTAAAAATACTTCTAAAAAGACAAAGAACTGCTATCAGGTAACAAGAAAAAAAAAAGAACCACCAGTGTTGCTATAGGAAGAAACATTATGAATATGGTGCTTTTCTTAAATCATCAAGACAAAGCAGCATTATTTGAACCCAAAGGAAGAAAAATATAATTTTGCATTTAAATCTGAAAGCTCCTCACTTTTATATTTCTCTATAAAAGTTTCCATTTTCTACTTATTGTCTATTTACCTACACTGGAAAAGCCTTATAAAGTGACATGTATGTAGAGTACTGCAACATGCTCAAAATGGCTGCACGTCAGAAAATGCAATTGGTAAAAAATGTAGGAGCCCAGCAGCTAATAGAGATAAACAGTTTACCAGTGTAACACTAGTGCTTGGGGTTATTCTTTTGGTTAGCAATAGGTTTGGGGTCCAACTCAGTGTCCTGATTTTATAATATAAAGCTCTATGAAATTTGGTATCTATCTAAACTGCTCATACAGATTTAGCCCATTCATCCCTTCTCAGCGAGTCCTCACTTAATAAAGCTAGTGGTGGGATTCAGCTGGTTTGCACCACTTCAGCAGAACCGGTAGCTAATTTTCTGTTGCCCAGCCCAGAATGGACTTCCGGAAGTGGCATCCACACAAAGAACTGGTTGTTTACAAAGCTAAAATCATATAAGGCTAATAAAATTGCTACATACCACAAAGATGGTCTTTATCCACAGTAAAATTACAAGGAAACAGAATTAGGGGTAAATTGCTAGTCCATGACACTGGTTTAGTGGTTAAGACATCAGGCTGGAAAGCAAGAGACTCAATTTCTACTCTTGCTTTAATCATGAAAGCCAGTTGGGTGACTTTGGATGGAGTCATTCTCTCTCAGCTCAATTCATCTCCTAGGCTGTTGTTCTGAGAGAAAAAAATGGAGAACAAAGCTATGTTGGAAATGTTGCTGTCTAGAATTATTTGTAAAATATATCTGCCACAAACTGTACATGTTACTCTTAAAGTTTGAACAACCCTAATGGGAAAAAAAAGAATATTGGCACCAAGCCAGCATCCTAGTTCAGGAGGAATCTTCCCTGCTTCATGATTAACTTCTTCTAGAGAAGGAAGCAATATATTTATCGAATGTGGAGCAGCTTGTTGTTCGACTGGACCCCTTCCAAGTACTACAAGTAACAAGATTTAAATGGATGATCTTCCCAGAGGCTTTTAAAATTTTGTTTAAGACTGGAACAGCTCTGCCTCCATTCTTAAGCACATAGCCAGAGTGTCCTAAGGGAGAGACTTATATCAGACTTGGCTGTAAACCTGGGCTCTACACATATTTAACCTCATTTCAGGAATTGATTTACTTGGTAAAACCTTCTCAGATATGGCTTCCTAGATTGCCATTGGAAACATAAATAGAGCCACAGGGTTTTATCTAGGCCTGTGCTGCTGGTTTTAATTCTAGATTTTTTTCTTCCAGTTTTCTGATGATGAACCATGCTGTTATAGCCTTGGGAGACCCTTGATCTATACTCACATAGTGTGGTTTTTTATCTTGTGAACTACCTGGTTCCTACCTCATCAGTAACAATCTTTATAAACTGATTTATTGATGGTTCTTGACATTCCATCTGAGCCATTGGTCTGCAGCCTGATGAATCTTCACCATCAGTCTTCCCTTGTTATTTACTGAATGTGTATGTCTCTCTGTGTGGCCTCTCTCTCTCTCTCTCTCTCTCTCTCTCTCTCTCTCTCTCTCTCTCTCTCTCTCTCTCTCTCTCTCTCTCACACACACACACACACACACACACACAGAGAGAGAGAGAGAGAGAGAGAGAGAGAGAGAGATTCATTTAGGAACTGTTGACACTTACACATTTTCAAAACTAACATTTTACCTAATCTTTAAATGCATCGGAAAATTTATACCTGGCTGCCTCAACACCAGGAAAAAATTTGCAGCTATCCAGTCATTGCTACTCCCTATAAATAATGTGGAGAAAATAGTTATGATGTTTAGAATTGATTGCTTGGAAGAACTCTTTGGCCTTTAATCATAAGATTTCAATTCATTTTAAGCTTTTATTAAAGCAAATTGGAATGAATGAAAAATGTTACTATGATCAAAACGAAGAAACACTGAGCACAGGAAATGAATCAAGTTGCTTACTTTTACTTTCTCTATATTGCCACGATGCAATTAATTGTAAATTCTGGAGTAAATGTCACAGGAGCATTTATAATATCTGGAAACATTTAATCATTTCTTATACATGTGGTGTTTTAAGTTATTTCTTTTAATGTTATCTGTGAACCGAAAGCTGCAACATCAAAGGTAAGTTGCAAAATGCCATCATTTCATAAAATGTGTAGATAAAGAAAAAGATGGAAATAATGTTTTCCTCTTTCATGGTTCACAAAGAGATGATGACAAGTGGCAGCCCAAGGGTGTGAATGAATGCAAGTCAGGAAACAGTGCACATTGATTTGGTGATGATAAATCACAATCCTTGGAGACATGTGTAGGAAAAAGAAGGAAATTTCTTCAAAGAGAGCACAAGACAGAAATTCCCCTAAAAGAGATCAGGAATCCACTTGCCTAGAGCTTTCTATTCTAAATGACACCATAGAATTCGTGCTCCATTATGACTTGCATTCTATTTCATAAAGAATACCAATTTTTAAAGTCCAGGGACCTGCAGATATTTTAATATGTACAATTCATTGTTCTATTAAAAAAAACTTTGTGAAATTTGAAGGAGTTTTCCTAAATTTTTCTGACCTCTAGATATCTAAAGATAAGTCACACTGTTCAGACATTACCTAATGCTTACAAAATGCTTCTATCTCCTACTGATTCATAAAGAGTCACTGAACTCACGTCTTACTATCTTTACTAATGTGTTTCAACATCAGACAAAAATCCATCTATGCCATATCACAAGTATTAAACAGATATTTATTACAGAATATGACAACATTCACAAGAAATAGTCCATGGATTAATAAATATTTTTTCCTAATGATATCCAAACCTATCTCCTTTGTCTAATTCTATTTACCAGTTGATTTCTCAACCTGACTCTGAATCTACCAACTACTATCCATAGTTTGTCTAACATCACCGGACTTGAAATATCTTTAAAAAGTCACACATACTGTAGATAATAATATATTTTTCTAGACTCATAATATGTTAGTTAAAAAAGTAATTATAAAAGCTCACATTAAGCTTGCAACCTAAGAGCTAAACAAACTTCCCTAATCTGGTATGTATTACCAGTGTTTTTGATTGTTGTTCTCCTTATACCTAGCTATCATGGCAAATGCAGGCTGAAGATGAAGAACAGCAAAAAAACCAGGACAAAATTGATAAAGATTGCACAAATAGATGTCAATCCACGGTTACTCAATCTAGACTGTAAAAATCTAGATGACTATTAGATAGCAGCAAATATATTTCACTATTACTATATTTGCAATAACTTATTTACTATATATTGTTTGATAGTCAATCATCAAATTAGAGTACTTATATTGAGGATAGTACTTTCACCAGAGAGACAACACTGGACATTTTTAAGAAGAGACTGGACAGCCATTTGTCTGAAATGGTATAGGGTTTCCTGCCTGGGCAGGGGGTTGGACTAGATGACCTCCAAGGTCCCTTCCAACTTTACTATTATGATTATGATTATGACAACCTTGTGGGTACAATTATTTGTGTGTTCAATCACACTTGCCCAATAAAGTATTCTAGTCTAGTCTAGTCTAGTCTAGTCTATTGTCTTCACTTTGCAATTTCAGCATAGGATTAGAAAATCTGGTTTGCAAAACTACAAGAAACCCTTAGATGGCAGCTAAGAAATATAGAAAACTCTAATTCTTTATTGCTGGTATAAATATTTGACTGAATGTCATTTTTGTAGGCAAATACAGTATGGTATCCCAATAAATCAGCTCTACTGAAATGTGGAGTTTCCTATATTCCTCATATCCTGCTACTGACATATGGATGGTCTTTATTGGAATAGAATACTGAACTGGGTAGGACTTTCATATTGCTTCCATGACTGTTCACTAATGTTTATACTATCTCACGATCAGCTGGAAAATTTTGTTCATGGCCCATAGCATGTCTACTACCTCCTTGATTATTTGCAGTTTTTCTTTAACCAATAATTCTGTGAGACTATTTCTTACATTCTCTGCTTGCTCATTGTTTGGAGGCCACATTTGACATTTGGAAAAACAATATGCATTGATTAAGAGATATACATGGTCTGAATTCACCATTTTTCTACAGGATTTTAGTTGGGGAATGTGAGGGTGGATGGTTCTTTTCAATGCTAAAAATATGGACAATCCAAAATTGTCCCACAAATGTATTTTATTAAAGCTGTCTGGTCAGGTTTTGATTCTCAGCCATGCTACATCTTTCTGATTTACATGTTAGTCCTAAGGAGACTGATTTCAGAAAGTTACCAGTAGCTGATTATTTTTTCTTAAAGTAATTTTTTGAGTCTTGGGAGCTTATTGAAATTAAGTCTCTGCAGTCTGGTTCTACTGCAGAAAAGCTCCCTCTTTATTTGTCTATGGAGATTCTTAGTCATCCAGGTCATAGTTATCCCAAAGGTGCTTTTTTACCAAGCAACTGAACTTTCTTGTTTTTCTTTGAAGACATTTTGCTTCTCATCTTTAGCTCTGACTAGATGGTGGGGAATGGATATATTTATACTCCTTGCAGACAGCTGGTCATTTCTATTCTTGTAGAGAGTCATTAAGGCCAGCTGGAGGTTTATCTGTGTCCTCAGGGTCACCTGAGTAGTGCAAATGGGTGTGGAGCCTTCTTGGAACTGATGAAAGAACTGCATTGTAGACTAGAGGTAAACGAGTCTGTTGAGAGAGGACTATTCAATTTTGACATAGATGTCATAGATGCTGGACTGCTGGTTTGAAAGAGGAATCAAAGAGGCAGTAGATATTCTCTTAATGAACATCTGAGATTTCACAATTTTGCCAAAGCAGCTAATCTAACTGTGTATATTTTCTCAGAAGACTTCTTGGCTTCCTGGCTAAATTTAACAATTCTGATTGTTTGTTTTATGATATATCAATTATTCCTCTGCAACTATCCCTACCATATTACCAGGCTAGCACTGTATATAATTTACAAATTAGTTATACACACACACACACACACACACACACACACACACATAAGAAACATTTTGTACCTTGTTTGCTATGCATGATTAACAGCCCTGAAAAATAATAAAGATTTGTTTGCTTAGAAAAAAAGAGACAGTGGATAATTTGTTCCTAGTATTGATGCACTCTGCTAAGAAGGAACATTTTTTTACCATAATGTGTTTATACAAAAGTGTCTAATAGAACTGCAATATGAAAAACATTTTGGTTGATATGGTCCTTTATTTTTATCATTATATTTAGTATGCAATAAACATGTAGACAGTCTGTAAAGAGGAGCTGCTGTTTCTATACTTCTTTGAAATAAAAATAGTTTTTCTGTCAGAAGGAAACTACTCAGTAGCAGTTCATATTTATCCCTCTCCCAATCAAAAGAAAACCATTGCATTTATTATCAAACAATTTGGCATATACATATGGACAGTGCATAAATCTGTTTAAAACAGAAGCAGGTATTAGCACTGCAATTCAAGATCAACAAAGATCATATTTACTTTTGAAAACTGATAGTCCCTAAGGAAATCAACAATGGGTGAGCATAATACTTAAGTAGATGCACTCTTGCATTCAATGAAGTTGAATCAATTTTGTAGCAGAATCAGACAAATCTAATTTGCTCCGTGTTATTTTAGGTCCATTGAGATGAATATTGCATGGCCCACAAAACAAACAAACAAACAAACAGTATATATAGCATATATGTAAATATATGCACACATACACACAAACACATGTATACACACACACACAAATAATGAGCTGTCATAAGTTGTGACTATATCCTGTGGATAGCCTTGAGTTAGGCCAAAACAGGAAAGAAAGAGTTAATTAGCAAGGCATATTCAAATGACTTGAAAATATTTAACACACACAGACACACACAGACACACAGGTCTAAAAGATTTGCTTTGAATCATCAGTCGAAAAATGATTCAAAGCAAATCTTTTGGACCTGAGGCAAGAAGAACAGCTCCCCACTCTACAATAAAGTATGTTGTATTAACATAAAAAAATGGTATAGTTACTACAATGACTGATTCATTGTTAATACAAGTCCCTGGTACTCCTTAACAGAACCAGTCCTTTTCCAGTCTCTGCCCAACCCCGAGAAATGTTATGCCTTCTTTAACATGTCATTTCTCAGATGTGGGCAGAGATGACTATAGTCTAGAGAGTGGAGCCCAACTGAGTTCCATTAATATTCCAATCTAGTTGAGGAAACTGCAAGCAATATTTCCATCCTGATAAATGGAGGAAATATTGCTGTGGGTAGAACATGTCCATGTATGAACACAAATTTTATTTCCAGAAGAATCCAGAGGTGTTTTAAAGTGATGGTTTAACAGAAGCTTGGAAAGCCAGGAACATAAATTTGCCAATGAAGTAGAAACAACAGCTCCTTTTTCATTTTTATATGCTGCATTTCAACTAAAATATCCCCATAGCAATTTACAACAGAGATATTTGCTCATAATAGCATGTAAGCTTCCAGCAGGGTTGTAACAGATAAAATTCACATATTACCATCAAAAGATCCTAAATGTGATTCCCTAGGATCTCTAACCCAAAGGAATTCTCAGATCCAAAACATCAACTTATAATCAAACTGTACATACATATATATATATCGCACATGTGTGCTAGTCGTTTCCAACTCTAGGGGCCAGTGCTCATCTCCGTTTCAAAGCCAAAGAGCCAGCGCTTGTCCAAGGACGTCTCCGTGGTCATGTGGCCGGCATGACTAGACACCAAAGGCGCACGGAACGCTGTTACCTTCCCACCGTAGTGCTCCCTATTTTTCTACTTACATTTTCATGTGCTTTCGAACTGCTAGGTTGGCAGAAATATATATATATATATATATATATATATATATATATATATATATATATATATATATATATATATATATATATATATATATATACACAAAATACACAAATAAACTGGTCTAAATAGACTAATATTGATGCTGTATACATCATTTTTAAACACTAAGCAGAAAACCCATGAAAAATTATACTATGGAACAGCTTGAAAATCAACCAAAACCACATTGCCCTAGGATGTGATCAATGCATGTTTTAAATAATTAAAGGAACACATGGAGATATAAACTCTTCTATTTTAAAAAAGACAACCACAAACATCATAAAACAACAACATATCTCCATTCTGTTCTTCAAAAGTTAAATAAGGTTGTCCTCAGTTAGTATTTAATTGGGAGACCAGCAGGAAATGCCAAAGCTATAGAATAGAGTGGAAAGAAGGAAGAAGGAGGCTATGTCTGTAAAATATTTTAAGGTTTACACTCATCTCTGAGAACATTCTATTCTTTACTCTTTGTACAGATTGTAATGTGAATGAAGGCAAATGAGGAGGCCCTCACAGAGAGTTACAAAGATTAAAACTATGCACAAATTTGAATGAACATATTACTTTTCTATAACCTTTCACTGATAAACTGATTTTATGTCCATTCCAAGAAAAACCATTTTTTCTGTTATAAAATAACACTACTATAACCATTCAGCTTATATATTTATCTGATTGTAGGTAATGAATAATAGGCTTGAGAAAATCAAATTTAAAGACTCAAAATAGTCCATACAAATTACCTTTTACAAAAATCAAATGGCTACTGGTAATAGAGATTTTGATTTCAGGCACTTGATTAAAGCATGATTGCAGAACTGAAGGGGGTCAGAGAGTTATAGAATAATTCATCATTTTTATGGAGAAAACCTATGACAAACATCATAGGTTTGTCAAATTTCTGTTTCATAAACTCTAGAAATAACTATCACTGTATATTAAATTTTCTCTATTTCTACATGCAGAATGGATGTGCAAAAATGGGACATTTACATTTTTACCTGAAACAGGAAGACAAATTAGAAAGTCCTTTATTATGGTCTCTCTAAGGTTTATCATACCAGAGACCTTGACAAGTTGGAGGTCAAGTTAAGGTAATGCACCCTTGATTCCTCATAGGACCTCTGGGAATAAAACAATAGTAGAATATATGTATGAAATATCAATGAAGGAAGATTGGAAATGAATGCGATGAACATGAGTAAGGGTCTCCTTCAGGGCTTACACTTACACTATAGTGACAAGGGTGGTAAAATATACTTACTCTTCCACCCTTATTACATCAGCAGATTGTACCTTGCTGATAGAAATCATGGTGCTGTATATAATTCCTTCTATATAGCAACGTACAGAAAGACCTACTGTACCTACGATCAATGGGAACAATTTGTGCAATATTGGTGCAATATTAATAAATTCATTCCAATTTGCTTAGACCTGGACAGAGTATGAGGAGCTGAAAGGACAAGTTCTTGTGTGGTTGTCTTGTGAGAGAGACCATTTTGACCATTTTGAAGAAGCTAATAGGGCAAGCTGCAGGAGTGACCTTTTCCACTATGAACTAAACCTTTGTCCAAATTAGCTTAGATTAGTGATAGTTAATAATCAAATCTTGGAGCTGGTGGTGTCAATTGCCTTTGAAGAGGCACTCGACACCACCTTCCTGAAAAATGCCTTATTGGATCTGACCAATTTAGATAACCAATAATTATCTAATTGTTAGATGAATTGTTGGGATAAAGGCATTTTTCACTGCAGAAAGTTATTTTCCATAAGGTCTGAGTTCATCAAAAATATTTATGATATCTGATACTAAATTTCTGATCCTTTTCTATAGTATAAATTAAGCCAATGTTAGATTTATCACCAAATGCCCATTATTGGTAACTGATAACTTCATTTGTGATTGTTTTGACTTCTAAGCTATATTGGCTGTCCTTTATTTTATGCTTAAATCCATCCAATCAATAAGTGACACATGCACTGTTTATCCAATGTAGAAGGTCAAGGAAAAGTAATTTTCTCCTAGCTATTTAGATAAATATTGAAAGGCCATCCACCATTCAATGGATTTTGCTTTAGCTTTGAAGCTATAAACTATGATATCACAATCAATGCCAGCTTAGAAAGGCTATGATTTCATTACTTATACTCAAGTGTTTTGTGAACTTTATTAGTCTCACTGAAGTTATGTATATTGACAACTATAAACCCTTTAAAAAAGAATGGTTTATAAGAATCATTGTGTAAGCTCAGTAGAAGGTTCAGTTCTCCTACGTACGTTTTCTTGGTATTTTTTACATATGTTAATGAATGTAACTGTGAACTGCAATATGGCATAAAAGGAGAATTGAACTGAATATTATCAATTAATCTGAAATGATTTTTTTATTTTAAAATATATTTTATTGATTTTTTGCAATAACAATCCTTAGTGCTTAGTAAACAGCATGTTGTCTGGGTTCCTATATCTGAAAAAACAATAAATAATAATTAATTTCTATTATTCCATGATCAATATATTAATTAATAATATTTTTCCTTGATCTTTCCTTCTTCCAATGGTCCTTTGTCAACATTAGATAAATATAATATTTTCAGTTGGATATAAATATTTTTGTGGTTGTACAAATAACATTGACATCCATATATAACATCTTTTCTAATTAACTTATATTTCAATTTTATTTGTCATCTTATTAGGTCATTATGTGTCCTGTTTTCAAAATTCTTATTAAAATTTAATTTCCCCTTAGTATTCAAACCATTCTTATCAATCATAGATTTCTCAAAACTGATTACCTAAATATCCAAACTTTTCATTTACATACACCATCCCAATATTTTCATATTTCATATATTATAAAAATACTATACTACTTATATATCCTATCACATCCACATATAACATCTTTTCTGAATTGCTTATATTTCAACTATATTTGTAAAAGTCATCTTGTTAAGTCACTATATGTCCTGTTTTTAAAATTCTTATTTAAGCTTAATTTCCCCTCAGTATTCAAATCATTCTTCTCAGTCATAATTCTCTCAAAATTAATTACTTTTAAATATCCAAACTTTCCATTCACATACGTCATCCCTGTATTTTAACATTTCATATTTTGTAAAAAAAAATACTATAATACTTATATCTCTTATCCCTCTTACTATAGGGTCCCTTTATATCCAAAATTATCTATTCTTTTAACCATATTCAAACAAATGTTTAATCATGTAGTGCTCCATCTGGTAAGTTGAATCAAATCTCTTAAGTCTAATTCTAGCCTTCTTCTTTTGTCAGCTTTCCAAGTTAGTATATTCTGCTTGCCAGGAAGTTCCTGCATTTTTGTAAGTGTTGTTGGGAGTGAGAAGGACAAGTTGAGTAGGATATATGCTTTTTGTCTCCTAGACTCTGATGATTTTTTGGCAGCTCTATAATCCATTTTGTTATCCTCTTTCTTATCCTTGAATTTGTTTTGAAGTCCTGACAGATAAAATATCTTTTCCATTTTCATCGTCATGGTAAAATCTTGTAGATTTTTTTCTGTTTGTGTTAAGTTATAGTTCTCTTCATTTGTAGCTTCCCTAATTAAGTCACTTTCTTCTAGTTTGTGTTCTGTTATCTGATTTGTTGGCTCATTCTTTATCATCATTTTCTGAGAGTTTTTTAGTTGTAAGTTTAGATTGAAGATGTGCTCATTTATGTCATCAAAGTTGTTTTTGATCTCAACATGGTTTGAAACTATTGTCATTTGAATTTGTCATAGCATTGTGTACATTTCGGCCTGAAAAGTACTTGCCTTGTCATGGAGTATTACTCCTGCAGATCTCTGATGTTCCAGGCTAGATCCTTAAGAAGGGTATATTAGGTGTAGTTTCCTGTCCCTTTTAGATAAATATGCAACATCCATTTTGTCTCCCCACTCCAAATAGTCTTTCACCAGTACCATAGTCTCTGTAGTTAGCCTTATTAAACCATCCAATCTCAAAATCCAAACAACCAAATCTTATATAGTTCTTATCTTTATATATGTTTTTTTTCTAATCCAATGCATTTCCAATTGTCAAGGCATCAGTGAAAGCAGTATTTTATAACAATTCTTCTATTCAAGGGTTAATTATCACCAGTCAGAGTTGCAATCTAGAATGTTTAGCCACTTTGCAGGCTTCTAGTAAATTCTCCTCTAGAAGATTAGCCAAGAGTCAAAGTTTTTCTTTTTCTGCAAACAATTATTGAGCTTAGACAACAGTTAAAGTTTTCTTTTTCTGCAGGCACTTTTTAAGCTTAAAAATGGCCCAGTATATTTTCTTTCTTTGTTCCCAGCTGTTATCTATTTAGGTGAAAGTTATTAAAGTTCAAGGAAGCAGATTATTCTTTCTTTCTGGGCGTCTTATATATATATATATAATTTTATCAAAATAATTTAGGGTGTAAATTCTTAACAGTTTTCTTAATTTTTAGATTTATCCAGACTATAGTGTTATTAATTTCATTTCAGTATATTTCTTTCCCCCTTAGAAGTTAATTCACCACTTCTGGTCTATGGAGGAGTGGGGATTTAGTCCCTCCCTCACTTTTGGAGGATTTCTTGCTTTGGGGATCTTTTCCAGGGAATCACTTACAAAAAAGAAGAGAGAAGATCATTATTCTCACCCAGTTTCAAGCACACTGTTCACCATTGTTCTGGTTCATGCTTTTGGACTTTGGCTGCTGGTAGCTTGGGGTAGACACTGATGTGCAGCTAGCCTTTCTCCTGTCAGGTTGGAGGGCTTCCCCCAGATTGAGCAGATCAACCGCCTTCATTCCGTGATCATCAAGATGCCCCTACTTCTCTGTCAACTCTCTGGGGTGACTTTAGACCATTGAGGGTCTCCTGGCAGGGTGAAATCAGCTGTGGGGTGCAGAGCCCCACAATCCCTCAGCTGCTTCACTACAGGGTAGAACCAGAAGTCCTGAACTGAAATGGTTTTAACTGATACATCAGAATGTGTGTCTTTTAGTATGATGAGTGATTCAAACATAGAAAACTAATGAGATGGAAATGATTGCTTTCTTTCTTCTTCCTCCTGTTCTTTCGATATTTACAAGTAATACAGTATTATTTGTTAAATCTTATTATTCCATTGTTTGTTTATTTTATTCTAATGAGGTAGGCTGCTTTCCTTCATGCAGGTTTAATCAGGTATTCTTAGGAACAAAGAAATTTGATATGACATTTAAAGCTTCAAAATACAATAGCCCCAGACCTTTTCTAAGAACTTGTAGATTAGAAGATTTCTGTTGCCATCTTTAATTTCCATTCTGATCATTCAGGTGATATTACACCTTCACTCCCTTCTTCATATTTTTTTCTTCACTTCCCTCTGTCTTGCACATACAGCATGTATAGATGGAACAGTGACCTGCTATGGATATGACATAAATCTCATCATTTTCATCCTTCTCCTCACCAAAAGGGGATGACAGCTTACCTTTCAGAGATGATATCTAATTCTTTTCTTTCTGCCATGTCTGTTTAAGTTTCCATACCTCAGATTTTCAAAGTAACAAAGGGTTCTTTGATCATCAGAATTTGACTCATTTTTCTTCTCACACAGACTGTCCCTAGCAGATTAGCAGACACTTTTCCTGGATTTTACAAAGATACAGATTTTATCATCTTTTTGGGAAACCCTGTACCATCTGCTATCCTTTGTGTCTTTTTTCCAGAAAATTGCCTACATTAACAAAGAGACCAGATTGGATGTCATATCTTGGTCCATTTATCATCTCTCTCTCTTCTATCATCTATCATCTATCATCATATATCATCTATCATCTATCATCTATCATCTATCATCTATCATCATCTATCATCTATCATCATCTATCATCTATCATCTATCATCTATCATATCTATCTATCTATCTATCATCTATCTATCTATCTATCATCTATCTATCTATCTATCTATCTATCTATCTATCTATCTATCTATCTATCTATCTCCATCCATCCATCCATCCATCCATCCATCTATCCAGGTTGCCGATTTTATAAGTATACTTGAACCAGCAATAAAATAATTAAAAGAAACAGTAAAACCATGGCTTTTTTGTCATAGAATGCTCAGAACAGAGTTCCGGCACCTTTTTTTGATGGAACCTTGTAGGGTAGGCAAGGCAGATTGTATGACATGTGTGAGTTCTGGAACCTTTTTCTTTTACAAAAAAAGCACTGAGTAAACCACTATCATAAATTAACCTCCTGTGATCTTTACCAACTTTATTAGGTAGACCAGATAGGAAACCTAACCAGATAAGCTTATTGCAAAGCTACATTAACAAAATCTGAAAGTACAATTCTAAGTTGTGTCCTTTATGGCCCTAAAAACTAGGAAAGATCCCTTCTGAGCCTTTTCCCCACTCACTATCCATCTGTGAATTATACCATGTCTTATCTGACTATTCCCTTGACAATATCTCTTTGTCTAGTGTCCCAAGGGCTTCCCCACATGCTATTACAGTTCTGATGCCCCATACAACACTCTTCCATACAATTTAATTTTTTTGGAGGGGGAGGCTGCAATTCAAAAACATATTCACATACACACACTCCAATGCAGTGGTGGGATTCAGCCAGTTTGCACAACTTTGGGAACTGGTAGTTAATTTTTTGCTGCCCAGAATGGACTTCCAGAAGTGGCATCCACACAAGGAACCATTTGTTCACATATCTGAATCCCACCACTGCCCCAATGGGCATAACAGATAAATCATATTAAATTAATTAAATAAAAAATAGTCACTTGTAGTTAAGGTAAAATGAACTGAAATTACATGCAATTATGCCACAAATTATATCTCCTTATTACCTTTATTTTATATCCTCCTCTACTAGCAATACTGTCTCTGCTGGAGAAAAACACTGAGCCTGGTTTCCAAAATGTAAAGTGTCTCCTGCAGTGATACTTTGGCATCATGCATGTATTGTTGGGAGGTGGAAGCAAGATGGGAGAAAAGTAGACACTACAGTTGCTTGTGAACAAGCAGGAGCTCTTACTTTACAACTGTGTAGTGGCTGCAGGCTGAGGATGATTAGAGGTGCACCAGTGAAGCAAGAATGGTTCCCAAATGAAATTCACCAATGGCTCTCTAACAGCCATCTAAATCACTCAGAAAATGGAAAGCTGTACTGAACAGAGCAGCAAACTCTCCTAAAAGAAATTAAAGAGTACAATTTCAAGCATCAGGAGTATAGTACACAATTCATTCCCCATCTTGTAGCTGTTCCTTACTAATGAAATATGTAGAGTCCCTGGTGCTCCCCGAGCTTGCTTGCACACTCTTCATTACCTAACTAGGTAACTTCAGTGCAATTGAATGTGAGGCTTGCTCCCTGTTTAAGTACATTAACTCACCTGTCAGTTTTGGTGAGTTTGATGGAAAACAGCAAAAAGTTCACAGTTCAACACTGAGCTACATACATTGTCTTCTAGTAGAACTTCATGTTGAAGACAACATGGGTATATATTTGTGACCCACAGATCAGAAAGGGGAGGGGGGAAATTAGGAACCCCACTGTACTTTTCAGAAATTAACAAGCCAAGCTCTTCATACAAGAAAAAAGCACTATGCTGAGCTTGTCAATCAGAAGGTCGGCAGTTTGGCGGGTCGAATACCGAGTGCCATGTAACAGAGTGAGCACCTGTTACTCGTCCCAGCTTCTGCCAACCTAGCAGTTCGAAAGCACGTAAAAATGCAAGTAGAAAAATAGGAACCACTACGGTGGGAAGGTAACAGCGTTCCATGTGCCTTTGGCGTATAGTCATGCTGGCCACATGACTACGGAGACGTCCTCGGACAAGCGCTGGCTCTTCAGCTTTGAAACGGAGATGAGCACCAGCCCCTAGAGTTGGAAATGACTAGCACACATGTGCGGGGGAACCTTTACCTTTTACCTTTATAGACTTACCACATTTCTTTGAAGGTGAAATATTGGCAACCACATTTTCTGTTTAGAGATCCCTTCTATATGTTTAATTAAGAAGTCTCTGCCTATTTCACTCAACTGTAATTCTCTAATATTAGGCATTTAAAAATGCCAGTACTTATTACTATTTTTCAATTACATAAGGATAAAATCTATCTTTACATTATGGGATGTTATAATGTTTACAAACACAAAATGCTAAATTTGTTGTAAGTGGTAATGGTATTTTAGGGTTTTTTAATAAGAAATTGCAGGATATTCAATGAGGATAACAATCTAATAACTCTTGTGAACATTCTGTGATTTGAAAAGGGTGTAAAGCAAGACATCCCTCAGAAAAGGATGATAAAAGTGGGAATACTCATCACTTTCCATGGTCTTATGTAGTGCCATTAGGAGAGAGTCTTCTTGAAAATGAGAGTATATAGCCATGGAATATCCCCTGTGAGGTAAATATATGAGACTATGTGAATGTTTAAAAATTCATATCCATTGGGAGAGGCATTGTGGGAAGATTATAATTTCCAAAATTCCATGAGAACATATCCTATTTGTTGAATGCACATTTACACAAAAATAACAAACATCTGAGATTGGCATTACTTTCATAAAACCTTTGGAGTATTAGGAGAACCCCTTCTGAATAGCTCTCTCACTTCTAAATGTCATCCATCAAGTTTATGGATTTCTGTTACTATTCTTTTTTAAAAAATTATCTAAGATGCATTTATTCTGTTAAGCTTTTATATGTAACAGCCAGTTTCTTATTTGGTGGTTTGGACTTGTTTATTAATTTAACTTCTTTATTAATTTAAATTCTTAACTCTGTTTAAAATTTCTTAAATCTATGAAAAAGGTAAATCTCACCAGATGTCAAATTAAGCTTGTTGTTTTAAATCCATAAAGTGATTAAACTGAACATTTCCAAATATTATTGGAAAATGAGTTAAGCTGGTTTAGTGTCCTTATATGGACTCCAGAAGATGATAGAGGACAGGAAGGCCTGGAGGAACGTTGTCCATAGGGTCGCGATGGGTCGGACACGACTTCGCAACTAACAACAACAACAGTGTCTTTATATAAGACTCTGGCACTGCTAAGAGCAAAATATATCAGCTCCCTCAACTCCTGGAGCTCAAATCCATTGCAGAGTGCTCTTTTACAATCTTGTTACAAGGTATTGCCATTCAGAGCAATTGTGGGCAATCTTCCATTCATTCCTTCTTCAGAGAGGTTTGAAGGACTGGTTAATTCACTTGTCCTTTTTTCTTCAGTGTCTTTGCTCATTATGGAGACATCTTCAGTCAGCTATGAATCACACTGGAACCCACTCATAGGGAATATTTAGACCATGAATTATGAACTAAAATAAAAACTTTTGCCTGTTCATCATCATCATTTATTTATTATTTATTTATTAAATTTGTTTGCTGCCTACCTCACCACAAGGCAACTATGTCCTTTAGGAAAAATAGGAAAGCAGAAAATATTTTATATTCCCTTCTTTTCTTTCTCCTTCCATTAATAGCTTTTAGTTCTCCTCGTAGCTCATACAATACAGTGCACACCCTTATAATTAATCTTGGCTGTAGAAATATCTTAATTATGTCTTTGGGTCTAAGAGGTAAAATCAACATAATCAGGCCCATCAAGCCTGAGGCAAAGAGAATAATTTTATGTAAATGAAAAGAGGCTTATTCTCATATTAATGAGGATATTAAAGATGTGTGTTTGTGATCAAGTTTTGAAATGTCTTTGCATTGTAAAAATAAAAAAGATGGTGCATAGCATTTCTATATTGTTTATGTTTGATGCTAAATGTAATGCTTTAATTAATTTTATATTGATACTAGAGAAATTATATGTTTCATTTTTTATTAGTTTCTTTTGCTTTCTTTATGATCCATTTGTTTTAATATAACATATTTATATATATACACACACACACACAAACACACACACATTGTTGTTGTTAGTTGCGAAGTCATGTCCGACCCATCGCGACCCCATGGACAACGTTCCTCCAGGCCTTCCTGTCCTCTACCATCTTCTGGAGTCCATTTAAGCTCATGCCTACTGCTTCAGTGACTCCATCCAGCCACCTCATTCTCTGTCGTCCCCTTCTTCTCTTGCCCTCAATCTTTCCCAGCATTAGGCTCTTCTCCAGTGAGTCATTCCTTCTCATTAGGTGGCCAAAGTATTTGAGTTTCAACTTCAGGATCTGGCCTTCTAAAGAGCAGTCTGGGTTGATCTCCTCTAGGACTGACCGGTTTGATCGCCTTGATGTCCAAGGGACTCGCAGGAGTCTTCTCTAGCACCATAGTTCAAAGGCTTCAATTCTTTGGCGCTCAGCCTTTTTTATGGTCCAACTTTCACAGCCATACATTGCAACTGGGAAGACCATAGCCTTGACTATGCGCACTTTTGTTGGCAGGGTGATGTCTCTGCTTTTTAGTGTGCTGTCTAGGTTTGCCATGGCTTTCCTCCCCAGGAGTAAGCATCTTTTAATTTCTTGGCTGCAGTCCCCATCTGCGGTGATCTTGGAGCCCAGGAAAATAAAATCTGACACTACCTCCATTTCTTCCCCATCTATTTGCCAGGAATTGAGAGGGCCAGATGCCATGATCTTGGTTTTCTTAATGTTGAGTTACAGTATATTTACACATACAGTATATTTATTGGGTGAAGGCCAAAAACATATTAAATTGGCAGGACACGCTGTATACTTTGATGTCTTAACAAATTTCATATAAAACTAGTACAATTTCAGATTATTCCTTTTTTTCTCCTTTTATTATTTTTCGTTAATATTTTTACTTTTTCAATCTCAATTGAAAAAATGCATGAATATCCTAAAAATGCAGCTGTGTATATATTTTTCACAGTGTGTATACTGTACCATTGCATGTAGTTTTCCCTTAGTAAGTGGATCTTATTTTTTAAAAAAAGTTTTTCCAAAATATATACATTTTGGCTTGTTTTGGCACTACAGCTGCATTGCTAAAGTCTTAAAAGTGGAAATTTCATCATGCATATATTTAAAGATCTGCCATGTATTGGGAAACTCAAAACTGATTTATTCATGAACAATTTCTCATCTATCCCTTGAAATTAGACAATATTGAAATCACAGTTTGGTAGAGCTTAGAGGAAAAGATTAAAGAATAATTTCTTAATGTGATTAAAATAAGCTTTTAGTAAGATAATCCAGGATTATACAATCCTTTTAAAAGTTATGGCTCAGAAGGGTGATAGTATTGTAAACAAAATGTAATATTATTTGCATTTATATCACTAGAACCAGTGAAGGCTAAGTCTAACAGTGATTCTCCAAGGCTTCCACTTAATGTGTAGAATTCCAAGAATTAATGAAATTAATTTGCTTATATTGAGTATTTCTTTTCCAGTCAATGCCCTGATGAGTTACTCACAAAGTGAGGTTCCTTCCATTAGTCCATATTACATAACTTTTACATAACCTGCATAAACCTGCATAAAGTTTGAAGTCAGAGGAAAAAGATTTAAACTGATTATAGAATATATGCAGCTATAAAAAAATTGCCCAATTCAGAGTAACACTGATGGAATGAGAGCAGGCTTGTATTATAGTTTATGGATTCCAGCTACTAATTTATACCAAACATTATTGCTTAATGTTCCTTTAATAGAAGACAGGGAATAGTTGCACTCCACCTATTGTTGGACTACAGTAACCGTGGTCCCCAGACAATTGGAGCCCAACCCTTTCCTACATAAATATTTACAGTTTATACTCTTACAAGAGAAATAATATGAATAATATGTGAAACAAGCAGATAATTGTCACCTAGTTGTGTATTATATGGTTCACAGTTTTTTTTAAAAAAATCAATCCTGCAACTGAGTTCTACTCTGTAAAAAAGTGTATCCCCCTTCCTTCTTCCCCCACACCAGAACAGGCCACTTTGTCAAAATTTCCATTCCACAATCCTTCAAAACAAATTTCAAAATTATTCTCAATCATCTTTGTGATTGCTGATTTGTAGTGCAAAAAATAACAAGCAAATCATTTTTATTTTACTTATTTTTATTTTACTTAAAACATTTACATAGCTGGCCATCTTATAAGAAACTCTGGGTAGCTCCCAATCAAAAACTAAAATAATACAAAAACCATATTAAAACTAAGCACATAAAAACTAATTGCCCAAATTGCCTAAACCTCCCTCACCAGCCCATCCATTTTGAAGGCAAATAAAATAAAGTGCTTATATTTCAATTCTCATTTCACATCCTTAACTCGGGTTTCCAAGAAGCAGTGACTGAAGAAGGAAAACTAATATAGTTTTGCTGCTAGAGAGATTTTTAGAATTTTTCCCCTTGAATTGACAGTAGGCATGTGACTAGGCTGAACATCTGAGAAAAGATGTTCAGTGTGCACCCTTTCATTGGTGCACACTGAAAAGTAGAAGTGAAGTGTAATGGACATGACAACAAGATTTACTACATTTATAGCACGTTTGTGCCCTGCCTGAGAACAATCTGGCATATATTTGTAGCAAAAGCATGCTTGAAGTGATGCCTCAAGCTGGAAGAAAAACAAGTAGCCACACTTTGGCTCATAAAAAAGGATCAAGCATTTTCAGGTACAATAATAGAGGTAATGCAATAGTAGATGAAACAGACAGCAACTCTACATAAGAGGGGGGGAAATCAAATAAGTAAAAAGTCAGTAAGCAAGAATGACCTCCCCCACTTTCAAAAAGACAGAAAAGGAGACAGGATCTCTGAAGGTCAAAGAAAGCCTTCTGACTGTTAATATTGAGCCTTGGTGGAGCAGTGGGCTAATGCCTCCTTAAGTAACACCAGCTGCCTGCAATTAGTGCAGGTTCGCATCCCACCAGGCTCAAGGTTGACTCAGCCTTCCATCCTTCCGAGGTAGGTAAAATGAGGACCCAGATTGTTGGGGGCAATAAGCTGACTTTGTAATAATGCCGCTTGGGGCGTGTGTGAAAGCCCTAATAAGCAGGCATATACATAGAATGAAGGCTACTGCTAAGCTTGTAAGCCGCCCTGAGTCTTCGGAGAAGGGCGGGATATAAATGGAATTAAAATTAAAAAAATTAAAAAAATATATCTCACTAGCATAAAAAACAAGTTTATGACAATGATATCTATTTAGCCTATAAAGTGCTGTCTGTCAGAAGCATATAATAAGAATGTGATAGAATAATTTACAAAATGTTCAAATTCTATCTACAATATCCATTCCTGCCTATGCTTGTTGGGACAAATGATGCCACAAACAGCTGCTGCAAATGTATCACTGTAGGATTTGAAGATCTAGGAAGGAAGCTAAAAACCTGGGAACTTACATAGTGTTTTCATCTATCTTTCTGGTTCTTGGAAGAATACAGTAGTTGAATGATGAGGTATGCAAACTGTGTTGATGGAACAGAGTTGGTTTCTAGGATAATGATATGCATTGTCTAAATGCTGGAATGCTGGAACAGGCATGGGTTACACATTTCATGTGCTAGAAAAAACATGCTTGCCTTAGCATGGCACATTTGACCAGGAGCTCTTTAAACTAAATTCTATGGTGTTTGAGACAAAAAGCCTGAAAGTAAGCACTTTAAAGACCTATTTGCTTTAGAAGGAAATGGGAACATTGGTATAATGGAGTTCTTCAACTATTCAATGAAAAACAGGAAGATTATTGGTTTATAAAGTTCATGGTACACTTTGGTGGATATTAACATTCAGAGTATGGAAATAAACAAAATAAGTTGAAGTCTTAATACCAGAAAGCAATATGACTTACTGAGGCTTAATGGGGTTATTTCCTTAACTAAAAAAAAAAAACAGTGCGACATTTGTTCAAAAGGAACAAAAACAACAGAAAGGGAAGAGGTCCAGTGTACATTAAAACTTCTTTGTGACACTGTTGTTCATACTGTTCAGTGTCTAAGTCATGTCCAACACTATGCAAAACCATGGACCATAGCATGCCAGGCTCTCCTGTCTTCCACTGTCTCCTTGAGTTTCCCTAATTTATATTCACTGTGTCAATGACACTACCTAACTATCCCATCTTCTGCCATTCCCTTCTCCTTTTGTCTTCCATCTTTCCCAACGTCAAGTTCTTTTCCAAGGAGTCCTTTCTTCTCATTAGGTGTACAAAGCATTTGAGCTTCAGCTCAATGTAGTCTATCAGGATTAATTTCCTTTAGGATCGATTGATTTGATCTCCTTGCAGTCCAGGGTGACACCGTACAACAGCCTTTTTCAGATCAGATTCTAGGATTCTAAGGTTCTTCAAAGGTTGCTAGGTATTCTAGGAGAGTGTGATTTTTTTTTAAAAAAAATGAAAATTATATGTGCTGTGCAACACAGGTTATAAATATAATTATTTACAATATAATATAATGATTAGGGTTCTATGGGCCCTTAAAAGTAGTTCAGGGGCTCCTGCAGGGTAAAAGTGCTGAGAAAAGGTGTTGTAGAGAATTCTGAATTAAAATAACTGGGAGTATGAATAAAAACTATGTATCTGCTATTCATGCTTAGAGAAAATATATGATGTTTTATCAAAGCTACATTGTAGATCTTTCAAAGGGGCATGGAATACTAATATTTGATCTATTATCTTTAGAAATTCTGAAGAATGAATGAAGAAAGAAAATGAGTAGAAGACTCTTGTCTTCAAAAAAGGGAGAAATGAGGATCCAGAGAATCGATCAGTTTATTATTGATTTCCTAGAAAAATCTAGAGCAGCTAATAAATTTTCTATAAGCAATGTAAAATAATGAGCTGATTATGAGAAATAAGTATAGATTTGTTAAGAAGAATACATAATCTTACCTTATTATTGATCAGGGATTTCCTTAGTTTATGGGAATGCTAAAGAAAACATTAATCTTAATTTCAGAAGAGCATTTAAGGAAGTACTGCTGATTCACTAGTTGTGGGAACTACTATGACAATTAAACAGAAAGAGAACTAGCCATAACCCAAGAATGTTCATCAATGATTCTTTGTCAAAGTAGAATGAGGTACCGTGGGACTATCTCAAGGCTTAATCATACTTTTCAATATTTTTATTTACAGATTGGATGACAAGGCTGGTGAAAATGTTTATCAGATTAGCAAAGGATACAAAATTGAGCAAAGAATACAAATTGGAAAACAGAAGTGGATTCAAGGTGATCTTGAGTGGTTACAGAAATGGTTGAAAATGAATGAAGGTTAACAAAGACAAATTGTATTTTTTCATTTAAGACATCTGATCAAATGCATAGGTGTATAATGAGGAAAATGTCCTTTGGCAATATTACTTGTGAAAAGGATCTTTGAATAGAAGCTGATTAAAAACTGAATATGAGTCAGCAGTGTCTTGTGGCTAGAAGAAAGGCAAATGCAATTTTAGGCTTCATCTAGAGAACAATGCCTTCAAAATTGCAGGAAATAATAATTTCATTCACTTTTGTACTAGTCAGACTAAGGGGATAAACTAGTGTTCTTCAAATATATGACAGGATGTAACCTGAAAGAAAAATGAACCCTATTATTTATTGTCACAAAATGCAGAACATGGAATGCTGGATTTTGGTTGCAGAAAAGTAGATTCCAACTGTAGGTTGAAACAAAAAAGAAAAGCAACAACTATAAGACAATGAATGTAAGAGAATGTTAACAATGATGATGTTACATAGTTTGGTAATGAAATCTCTGCAACAAAACAACCAAACTCAGAACTCCAAGGTCCTCACAGATCACAAGAGCAACTTGACATTTACTAAATGCAATAAATAGCTCCTGTTCACTTTCACTGGATGTGTGTGTGTGTAAGGAAACTCTGGGTAGAATTCTATTATGATTGTCTAAATTTCAATTTCAGCATGGAGCAGAGTGTTACTTAGACTAAGTAAGCTAAATGGTCTTTCCCAACTCTGCACTTCTATTTTGTGTGCATTTGTCTGTTCATAAAGGGGGAAAAAACATGAGTGGTTCCTGTGAAGCAAAGTAAAAGAATGTCAAGCCTAACGCACGATTAAGCACATGTTTCTGCAAATGGGAAACATAACACAAGATCCCTCAGAACTGTAGAATGTTTAAAGATTACTTTATTTCAGTTACAAGTACTTCACTGCTGAGTCATAAATAAATCATCTCAGCTCTCAAACCCAGGCAATGTTTTAGGGCCACAGGATCTTTGGGAGGGTCTGCAAGATCTAATTTTCCTCTTGGGATAAAGTAATAATGGCTTGGGAGAGAAGGTCTGCAGAGGGATGGGTACATAAAGTGGATTTCCCTAAGAGCAGTTGATCTTTTATAGAAAGCAAATTCTTGTTAATGAACTAAATTCTAGGATAAGAGCGGTAAACAGCATTTGATTTACAAAGCAATACCAGTTGTTTTTTAAAGCAAAAATGGTGTGCCTGGGGCGGTGGTGGCTGTAATACACACATAAATTCTCTGATAAACTGAATTTCGTGATTTTTCAAGACACTGCGCTAAATTGTTCTCAGGGCAAGATGTGTGCAGCACACAGAGTCATGAAAAGAAAATTTCATATTTGTTTAAGATAGTAATAGTGTCAGGCCTTCCGCTTTACAGTCTTTGAGATTTAAATGTAACTGCCACCGCTTTCATTGATTCTGCCTAATAAACATCAGCACCCTTTCAAAGATGAATAGACCATATGAAAAAATATTTTTAAGCAAAAGCAAAGCTCTTGAATTCTCCCATCAGTCTTTGAAAGCCATTTCTAGCAGCCAGTAGATGTCATTCTCCCTCTATTTCAATGAGAGATGTGCTGCTTTGATGGTATCTTTCACTGTAACAAGCAGAAGAGAAGAAAGCATTTATTTGGCTTCCTCCTAATCAATGCACCAGTTTATATCTTTCCCTTCAGTAATGCAAGGTGTCAGAGTGTGAAATTGGAATTTTATGATAGACCTGGCAGCCAATATTCTATTGTCTTTTTCGTCATTTCTTTCATTTTATTATTTTTGTTGTTGTTGTTGGCTATACGGAGTCTTGATGTAATGCAAAACTTTGTAGGAAGAGGGTTCCCTGCAGCTTTATGTGATCTTTTGCATGACAGGTTACAGTATATTCCTAAATTGCTATGGATAAAAAGATGAAGAAGTCTTCAATAAACCACAAATCTTGGCACTTTGCTCCAGAGCTTTGGATAAACAAACACAATTATCTAAGAATCTTAATATTCAGCTACAGGTACCAATCATAATTTCTGTTAGACAACTGTTTTATTAGGCTTTTTGTTTAACAGTATATCAGGTTCATGTTTTAACAAGAAAATATGTATGTATGCATGTAAAAAAATCACTCTGGGGATATGTTGTTCCAAAAGAGGGGTTAGCTACTTATGTGATCTTTAATGTCAACAGTGATTTAATGTCAACATTCTCTCAGATTTCCCTAGATAGGCAGATTTAATCTTTGCAGAAGTCATGCTCAAAATTATTATAGGCTTTAAAGGTGATAACCAAAATCTAGAATTATATCTGGAAGCCCATTGGGAATCAATATAGCTGCCAAAACCTAGGTGTTATCCAGGTAGTTAACAAGCATTTGACATATATATATATATATATATATATATATATATATATATATATATATATATATATATATATATATATATATATATATATATATATATATATATAGATGTTGCAACTCTAGACAAAGTGCAGAGAAAAGAAACAAAGATGATTTAAACTGGAGACTAAAACATAAAAAACAGCTGCTGGAACTGGCTATGTCTACTTTAATAAAAAGAAGGACTAGAGGTGACATATTAACAGTGTTCAAATATCTCTGGGATTGCCACAAAGAAGAGGGGGTCAACCTATTGGCCAAAGTACTTGCAGTCAAGATAAGAAGCAATGGTTAAAAACTAATCAAGGAGAAAACCAACCTACAACTAAGAAGAAATTTCCTGGCAGTTAGAGCAATTAATCAGTGGAACAAATTGCCTCCAGAAGTTGTGAATGTTCAAACACTGAAACTTTTGAAGAAGAGATTGAACCAACCACTTGTCTTAAATGGTATAGGGTTTCCTGTTTGAGTAGGGGTTGGACTGGAAAACCTCCAAGGTCCTTCCAATTCTGTTATTTTGTTATTTAGTGGTTCCCTTATCCACACATAGGTAGTCTGTCTTGCGTAGACTAAATCAATGTCTATCTGTTCTTCACACAGACTCTAACAACTTTTACAATCTAAAAACCAATCTCATATGCATCACTTTTTCATTCTGGGCTTAAGAAATATAACTGGGTGTCATCAACATGCTATAGTATCAATGGATGACTAAAACTAAATACATGAATACACAGGCAGTGTTAACATTACGCCTTATTTCCATTCATTCATTGAGGGAGATGGGGAAATTCTGAAGAAATGCCTTAAAGAGTTTGAGGTTGTTTGAACACAAAAGAGATTAATCTTAATTTGAACAAAACATCAGAGTTACACAACTCAGAAAAATTATTGAACAGGATGAACATGTGTGGCTTGCCTTACACAGAATAATTTCATCTATATAGACTTGGTAGCTTATGGATTCATTATTCTTAATAGAATCACAGAAAAAACATGTAGGGTCATACAGATGATCAAGAATGCTTTTTAACCAGCATTGGCAAGCTCTTTAACTGTAGCTTTTTTGGGAGAAAGCAGGCCTTACCATAGTATTATATGTTATGGTTATCTGCAGATTAGATTTTGATAAATATATCTTAAAAATTATTTAGAAACTGCCCTAGTACAAGCTAAGCATTTAGAAGCTACTGAATTAATTTTATATTAAGTACAAGGGCTGTTTGATTGTCATTATTGTTTTGATGTTTACAATGTTTTTATGTTCTACCCTGTCTAGCCTTTATGATCAGCCATTGAGAACTATCTGATTTGTTATCAAGTTAGTTAGATGCATGCCAGCATGGATTTTTGGCAAAGAAGGAAATATATCTTTGCAAACATGTGTGTGTGTGTAATTTTTAAAGACCTGTGGCTCAGTGGGTTAGGACGCTGAGCTTGTTGATCAGATGGTCGGCAGTTTGGCGGGTCGAATCCCGAGTGCCGTGTAACAGAGTGAGCGCCTGTTACTTGTCCCAGCTTCTGCCAACCTAGCAGTTCGAAAGCACGTAAAAACGCAAGTAGAAAACTAGGGACCACTACGGTGGGAAGGTAACAGCGTTCCGTGCGCCTTTGGCGTCTAGTCATGCTGGCCACATGACCACGGAGACGTCCTCGGACAAGCGCTGGCTCTTCGGATTTGAAACGGAGATGAGCACCGGCCCCTAGAGTTGGAAACAACTAGCACGCATGTGCGGGGGAACCTTTACCTTTACCTTAATGGTTTATTTATTTTTTATTCAATTTAATTTCTATACTGCCCTTCTCCCGAAGGACTCAGGGCACTAAGGAACTGCTTAATGATAAGGAACTGCTATTGTCCATTCATTTTAATGGAGTCTTAAATGGACATCAGCTTGGTAAAATATTAATACTTTGAAAGACAGTTACAAAACTAGAGGTCTAAACTAGAGGTCTCCAACCTTTCTTTGTTGGTAGACCAGAGGGAAAGGGAAGGGGAAGCACTTTATACATGCGTGCAGAAACACACACACAAACGGGACCATGAGCATGCATGATGTAAATGGGGCAGAGCTAGTGCCTGTGTGACACTCACTAGCACTGCCCTGTTTTTGCCACAGAGGCTCTAGCGCCCCTCCATTTTCACTGTGTGGTGCCCTGTTTTCGCCATGCGGCAGTGGCACTAGCATGAGTGGGGGTAAATGCATGCACAAAAATACACACTAACCATCGTATCCCACGGCCTGGTGGCCAGGAGGCCATGGCCCAGTAATGGACCACAGCACAGAGTTTAAGAACCCCTAAGCAAATATCCACAAGAGTATATTTGATAAAATTGTCGTATCAGGGAGATGGGTGGCATATAATTTTAATGAATGAATAAATAAAAGTATTGACATCCAGTATATAAAAATATAGTTGACCTTTTTAGATGAATCCTTGAAGATACTGTATAAAATTGATGCTTAAGGTTAGGTCTGTCCAAGGCTGTCAACAATGATACCTTATCTTAGATGATCCATAAATCTGCTACAACATTTGAGGATTTCCTTCTGTGGCCATGTTCCTTCAGATATTCCAGGCCAATCTGGTTATTAATAGGAAAAATATTAACCTTGAGAATAACAGTGTAGGTTCTGAATCTATTCAATCCACACTGGACAGTATCTTATTTGGCATCCATCAAGTCAAGCCAAAAGGTAATAAATACTAAATAAAGCACAATGCTTTCTTGTAGATTAAAATAGTTGAGATGCTTATATTATAGTACTTCATTTTGAAATTAAAGAAAACTAATCCCTTCCTTCTGCTGGAATTGGGTATGTGTAGTTTAACAAAGAGAAGAGTGAGGGGTGACATGATAGCAGTGTTCCAATATCTCAGGGGCTGCCACAAAGAAGAGGGAGTCAAGCTATTCTCCAAAGCACCTGAAAGTAGGACAAGAAGCAACGGATGGAAACTAGTCAAGGAGAGAAGCAACCTAGAACTAAGGAGAAACTTCCTGACAGTTAGAACAATTAACCAGTAGAACAACCTGCCTCCAGAAGTGGTAAATGCTCCAACACGAAGTTTTTAAGAAGAGACTGGACAGCCATTTGCCTGAAATGGTATAGCGTTTCCTGCCTGAGCAGGGGGTTGGACTAGATGACCTCCAAGGTCCCTTCCAACTTCTTCTTCTTCTTCTTCTTCTTCTTCTTCTTCTTCTTCTTCTTCTTCTTCTTCTTCTTCTTCTTCTTCTTCTTCTTCTTCTTCTTCTTCTTCTTATTATTATTATTATTATTATTATTATTATTATTATTATTATTATTATTATTATTATTATGAAAGATTGGGGACATAAAACAGGAACAATACTACTAAAAGATTTCTGTGGTGCTGTTCTCAACAACCTGAGTTCAGAACAGCTAAATAGAGCAGCTAGCAATGGAGTCATAATGTCTTCAGAAGACTTCAAGGCAGTGGTGGGATTCAGCCGTTTCTTACCACTTCAGCAGAACTGGTAGCTAATTTTTTGTTGCCCAAACCCAGAATGGACTTCCAGAAGCAGCATCCAGACAGAGAACCAGTTGTTCACATATTTAAATCCCACCACTGCTTCAAGGATATAAGATTTTAGCCTTGAGCATGGGCTGCAATCAATATTTGTGTATCTTGGCCTTTTCTTCTGATTCTGAGACTAAGCGGAAGGAAATGTCTAGTGGTCCTTAGGTAGAGATTTCCCAATTATTGAGTTTTTAATAAATCTAGATAAAACATTTATTTTCCTATCTAGTTTTTATTTCTTTTTCTGAGTTCATCTGAGAAATTACTTTCAGATGATTGCATTTCAGGTCAACCTAAAACTATGACTAACCATTTGTTAGAAGCCAAAATGTTAACTAAAGAGTATGAAACTAATGCTTGGTCATGAAAATGCTTTTGCTATTTATTGTGCTCTATCAACAGATGTTTTATAAAGATAAAACTTCACATGAAATTCTGTGATATAGTAAAAGGAAGCCAAGTTCATGAGGGTTTTACTATTTTAATAGGTTCTTTTGTTCCTACATGTGAAAATGGAACGTCTCTTTGGAATCTATCTTGATTTTGGGTGAACGTATGAATATGCCCATGTGCTTTTCATATAATGTTACAGAAGTGATTTGCCATTGCCGCCTTCTGTTTTTGTTTTTGTTTTAATCTCCTAGTTCAGATAATAGTCCTCAAATATGCAGATGAGCCTTCATCCAAATAGTAACCAGGGCCAACTGGTTCATATCAGCTTTTCGATATCAGCCAGGATATAGTAAGAGTTAATATTTGCTGTAGATGACTTAACTTGAATTTCATTTGTTTCCACATGTTTATAAAAGGTCATGTGTTATAAGACTCAAGAAGGTTGGGCTAAAAATGCAGAAAGCAGCAAAGAAGTAAATACACCCTGTAAGCTTTCAAAAAAGAAAAAAGAAAAAGGAAAGGTCATCCAGAATTCAGATTCAGGATCTATAGGACATATTACAATAATAACAAGTTATATCCATTAACATTTATTGAGCTTCTTAGGTAAATTGGATGTGATGAAAGCTTTCTTTGATTTGCTATTTTAGTGAGACATGTTCATGTGAATGATGCAATATTTTCCATTTTTTAAATTTACTAAATATCCACTGATGTACTGCTAATAAGAGGAATCAGTGCATTTCCAGTTTAGGGGTAGAAGGGACATACATAAGTCATGCTATTCTCCAAAGCACCCAAAGGCAGGACAAGAAGCAATGGATGGAAACTAATCAAGGAGAGAAGCAACCTAGAACTAAGGAGAAACTTCCTGACAGTTAGAACAATTAACCAGTAGAACAACCTGCCACCAGAAGCTGTTAATGCTCCAACAATGGAAGTTTTTAAGAAGAGACTGGACAGCCATTTTTCTGAAATGGTATAGGGTTTCCTGCCTAAGCAGGGGGTTGGACTAGATGACCTCCAAGGTCCCTTCCAACTTTACTATTATGATTATGATTATGAAAATTAAAATAAATGCAAAACATATCTTAAATAATGTGATCATTATTTAAAAAATCTTTCCCTGAACAATAAGAGCAATAGAATAATAGAATCAACTCCCCAAAGATGATGATCTCCCTCATTGTATGTGTTCAAGTGGAAGTTACACAGCCATCTGTTTGAGATGCTTTAATCTACACACTTACTATAAACAGATGGTTGGATTCCATGGCCTAAGCAGTTGCTTCCAATTTTATTATTCTTTTCTGATGATTCTATATTGAGTCAAAAAGCAATAATGCAGATAATATTAATGCAAGCAAACATTATAGGTTTGTTGTTTATTGGCAACCCTTTTCCTTTTTCATGGTTTGTTTCTCTTTGTATTTTTTCCAATTGCCTCACATCAGCATATAATTAATAGGTATGCAGAGCTGTCCAAAGATTTCTGGTAAATCCGGGCCGACCCATCACGACCCTATGGACAACATTCCTCCAGGCCTTCCTGTCCTCTACCATCTTCTGGAGTCCATTTAACCTCACATCTACTGCTTTAGTGACTCCATCCAGCCACCTCATTCTCTGTTGTCCCCTTCTCCTTTTCCCAGCATTAAGCTCTTCTCTAGTGAGTCCTTCCTTCTCATTAGGTGGCCAAAGTATTTGCGTTTCAACTTCAGGGTCTTCTAAAGAGCAGTCAGGGTTGATCTCATCTAGGACTGACTGGTTTGATTGTCTTGCAGTCCAAGGGACTTGCAGGAGTATTCTCTAGCACCATAGTTGAAAGGCTTCAATTCTTTGGCGCTCAGCCTTTCTTATGGTCCAACTTTCACAGCCATACATTGCAACTGGAAAGACCATAGCCTTAACTATACAAACTTTTGTTGGCAGGGTGATGTCTCTGCTTTTTAGTGTGCTGTCTAGGTTTGCCATGGCTTTCCTCGCCAGGAGCAAGCAGCTATTAATTCCTTGGCTACAGTCCCCATCTGCAGTGATCTTGGAGCCCAGGAAAATAAAATCTGTCACTACCTCCATTTCTTCCCCATCTATTTGCCAGGAATTGAGAGGGCCAGATGCCATGATCTTGGTTTTCTTAATGTTAAGTTTCACACCAACTTTTGCACTCTTCTTCTTCACTCGCAACACAAGGCTCTTCAGTTCTTCTTCACTTTCTGCCATTAGAGTGGTATCGTCTGCATATCTTAGGTTGTTGATATTTTTCCCGGCAATCTTAGTTCCAACTTTTGATTCATCTAGCCCTGCCTTTCTCATGATGTGCTCTGCATATAGGTTAAATAGGCAGGGCAACAGTATACAGCCTTGCCAGACTCCTTTCCCAATTTTGAACCAACCAGTGGTTCCGTGTCCAGTTCTCACTGTTGCTTCTTGACCCACATATAGGTTTCTCAAGAGACAAATAAGTTGGTCTGGTACTCCCATCTCTTTAAGAACTTGCCACAGATTGTTGTGATCTACACAATCAAAGGCTTTAGCATAGTCAATAAAGCAGAAGTAGATGTTTTTCTGGAACTCTCTAGCTTTCTCCATGATCCAGCATATGTTGGCAGTTTGATCTCGAGTTCCTCTGCCTCTTCAAAATCCTCCCTGTACTTCTGGTAGTTCTCGATTCACATACTGCTGGAGTCTAGCTTGTAGGATTTTAACCGTAACTTTACTAGCATGTGAAATGAGTGCAATGGTGTGATAGTTTGAATATTCTTTGGCACTGCCTTTCTTTGGAATTTGAATGTAAACTGATCTTTTCCAATCCTGTGGCCACTGTTGAGTTTTCCAAATTTGCTGGAAAATTGACTGTAGCACTTTTACTGCATCCTCTTTTAAGATTTTGAATAGCTCAGCTGGAATACTGTCACCTCCACTAGCTTTATTGTTGCTCAGCTTTCCAAAGGCCCATTTATCTTCACATTCTAGGATGTCTGGCTTGAGGTCGGTGACCACCTCATCGTGGTTATAAGGGACGTTAAGCTCATTCTTGTATAGTACTTCTGTGTAATTTTGCCACCTCTTCTTAATCTCTTCTGTCTCTGTTAGGTCCCTGCCATTTTGGTCCTTTATAATGCCCATTTGTGCATGAAACGTTCCCTTCATCACTCAAATTTTGTTGAAGAGATCTCTGGTCCTCCCTATTCTATTGTTTTCTTCTATTTCTTTGCACTGTTCATTTAAAAAGGCATTCTTATCTCTTCTAGCTATTCTCTGGAATTCTGCATTCAATTGGGTGTATCTTTCTTTTTCTCCCTTGCCTTTCACTTCCTTCCTTTCCTCAGCTATTTGCAAAGCTTCCTCAGACAGCCATTTTGCTTTCTTGCATTTCTTTGTCTTTGGAATGGTTCTAGTTGCTACCTCTTGTACAATGTTGTGAACCTCCATCCATAGTTCTTCAGGCACTCTGTCTATCAGATCTAATTCCTTAAATCTATTTGTCACCTCTACTGTATATTCAACAGGGATATGATTTAATTCATACCTGAGTGGCCTAATGCTTTTCCCTACTTTCTTCAGTTTAAGCCTAAATTTTGCAACGAGAAGTTCATGGTATGAGCCACAGTCAGGTCCTGGTCTTGTTTTTACTGACTGTATAGAGCTTCTCCATCTTTGGCTGCAGAGCACATAGTCAATCTGATTTCTGTGTTGACCATCTAGTGATGTCCATGTGTAGAGCCGTCTCTTGGGTTGTTGGAAAAGAGTGTTTGCTATCACCATCATATTCTCTTGACAAAATTCTATCAGCCTGTGCCCTGCTTCATTTTGTACTCCAAGGCCAAAATTTCCTGTTATTCCGGTTATCTTTTGGCTTCCTACTTTAACATTCCAATCCCCCATGATGATAAGGACATCATTTTTTGGTGTTAGTTCTATAAGGTGCTGTAGGGCTTCATAGAAACAGTCAATTTCATCCTCTTCAGCACCGGTGGTTGGGGCATAGACCTGGACTACTGTGATATTGAATGGTTTGCCTTGGATTCGAACTGACATCATTCTGTCATTTTGGGGATTGTATCCCAGTATTGCTTTTCCTACTCTTTTATTGACTATGAAGGCTACTCCATTTCTTCGGAGGGATTCTTGCCCACAGTAGTATACCTGATTGTCATCTGAATTAAATTCACCCATTCCTGTCCATTTTAGTTCGCTAATTCCTAAGATGTCGATGTTCAGTCTTGTCATCTCTTGTTTGACCACGTCCAGCTTTCCTTGATTCATGGATCTTACATTCCAGGTTCCTATGGAGAAAAAATCTTTACAGTATCGGACTTTCCTTTCACCACCAGAAACATCCACAGCTGAGCTTCCTTTTGGCTTTGGCCCAGTCACTTCATTCTTTCTGGTGCTACTAGTACTAGCCCTCTGCTATTCCCCAGTAGTATATTGGATGCTTTCCGACCTGATGGGCTCATCTTCCAGCATCATATCTTTTTGCCTTTTGGTACTGTTCATGGTGCTTTCATGGCAAAGTTACTGGAGTGGGTTGCCATTTCCTTCTCCAGTGGATCACCTTTTGTCAGAACTCTCTGCTATGACCTGCCTGTCTTTATATATATAAAATTTAAATGGATTTATGTGGAGAATTGTGGAGAAAATGCTTGCAATAAATGCATTTATTAGGTAGGTACATGTGTGTGTATGTGTATATACATATATATATGTGTGTCTGTGTGTTTGCGTTCACACGTATATGTATACATATACATATACACGCACATATATAATACACACAGATCTTCATGTATTTTCTCCAAATACATAAATAGTGCTAAATAGAGCTTGGAGTCACGAAGATAAGAAAAAGAATAAAATGATGTGATTATCTAAAGTGTCATTCACAATGTCCCCAGAGCCTAAGACAGGCTCCAATTTATTTTCTATAAGAGCTGCTGTGTTTTCTCTATTTTATTTGTTTGGGATTAGCTCCTCATGCATGAATCATAATGCCAAATAATTATGAATATATGCAATGGGCTAAGTTGTGGGCAGCTGATAATGTGTATGTTTCACAAGAATTTCTAATCAGACATGGAGATGCTGGTTACTTAAATGAGGTCACAAATTTTAAAAGAGCAGAAAGGGAAGGGAGGAAAAAAACCCCAATTTAAATAGAGTATTTTCAGTTCAGTCAGACAGCTGCCATTTTTATCTTTTGGATTATCTGAAATGTGCATTTCATAGGCAAAGGCAGATTTTTACTTTGCTGGCCCTCACCCTATAAATAGAAAACCACACAGCGAAATTGACCTACTGGTAGCTTAACAATAGTATATACACTACACAAAACATTTCAAAATAAAGGTTTGCTAAGATTTTAGTCTGCAGAAGGGAATTAAATGTCTTTAATAATTTGAGAGTTCAAGGTAGAGATTAGATTAGCAAGGTAGAGATCACCTATGACATTTAGCGCAGGGGGGAGGGGGAGAAGCAGGGTTTTGTCAGAATAATCCTAAACCCATTGTTCTTTAGCCTGTGTGCTGCATAACATTCATATCAACATGAATCAAATCCAGGGACAGTGCTTTGAAATATTTGTAAAAACACCACAAGCATTAACATTATGTTTTCCTCTTTATGGCAACAAACTCAGGTGCTGAGTGTAAGCAGAAATGGAATCAAGATGACTGTCAGAATCCATTTTTATCTCATTTCTAACTCCCTCTCTGTGCAAAACCCAACACCCCCTTACTGGATTCTGCCATTCCCAAGGAGGGAAAGAGAAGACAGGGTTGTTAATTGCCCATCTCTATCCCTTAGATGTAATGTTCTTTTTTTCAGCTTGCCGGGAGGCCATTGCAAAAGACCAGGGAAGAAATCCTCTGAACTACGAAGAACAAAGAAAGAGGGTGGGGGGGAATTCTGGTTTGTATCTCCGAATGGAATGTGAAGGGGAGGAAGTAATAATGTTGCAAATGTACTGTGGTTTCTCTTTTCCCATGAGGGGTTTTGACACCTGAAACATGACTGATCCGGGACTGACCAAATGGACTGAGGGGAGGGTTTTTTACTCAGGGACACTTTAAAACTATTGATCTGTGAGACAGTTTTCAGATCCTGTCTATACTATCCACTGTCATCTATGTTTTAGTAAAAGTTCCTGCTTGGACAAACTCGTCTTCAAGAGTTCTTCTTTCCTAAGATGTGGATTGGAGTGGGTTCTGACAATGGCACTGTTGAAAAACAAAAAGTGGTATCTGTAGGATATAGCAAATTGTTTCTCCATGGTACATAATGGAGGAGGAATCACTTGGTGTCTTACTTTCTGTGTCAATGCTACCTACACATTCTGGTGCTTTCACAATAAACAAAAATACATACAATAAACAGAAAACTATCCTAAGGCTTACAAAGATGCAAAAGAGGGGAAGGTGTATAAGTGGTATGGTGTTGGTGGTTGTGGTAGTGGCTTCAATATCCATGGGGCAATAGACCATGGAAAAGATAGACCAGTGCAAAAGACCATGAGAGATGATCAGGAATCATGGAAAACTGAATGCAAGCAGAAAAAGGTGCTGATATAGACAGTGAAATGTTTCATTTCTACTTCCTTTTAAATGCTTTCAAATTCTTAGTAAATCCCAATACATTTCACTATTTTCCCCTGCCTCCCTTAAAAGCAATTGAATACATAGAGCATAGTAGCTATCCCATAGTTCAGGGGTCCCCAAACTGGATCATGGAAGCAGCAGGTGAGTGTGTGCATGTAGCTCCATTTGTGTGAGCAGTGGGCTCATATGCCCTCTACTTGCACAAGTGGAGCTGCATGCACATACCTGCCACTTGCATGGAACCATCCTCTCTCCCCCCCCCACCTGCTGGTCTACAAAGCCAGAAAGATTGGAGACCACTGCTATAGTTGGCGGCTTCACATTTTCTACTTTGCTGTGACTAATCAGGTCTCGTATTTCAGAATGGACCGAGTGATCAAGAACATGAAATTCCAGGCTTTGGCAGCCACAGAATCATAGGTATGAATCACATACACAGTCTGGATGGGCATAGCATTTACCCACATCTAGCCTTCAGTCCTGCTTGGTTAGCTATCACTAGCATCAGCACTGTGCAATTCTTTCCATGTAATCACATAAATTAGATTTTCAAGTATCTCTGATCATTCCAGTGCATCTTATTTTGTTTTATACAAAACCTCCATAAAAATTAGGTTTACAACTTTTATTAATCATTTTATGAGCTAGAAAAACTCTACTCATATATTTGTATATCTTATGCAATGTCTAGGTGGTAGACTCGATTTGACTTTCAGAAGAATCAAAGTGACAGTAGATAATATTTATTTTTGTTGAATGCCTCCAAAGGGTTACAAATCTGAGATACTTGGATAATTTTCAATAGGACTTGAAAGTCTATTAAGTACAATCTTTACATTTTTTCCCCTTACATCTCCTTGTTCCTTTCTCCAGAGTACCTTCCCAAGAGTATCCTACATAACATGTAAATACTCTTGTCTGGGAACTAACTTTGTGAGTACCATATCAAGTTGTCTTTTTCAAAACTGCCATTCTCTACATGCTGTGTAGGCTGAAATTTTCCAAAACAAACATTTCTTCCTCTCTTTCTGGATTGAGTGGGTCTTATGTATTCCACTTTCATAAGTATCCCTTCACAAAAATACATAGTCTAAAGGTGAATGGCAGGGATAGGCAACCTTGGCTCTTTCATGACTCATGGACTTCCACTCCCAGAATTCCTGAGCCAGCATGGCTGGCTCAGGAATTCTGGGAGTTGAAGTCCACAAGTCATCAAAGAGCCAAAGTTGCCTACCCCTGGTCTATGGAGATTATCAGTCATCCAGATCATGGTTGCCCCAAAGGAGCTTTTTCATGAGGCAACTGGACTTTCTTTTTTGTCTTTGAAGACATTTTACTTCTCATCCAAGAAGCTTCTTCAACTCTGACTAGATGGTGAAGAATGGAAGGATTTATACTCCTTGCAGACAGTTGGTTATTTGCATTCTTTTAGAGAGTCATTGATGCCACCTGGAGGTTTATCTAAGTCATCAGGGTCATCTGAGTAGTGCAAATGGATGTAGAACATGGGTGTCAAATTGCCGGCCCATGGTCCAGATGCATCATAACAAAACCATGCCCACCCCATTGCTGGCAATGGCAAAAAAGTTGCAATAAATCATGACACGTCACGTGACATTGCAAGTTTGACTCCCCTGATGTAGAGCCTTCTTGGAACTTCTGAGAGAACTGTGTTGTAGACTGAAGATAGATGATTTTATATCCCTCCCCCTCTGTTGAGACAGGTCTTTTCAATTTTGACATAGATGGCCTCTATAAACCCTCTTTCAAACCAGAGGTCTTCTCTGTACAAAATGTGGACTTTGCCATCTACAAAAGAGTAGCCTTTGTCTTTTAAATGTACATGGACTGCTGAATCTTGCCCTGATGGGTTTGTTCTCCTATTTTGTGCCATACGTTTATGAAGTGTTTGTTTTGTTTACCTCAATGTACAGATCTGCACATGGCTCACTGCATTGTACATTGCTCAGTTTGTGTCTGGGTGTTTTATCCTTGGGGTGGACAAGCTTCTGCCTTAGTGTATTTTTGGGTTTCAAGAGTGCACATATGTTGTGTTGGTTGAAGATCCTCCTGAGCTTTTCCGATATTCCTGCAATGTATGGAATGACTACGTTGCTTCATTTATTGTTTTCTTCTTTGTCTGTTATGGAGGAGCTCCTGCTGGGTTTTTGGTTTTTTTTTAGATTTGATGAAGGCCCACTTGGGATAGCCACATGTTCTGATGGCTTCCTTGATATGTTTTAGTTCTTTTTCTTTCCCATCTTTGCTGGAAGATAGGTTTTCAGTTCAGTGGTGTAGGGTTCTGATAACTCCCATTTTGGGCACCAGCAGGGGGTGAGAATCAAAATGTAAATACTGATCTGGGGGGGCAGGGCCAGCTGTCAGAGTGAACGGCTGTGTGAATGGGCTTCTCTGTATCGCGCAGCCTCTCACCCAGTGTCTGCGGGGGCTCTTCAGAGCTATAGGAGGTCCTGGAGGGACAGCCAAAGTTGTGGGCATCCCGGAGAACCTGCATGAGCGGCAGCCCGTGTTGGGGATCCGGAGAAAAACCTGATGCAAGCGGACCAGGAAGAAGGAGGCCGGTAATGGCTGACACAAAGATCTGACAGAGGGACAGAACTAGCATTGACCTAGTGGAACAATGGTGAATCAGATCTGATGGAAAGTAATCCCAAGATTTTACATTTAAAAATTGAAAGGGTGCATTTTTGAAATAGACTCTGGCTAGAAGAGGGTGCCCTACTGAGAGGGAACAAGTGGTGAGAGAAGCGACGAGAGATAAGGTGACAGGCGAGAGCGACAAGAAGAGGAAGCCAGAAAGTTAGAAGATCATAAACTAGCTGTGGGATCAGGCGAATGGCAGAAAGATAATGGGAAAAGAAAAGATTTTGAGTCTTGGAGACTGAACTTTAGAGAAAACGAGTGTGGACTATAAGTAGAAGGAAAGTGAATAGTTTGGACAGACTTTGAACTTTTGATCTAAAAGTCATGGGAGTATAGCGGATCCAAGATGGAGAAAGTGACACAGCAATTTTAGGACTGCAGTTTGGATAGTGAGATATCTACTGGCCATTGGCTGAAGAAGAAGATAGAAAAGGAGCTACAAATCTGGAGTTGAAATTTATAATTAAAAAGGAAAGTGACTCTGATGGGATAGGAAGATAAAGGTGATATATAAGTATATATATAAAGACACATTTAAATATAAATATACAGGGCTTTTTTTCTCATAGAATGCTCAGAAAGGCATTCTGGCATCTTTTTTTGCAAAAAAAAAAAGCTCCCTCCATTGGCTTTCCTAAGCCTATTGCAGGGCTAGGCAATCTTGGCTCTTTTTTATGACTCGTGGACTTCAACTCCCAGAAGTCCTGAGCCAGCCATGCTGAGGGGAAAGGGAGATGTTTCCAAGCTGAGCCATGCTGGCTCAGGAATTCTGGGAGTTGAAGTCCTTGAGTCATAAAAGAGCCAAGTTTGCCTACCCCTGCACTAGAGGACATTAAAATTATTTACAGGGTTACTTCTTTAGGAACTAAACATTTAGAATCTAAAGCAGCTAATTCAAAAAAGCCAACAGGAAAGAACCTCAGATTTTTCATCTGCTTCTGTCTTTTGGAAGGTAAAATTAGATAACAAAATAATCTATTTCCTATGTTAACATCTCTGCAATGATGATTTCATAAAAGTAACAGGAAAGAAATGAGAAACATTTTTCTCAATGTAATATGTCTAATTTAGCTGATGCTAGAAAAAAATAGTATCTTTTGTACTATTTTGTACTATTGAAAACTACTTTGAATCTAACCATCTATTACAATTAAACCACTTTAAATTAAACAATTCTTAAGAATGAAATATTCTTAATTTGGACTTTACTTTTACTGTTTGGACTGTTGTGTGTTTTGAAAAATAGATTATTTAGAATCTAGTTATGTTGCACTTCAGTCTTTAAATAATTAACCTAGTATATACATAACAATATATGATGTTTTCCATGGTGAGCTTAACATCAATAACAACATTTATTAAAAAGGCTAAAATAATTTCTGGTGGTATTATCTGTACATTAAAATTTTGTTTAGTCACAATCTTTCACTTTTCACATTCTGGACAAGCAATGGTCATGTATCCTAGCAAAACATGTTACATATGTGCATAAGTGTAGTCAGTAGCACATGCCTTTTTAAAAAATATCAAACATGCAAAGAAAAAAAATAAGTCCAAAATATCTGTATTAGATCCATAAATGCCAACTTTGCAAACAATATTTCTCATCCATAACTATGGCACCCTAAGGATACCTGCATACATGCAAATGCTTCTCTAGGATCAGTAACACAGCAGGGATTGCTTTTTCCTTCCAGTAACAGATTGCTGGGAAATACCAAACATGGCTTTAAGAATTCCAATGTTTGTTACAAGTTTTTCTAGATGTGGTTGGAAAGAGGCCTAGAAATGCCAGCACAAATACATCATACTTGTATAACCTCCCAAAAGAAGTACATATGGGATTGGTTAAAAAATCGACCCGGGATGAATTACTACATAGATCAAGAGAGGAGCTGCTAGATTATGGAGGACAACAAATAACAATCCTCAAACAAATCCCTAAAAGAATGAGAGACTTGAGATGAGGCTACCAATTTTTGACATTGAAACTGATTAGATACAATGTGAACTTTAGATGCCTGACTCCAGAAGGCATTCTAGTCATGTGGCAAGACAGAAGGTATAGATTAGACTCAATAGACAAGGCAGAAGATTTTTATAAGCTCCATTTTAATAATGAAGATGAACTAGAAGACCAAGATGGAGGGGTCATAAGAGAAAGGGATGCAAGACAGATGGCTATAGAAGGGAAGGTACTAGGAACAGAGGATAGAGGAAATAATTCTGGAGAGACTATAGAGAAGTATGAAGGTAGAGACAAAAAAACAAAAGAGATCCAAACAACGAGAAGTACATGACCCAGATATAAGTAAAATAAAGGAAGAAGAATGTAGGATTTTGTCATTGAATATTAATGGTTTAAACTCGCCAATGAAAAGATGGAAAATCTTCAATAAACTTATTTGTCAAAAATTAGATATAATAGCAATTCAGGAAGTTCATATAAAAGAACAACAAAAATACCTGTTAGACCAGCCAAAATTAGGAAATATATTTGTATTATTAGATCAGCAAAAAAAGAGAGAGGTGGTACTATACGTGAATGAGAAACTGGTAGTTAAACAAATTTATAAAGATAGAGAAGGTAGAATATTGATGGTAGAGGTAGAAATAAATCATAGGAAAGTTGTGATAGTAGAAATATATGCCCCGAATGGAAACCAAGAACAGTTTTTAAAACGCTACATAACAAGATATGTGATATAGATTACAACGAGATCTCTGTGTTAGGAGACTTCAATGCTATTATCGATAATAATTTGGATTACAAGGGTAACAAGACCAAGAAAAGGTGATGGATTCAGAAACCAGTCATAGCAGGGTGTCCAAAATGTCTGTCTGCCTACGCAGAGTTTATTGCTTTTTATGCAGTTTTAACAAGCAGCAAAGAGTATGAAGCAACAGCATCGTTATTGGTGTATTCTCCTTGTCAATCTTTAAGAACATCCCAGCCAGGGTAGAGTCACACATATCTTGATGGTTCCTGGTGGTGCCTGGTGGTGCTAATTAGGTAAGCTCATAGACATATGAGGTAAACAGGTACTGAGACTGTGGCAGTTTGCTGCACATGGCCTCTACATAACCCTTATATGAGCTCTACATCTCACTCTTTTCTTTTTTGTTAGACAAGGCATCGTAAAAGGGGTTAGTGAAAGGGTCATAATCAGGAGTGGAACATCCTTGCAGTTGCTTATACAGGGCATATACCTGACCCTGAGGCAGTGTGGGAGGGGGTTTAGGGCAAAAAGCTGTGATACATATATTGCAAAAGGAAGGAAGACACTGAACAAAACAGCACCCACCAATCAAAATAGCACAAATAATGACTAAATAACATAGGACATTTCCCCATAAATCTGTGGGCAACCAAGCCCAAAGGCTTTCCCACTAAGATCCTAAAGTGTCAATTTTCAAATGAGAGGCCAAATTGTGTAAAATATTGAGCTGGTGCTGGATAGTTCATGATTCATCTGAAAGGTTGAAACAACACATTCCTTCAAAACTTTCACAATCCAAATGCTGGCGCAGAAGCAAATAATCAATAGCAGCGCGATTTTGTAAAATAGCTTTTCGCAAAGCTTGCAGCTCGTGGTTGATTGCTGAAATAGCTGAAGAAGTAGCATTAAATGTTTTTGCCAAATTACACGCAACAGCGTTAATGTTAAGATGAGCGCGAGCAGCAAGCACTGGCACACCCACTATAGATATAGCCAATGCTATGTATTCTGAGACAGTAAAGCTGTCTCAGAGTCACAAGTGCTATCTAGCGTGACTCCACGTCGAGAACGGTTTGAGTGAATTTGCTGTTTGGAAAGCAAAACAGGAATCAACTGGCTGAGACAACATTGTGCTTCACTAATATTAGCAGGAATGTAATTAAAGGTTTCTTGACCATATGTAAAAAAACATCCTTGCGGGAGCCAAACATGGGCAAAATTAAAGGAAGTCTCCTCAAAAGCTGTACAGTTTAAAACAGGTGAGCTAATACAAAGATAGTGAGATTTTTTACTTGAAGATGTACAATTAACTATTTTTGCGCATGTTATATTCTCAGGGACTGCTACTACCGGCGTGTGAAAAGAAATTGCATCAGGGGGTGGATCATAGGCAGTCAACCCCCAACTAGATATAGTCCCATAGTTTTCATTTAATAGAAATCTGCTCAAGCCATTGAAGTTTTGAATTACTGCAGACGGGGTATGAACAGGGACCAAGCATGTGGAAAGCAAATTTTCCATGTCATACGATTCAGATAAACAAAAGACATCATTTTGTGTGATGTTAGCTAGCTGCATCCATAGGTTTTGCTTCATTTGCTGCTCAAGTGAGTGTTTGGGTGAGATGACAGCTGCGGTCGTTAAAGGGCAGCAATTAATCAAACATAAACAAATGATGGCTAAGGAATTGGCAGTTAAAACTGCAAAAATGGCAGCACATAAATTCTTGGGGGTTTGCTCCACTTGTTACTGTTGCAGCACTGCCTGCACTTTGGTGGTCAGGTTTTTCATGTCTCCCCACATCACTGGACGGCTGGTCTGACAAGATCGTATTGGCCGCTGCACTGTCTGTAGAGTCACCTTGGCCATTTCTGGAACCGGATTCGGGGACTGGTGCCACGACATCCTTAGCTGGGTGGACGCAACATGCTGGAATCCACAAGGGTCCTGTAGGAGCAAGAACAGCAGCATATCTTCATCCCCAAGTAATCAGAGGGACCAGCCCTAACCATGTTTTGTCTGGTAATGCCCAATAATATACTAGAGGGGGAGGCAAACTTGTTTTCTGTTGAAAGTGTCTCTGATAAGCGGTTGAATTTTGAATGGAGACATTCAATTGATTTAAGGTAAATAATACTTTTTTAACCTGTTGTGTTACCCATGACAAATTGGCTACCTGAGAGCCCTCCTTTTTATTTCTTTGTGAAGACAGTCCTTAAAGGACCAATTAGTGCATTCCACAATGGCTTGACCGGTGGAGTTGTAGGGTAGCCCATGAGTAAGAGAAATATTCCAGGTTGTACAAAATTGCAAAAAGGCCGATGAAGAATAGGCCAGGCCGTTATCAGTTTTTAAAGAGGAGGGTTTGCCCAAGGCAGTAATAGCTGAAAAAAGATGAGAAATAACATGATTAGCTGTTTCCCCTCGTTCAGGTGTGGCCCAAAGTGCTCCTGAATAGGTATCAAAAGATAAATGAATATACTTCCAGGGAGCCAAAGAGGGAACATGGGTGACATCCATTTGCCATAGTTGATTAGAGGCAAAACCATGGGCATGAACTCCCATGTCCCTTGAGGGGGATGCCCAAGAACATTGTGGACAGGATGAAACAATCTGCTTGGCTTGGTCGGGTGGAATATGGCAAGCTTGTGCCAGCCCCCTGGCATTTTGATGGAAAAAAGAGTGACTGAAGAATGGATCTGAAAACAAAGTGGGTGTTAAATTTCATATCCACCCCCCTTCCTCAGACCAGAATTCTAAGCAGAGGGAAAAAAAACAGTTAAATCGATCAGCCCCCCCTTTCTGTCTCTCTCTCTCACAATTTTAAAGGAACACAGCAGGGAGGGGGGGAGAAAGAGACTGGAGGGGAAAAAGAAAAGGTAAAAGGAATTTTACAAAAATCTCACTACTAAAAAAAAAATAGCTTGCTCTCCTTCACATGCATTTTCTATAAATTCACTCACAGATCCCCCATAAAACTCTTCTCATGCAAACACTTACAACAATAAAATCAGCAATTTACTGTTCCTTTCACAGCCTGGGACGGAGATGGGGGTGGTAGGTGGGTTTGAGGGCTAACACACACACATTTACACATCAGCAAATTAACTCATTCACGTCCATTCCAACTGCCTGCATAAACAATTTCACATACAAAAATTTCATTTCATATTTTCTCCAGGCAAACCAATCACTATTATTATAATTTCAGGAAGCTGTTCACAAGCCAATGAGCTTCTTGTTCCAAATCTTTTTTTGTTTGTTTTTAAATAAGGCCTTTTTGTTTGGCTTTATCAGAGGGGATTTTAACCCTCTTCCAAGTCTTGGAATAACACAGAACAACATAGACAGACATATATACACAGATACTAGTAAAAACAATATTCATTTAGACCAGGGGTCAGCAACCTGAAACAGTGAAAGAGCCACTCGGAACCGGTTCCCTCACAAAAGGAAAAACTGGGAGCCGCAAAAAATGTGTGCGCATGTGCATACAAGCATGCATGCGCAGAACAGGGTTTGACTGAAGAGTGGAGCCAAGGCGAGATATGCACTTACCCTGCATATTTGAATTGATTGGTTGAACTTTTTTAGTCCCACTTTTTTTTTTTTGGGGGGGGGGGACTGCAGATGGCAGAGGACTGGGAGCCGCAGGTTGCAGACCTGTGATTTAGACATATGGCTTGTCCCGCAAGAAGCGAGAAAAATCAGGTGATTCCAACCAAACATGGTTTTATAGGGCCCTTTAACCATCTTCCATTTTTCTCACCATTCCAAGTCCAAGCTTAATGTTCCAAATGTCCAAATATATATATATATATAACAAAACACACACACACACACACACACACACACACACATACATCAATTTGCAGTTTGAGGCCAAAACAGGCCTCCCCTTTTAATTAAAAAGGAGGGAAACATTTATGGTTACTTACAATTTATCCCACCAACTTCAAAAGACAGTGGGTAAAGACTAAAAGGAATATTGAACCTGCAGTCTTTTGCAGGTGTGAAGGGGGAGGTGTCCTCACCTCTGACAAAAGGAATTGAATAATCCAAAGAGCCAGATTAAAAGAAAAAGACAGAAAAAAACAAACTTGCTTTCATTTTCTTGAATCTTCTTTTCTTTTCTTCCGTGGCTTTAGCTGTTATCAGATAAACTGGCCAACCAGAGGTTTACAAAGTTTTTTAAAGTTACCTTCTTGAAGATGATTTTTACTGCTATACAGCAACAACAATAAAAGCACCACCAGACATTGTTTGTTTAAAACAAAATTGCAGAGGAGTACATTTTGATTTATTTCTTTTAAATTACTCTGACGTTTCCCCATTTTTTTTCTTTTCTTTTTTTCAAGATAGTATCTCGGCTCCCTCCCTTTTGCTAATTGTTCCTCTAAAATTTGCCTCAATGGCCGTGAAAAAGCAGAAGAATTAATCTCTTCATGAGGAGCTGAAGGTCCAATTGAAGATGATTTCAGGGGGAATAAAATATTTGGTCGTAATCAGGTGGAGGTTTTGTGGTCAATTGTTGTCCTGCCAAAGCATCAGAGCCAAAATTTTCCACTGCTTCATGGCATTGAAACCATAGATGTAATATCTGTACTGGAGCCCGGGGTTCAAGATGTAAAGTATGCCCTATCTTTGCCCAATCCTGTAAACGGAGCATCCCATGCTCCAGATACCAGGGACAATGTTTCCCTATCTCTCCAACCAGCTTCCTTCCTTTTGTAACAGGAATCGAAGTTCCTGTACATGCTATTGCTGTTGTTGAGATAGATTGCAACCCATAGTTACCCATAGTTACATCATGAAATTATATGATTGATTATAGGTGTTTGTGACATAGATAGGTGCACCAAAGTGACTATATGCGGTTAATTTATTTTGACAAGTCCAAAAGCAATGTTCAATTCCATCCTACTTTATTCTGCAAGTTAGAGGATTTAAGTGGCAAGGTTTCTGGGTGATAAAAAGAAAATCTTTGCAATATTAAGCTGCTTTCTCTTTTAGGCATTTCTTTAAATTGGCATGAGTAGAAAACAGCTGCTAAGCAGAATTCATGTTGTGGAAATATTATTAATGTTACAGAAAACATGTTATTTTCAATGACCTTTCCAGTTTCACAATACAGAAGAAAAGGTTCCATCTGCAGTAGTAAATGTTTGTGATTTAATTTTGATTACAACCAAGAAGGCATTATCACTTGCTATCACCTTAAGCAAGGTGGAATTTTGGAATAAAAAGTATTCACATATTTTTTATCAGTCTTCTGCTAAATTATCATGAATTACAGAAGCACATACAAATCTAACCTATATTTGATGTAGGACCTGAATGATATTTTGTGCAATGCATATGGAATAATGCATATAACTAGAAAGTAAAATGTAGCTGTTATGCTGCATCCTTTTTAAAATAAATAATTTTATCTATTTGTATGATATGGGAATGAAAATGAAAAGTAAAAAAGGGGAAAACATAGGAAAATTTCACTGGAATGCATGCTGATAGTTGAAGGTTTTTCCTTCCTTCCTTCCTTCCTTCCTTCCTTCCTTCCTTCCTTCCTTCCTTCCTTCCTTCCTTCCTTCCTTCCTTCCTTCCTTCCTTCCTTCCTTCCTGTCTTCATAGAAGAGAATAACTTATCTGCTGTAGTTTCTAGACTGCCCCTATGGTAATGAGATATAAGGGATGTAGGTAAGAATGGTAAATTATGAAGTGCACATTTTAAACCAATTTTACACAGCTTGTAAATCTCCTATGTCAGGCATAGGAAATCAGGAGCCAGGATAGAGTTCAAATGTTCTACAAGTTTAGTTCTTGCTACCTATTCATGAGAATTTGATCTAGTAACGGTCAAGTCAAATTGCCATTAGGTGAGAGTCAATGTTCTTCAAGGGGGGATGGTTTTAGATCTTTTATGGGAGTGTAGTGACTCCAAACTGATGGTGCATTTGTCTATGGAGATTCTCAATCATAGTTGAAAGAGGGGTCAAAGAGGGCATCTATGTCAAAATTGAACAGCCCTCTCTGAAGAGAGGAGAAGGGATATGACATCATCTATCTCCAGTCTACAACACAGTTCTTTCAACAGTTCCAAGAAGGCTCCACACCCATTTCCACTACTCAGGTGACCGTGATGACACAGATAAACCTCCAAATGGCCTCATCAACTCTCTAAAAGAATGCAAATGACCAGCTGTCTGCAAGGAATATAAATCCTTCCATTCCCCACCATCCAGTCAGAGCTGAAGAAGCTTCTTGGATGAGAAATGTCTTCAAAGGAAAACAAGAGAGTCCAGTTGCCTCATGAAAAAAGCACCTTTGAGTGATTGTGCATTTGTCATTGTTTACTCAAGTCCTCATAAGCATATGTGAGTCTAGCAAGATGTGGCTATTTCTTCAACTTCTCTGTCTGTCTGCATTGCCTGTTGACAGGTTGTTTGGGCTTTTAATGCTGAGCAGCAGAGTGCCTTCTTCTTTCACCTTCTATAAGTGATTCCTTAAATATTCTTTAAAAGATACTCACAATTTGTTGGTGATCTACACAGTCAAAAAGTATTGTATAAGCAATAAAACAAAACAGAATACTTTATGAATTCCTTTGCATTTTCCACTATTCATCAAATGTTAGCAATGCAATCTTAGGTGCCTCTGCTGGTTCTAAACCCAGTATCTGCAACTGGTAATTCCTGTTCCATATGCCTGGATTGCAAAAGCTTTACATTTCTATCACTAGCATGTGAGATAAGTGCAATCATTTGGTTATTTGAGAATTTCCAAGTAATGGTTTGAAATAGAAATTACATTTTTCTAATCACTTTGTTAGTGATACTTTTACCATACCTACTAACAAATGTTATGTGGCACTTTAACTCTATCACCTTGTAAGAGTTGAAACTGTTCCATTTAATATTGCAACAAATCTTGCAGTTTTATAGATAGCACTATTTTCTACTTTCTAGCTTCAGACAGGCTAGTTCACACAAATGTAAAGTGAGGGAAGAAGAAGCATGTTCAGATTTGCAAAATTCTCTTGCTACAACTGTTGCAATAGACATAGTCTTGGCTAAACTTGACATGTTGGGTCTTTAGTCTAGTCTAACTTATAGAGCTGACAAATTTTTATGAATATATTTCCTGCTCTTCCCATTACCCACAACTTCCTTGAATTGCTTATTTAGTTGTAGTACTTTCTATTCTTTTATGAAACCCAGTATGTGGTACAGCAATCTACGTGTAGTACTCAGTACAAAAGTCTATTGACTTTTTCTTTCCATATTCATTCAGCTATTTCAATGTAGCAGGAGACAGGCATTTGTGTTGTTGTTTCTTTGCTTCTGTGTTTTAATGCTTTTTAAAATTATTGCTAGCCATGCATAGTCATGAACTTGAGATGGGTGCCCCTGTAATTGAAATCAAGCAAGCCAGCAAGCCAGCAATCCAGGTTTCCATGCTGAAAACCAAACAAGTATGCTAGGTTTGCTTATAACAAGAACTCAGAGAATAAGTGTTGGTTAATTTCTCATAGGAAAGCTTCTTATAAGAGATAGAAGGAGGCACTTTTAAGTATTGTTGAACTGACAACAGAAAAGTCCTTGGGAAGAAGAATTAAGGAGGGAACTTGAGTGGAGTTGGCAATTAAAAAGTAATAAAACAGCAAGAAGTTGACAGAAAAAAGGTCTATCTTTGCCTCCCAAATATCGCAAGAAAATGGCTGACAATTTAAACTTCAGGTTGGTAAAACTGGAAAGCTGATGCATCTCCAGTGAGTGGAAATGACACTGGTGACCAGGCAATGAATCCAGACCAAGAGAGCATCTCTGGACAAGGAGAAGCTAAGATATTGCCCATGTGTGCTCTGGAATTCTGCTTCTCATGCTGAAACCCTAGTGAATTTGTGGGCAAGAAGCAAATACAACACCAAGAGCTGAGAAAGAAACATCAAAGTCTCAGCCTTAAACTGAGCCTGTTTGAAGGACTCTGGGCTTGATCCAAGTCCAATTTTCTATCGCACACTTGAAATATAATTATTTTGTCAAATGCAAAGACATTTTAAACAGCTGGGCAGCTAGACCTGGTGAGTATTCCTTCGATCTGGTACAAGATCAAAGTAAAATTTAAAGAAATTATAAAAGTTTTAAATTAATTAAAAGCAAAATGCTTATTAAGAATTAGGAAAATTCAGAATTAAGGGGGCAATTTGGAATACTGTTTATTTTAAAGTATTATGGACAATTAAACAAATTTAATATACGTATTTGTAGGAATTTTTTAAAATTTTTTAAAGAGGATTGATTGTAGATTTTTCTTAAAGAAAAATATTTTAAAAAGCTGTGAAAGATTAGATAACTATAGAATCATGGAGGGCTGAATGGATCTAAAGAATAAAGAAAAATGTTCTCTTATTTTTGTTGCTTTATCTTTTTGGATTACAAATTTAAGGGAAGAAATGGATAGCAATAGGAAAGCCAAAAAAAAGGAGAAAGAATTGTCAATAGAATAAATAGAGGCCATTCCAGAGACTATACAAAAGATGTTGAAAATATTTGAAAATATATTACAGTAACAGTGGCAGTATCATTGACTGAATCTGTTATTAGGTACTTGATTTCATTTGAAGAAGAAATGGAGGACATATGGAATATGGAGTTGCAAATATGTAAAAAAGATGAATAGAAAATTTAAAGAATGTGCAGTTCAAATGAGTGATACAAAAGCAATAAGCCAAGAGATGGAAAAGTTTTAGACGATGTGACACCAGTGGATTTAGAAGAGAAATAATTTAGTCTTGAACTGAGAGCAGATATAGTGAAGGTATTAAGGTAACAGGGTTGTTGAAGGCCTAGAAAAAGAATGGGAGGAGAAGACCTGGATGTAAGTGAACAGAACAGGTGAATAGGTTTAGAGTTTTTGAATAGATAAACAGGTTTTGTGGAGAGAAAGGAGCAGGTTTTTCACTATACTAAATTAGAGAAGCAACAATTATCTTGTGGCAGGTACAGGAAATGAGATTTCACCCAAGTCCATATGAGTTACTGGTGCTTGTGAACTTTTCCTGAAGTTTGTTTACTTCCAGATCCAAGACATTATTACAGGACACTTCAGCATTTTCCAAGGGGACATCTAACCATTCAAATAAAACCCTGCAATTCATGAAATAAATGTTGTTTTGGCAACAACATTCTTCCCTAAGCCAAACTTGGTGACTTCATGGGTAACTTTTGGTCAAAGAAGGAATTCAGGTGATACTCCTCAAGTTGATCTTTTTCCATGTGTTCATGTTATCTTTATCATTTTTATTGTCTCGTTTTGAAGAAATGCTCCAAAGTTTCTTAGATGACCTTGAATTGGAGCCATTGCTTGGGCCTTATTTTAGGCAAGTGAATGGCAGAATCAAGAGAATGTCTTCCAGCTGCTATTGGAATCAGAATGCTTTCTAGAGGAACATATTGAGTCTAGTACAGATGTGAAGAAAATTGCACAAAAAATGAAAATGTTAATAAATATATTAAAAAATATATTTACCGTATATACTTGAGTATAAGCCGACTCGAGTATAAGCCGAGACCCCCAATTTCACCCCCAAAAACTGGAAAAAGTTATTGACTCGAGTATAAGCCGATCCGCCGTTCTGCAAGCCTCTGCCGCCAGCAGAGGCTCGATCCGCCATTTTGCAAGCCTGAATACACAGGAATACCCTGTGTGGCCAAGGCTCGTCGGCAGGTCTCCGTTCCTCCTGCCGACCTTTGGGGAGGTTTGGGCGCCTCCCCAAACCTCCCCAAACCTCGGCAGGTGTCCGTTCCTGTTTGGGGAGGTTTGGGCGCCTCCCCAAACCTTCCCAAACCTCGGCAGGTCTCCGTTCCTCCGCGCAGACCTGCCGACCTTTGGGGAGGTTTGGGCGCCTCCCCAAACGTCCCCAAACCTCGGCAGGTCTCCGTTCCTGTTTGGGGAGGTTTGGGCGCCTCCCCAAACCTCCCCAAACCTCGGCAGGTCTCCGTTCCTCCGCGCAGACCTGCCGACGTTTGGGGAGGTTTGGGCGCCTCCCCAAACCTCCCCAAACCTCGGCAGGTCTCCGTTCCTGTTTGGGGAGGTTTGGGCGCCTCCCCAAACCTCCCCAAACCTCGGCAGGTCTCCGTTCCTCCGCGCAGACCTGCCGACCTTTGGGGAGGTTTGGGCGCCTCCCCAAACGTCCCCAAACCTCGGCAGGTCTCCGTTCCTGTTTGGGGAGGTTTGGGCGCCTCCCCAAACCTCCCCAAACCTCGGCAGGTCTCCGTTCCTGTTTGGGGAGGTTTGGGCGCCTCCCCAAACCTCCCCAAACCTCGGCAGGTCTCCGTTCCTCCGCGCAGACCTGCCGACCTTTGGGGAGGTTTGGGCGCCTCCCCAAACCTCCCCAGGTCTCCGTTCCTGTTTGGGGAGGTTTGGGCGCCTCCCCAAACCTCCCCAAACCTCGGCAGGTCTCCGTTCCTCCGCGCAGACCTGCCGACCTTTGGGGAGGTTTGGGCGCCTCCCCAAACGTCCCCAAACCTCGGCAGGTCTCCGTTCCTGTTTGGGGAGGTTTGGGCGCCTCCCCAAACCTCCCCAAACCTCGGCAGGTCTCCGTTCCTCCGCGCAGACCTGCCGACGTTTGGGGAGGTTTGGGCGCCTCCCCAAACCTCCCCAAACCTCGGCAGGTCTCCGTTCCTGTTTGGGGAGGTTTGGGCGCCTCCCCAAACCTCCCCAAACCTCGGCAGGTCTCCGTTCCTCCGCGCAGACCTGCCGACGTTTGGGGAGGTTTGGGGAGGCGCCCAAACCTCCCCAAAGGTCGGCAGGAAGAACGGAGACCTGCCGAGGTTTGGGGAGGTTTGGGGAGGCGCCCAAACCTCCCCAAAGGTCGGCAGGTCTGCGCGGAGGAACGGAGACCTGCCGAGGTTTGGGGAGGTTTGGGGAGGCGCCCAAACCTCCCCAAACAGGAACGGAGACCTGCCGAGGTTTGGGGAGGTTTGGGGAGGCGCCCAAACCTCCCCAAACGTCGGCAGGTCTGCGCGGAGGAACGGAGACCTGCCGAGGTTTGGGGAGGTTTGGGGAGGCGCCCAAACAGGAACGGAGACCTGCCGAGGTTTGGGGACGTTTGGGGAGGCGCCCAAACCTCCCCAAAGGTCGGCAGGTCTGCGCGGAGGAACGGAGACCTGCCGAGGTTTGGGGAGGTTTGGGGAGGCGCCCAAACCTCCCCAAACAGGAACGGAGACCTGCCGAGGTTTGGGGAGGCGCCCAAACCTCCCCAAAGGTCGGCAGGTCTGCGCGGAGGAACGGAGACCTGCCGAGGTTTGGGGAGGTTTGGGGAGGCGCCCAAACCTCCCCAAACAGGAACGGAGACCTGCCGAGGTTTGGGGATGTTTGGGGAGGCGCCCAAACCTCCCCAAAGGTCGGCAGGTCTGCGCGGAGGAACGGAGACCTGCCGAGGTTTGGGGAGGTTTGGGGAGGCGCCCAAACCTCCCCAAACAGGAACGGAGACCTGCCGAGGTTTGGGGACGTTTGGGGAGGCGCCCAAACCTCCCCAAAGGTCGGCAGGTCTGCGCGGAGGAACGGAGACCTGCCGAGGTTTGGGGAGGTTTGGGGAGGCGCCCAAACCTCCCCAAACAGGAACGGAGACCTGCCGAGGTTTGGGGACGTTTGGGGAGGCGCCCAAACCTCCCCAAAGGTCGGCAGGAGGAACGGAGACCTGCCGAGGTTTGGGGAGGTTTGGGGAGGCGCCCAAACCTCCCCAAAGGTCGGCAGGAGGAACGGAGACCTGCCGAGGTTTGGGGAGGTTTGGGGAGGCGCCCAAACCTCCCCAAAGGTCGGCAGGAGGAACGGAGACCTGCCGAGGTTTGGGGAGGCGCCCAAACCTCCCCAAACGTCGGCAGGTCTGCGCGGAGGAACGGAGACCTGCCGAGGTTTGGGGAGGCGCCCAAACCTCCCCAAACGTCGGCAAGTCTCCGTTCCTCCGCGCCCTGCCTGCCTGCTTCTTTCCGCTGCGGAAAGAAGCAGGCAGGCAAGGCGCGGAGTTTGGGGAGGTGCGCGCGCACCTCCCCAAACCTCCCCAAACTTCGGCAGGTCTCGGACGGCGGTGGCTTGGGAGAGGTGCGGGCGATCCCGGAAGCACCAAAGCCTCGGCCGCGCACAAGTCCTCGGTAAGTTTTTTTGTTGACTGGAGTATAAGCCGAAGTGGAATTTTTCAGCCCAAAAAGTGGGCTGAAAAATTCGGCTTATACTCAAGTATATACGGTATGTGCCTTATCAGCAAAAAGATAGAAAACCAGGTTCCATGATACCATCTTAACACTAAGGATTAATATGAATAATATCAATATCTTAGCACTAAGTTAAAAATTAATATACTGAGTAAGAGAATAGAGTAAAAAAATGAGTTGTTTGATCAGGGATAAGATAATAAGTAGTGTTATTCGACACTGGAAACCTTTTATGAACTTTTTGATGAAAATGGGCAAAAATGAAATTTGAAAGGGATGAAGTGATATTAAGGTTATTTACAATTGCTGTAAATATCAGAAATATAAATGTAAAGAAGGGACTTTTTATCATTTATGGTGGACATGTGATAAGGCAAAGAAATATTGGAGTAGGATTCATATATTAATGCAGAAAATTCTTAAAGTGAACACAAAGATTAAACCAGAAACTTGCCTTCTGGATCTAATGGAAAGAGAACTGGAAAAAAAATTGGAACTCTGATTTTATATATGGTGACAACAGCAAGATTGCTCTATGCACAAAAGTGGAAGGATGCCTCGATTCCTACCATGGACCACTGGTTACAAAAGCTGATACTTTTTTAAAATTTTCTTTATTTTTCATTTTACCATTTATTCATGTAATAATCTCTAGTACAAATTATATTTTTTTAAAAAAAGAAAAGAAAATGGATGACAATTTGATCCTCCCAGATATTCTGGACCTCAATTCCCATCAATCTCGTGTAGATGGTTAATGGCAAGGGGTTGTAAGTTATGCCTCAAACACCTGGAAGCAACCAGATATGGAAAAGCACAATGTTTGAATAAATGGGATCATAAATTAGATGGTGAAGCCTTATTTTAATTGAGTGGAAGGGATGACTATTATTTCTCAAAGCTTGGTAAGTCAAATAACACAACATTGTGGTGATGTAAATGTTGCTAATTATGTCATTTGCATAATGACTCATTATGAAAATGACATAAATCACAGCAGAAGTTAGTGTGCTGCATGCAAAGCTGGCACTGAGGTGTCCCAAACTGAGGTTTGAACATATTCATTTGCTCTCCGTCTTTTGCTTTACAATTGTGATCTCAATAATTATTGCACTGCTCGAGGTGAGACACACCTTCACCCTCTTGCCTTTAAAACCTGGCTCTGCCAATTGGCTTGCGGCCTCAAAGGGAGCAGTTCCAGGTTGTAGGTCGTTAATGCAACAAGAAGATCCCACTTCCATCCCATTTGCATATTGGTTCCTCGCTTACCCAATTTTTTTATTAACATTTAATGTTTTAACATTTTGATGTTTTATGTTTGTTTGTTTTTTATGATGCTATAAACCAGAGGTCCCCAAACTTTTGGGCACCAGGGACTGGTTATATGGAGAGAGGTTTTTCTGCAGACAGGAGGGGGCGTGGTTTTGTGTGCTGCCTGTGTCCTGTGGGTGGGGCTTTCCTTGTTTGTGCGGACGAATTGCTGGCATCCTGCAGCCTGGTACCAGTCCACAGACCAGGGTTGGGGATTCCTGCTGTAAGTCACCCAGGAAGCTCGACAGTGAAATGAGTTGCCAGGACACTGAATTAATTAATTAATTAATTATACATTTATTTATGTATTTTGTATTGATGTTAAGGTCAGAAAAATGGTTAAGGGAACAAGAATATGAATCGCAAAAGCAAGCAAACAACCTTAAAAGTCAGTAAAGTCTCAGAGCTGAGCTTGACTTTTAACTTTCTACGTAGCTTCTTAGTGGCAGTAAATGGAAGTGCTCCCTTCTAGCAGATTTTATCCACTTTGCAGTCTAGCCTACATGCCTGGGATTTTGTGGTGATGTTTCATGCAAGCTATAACCGAATCAAACCTGTATGTTTTTGTTTTTGTTTTGTTTTTTAATGATTGGAGGTGGTGTTATCTAGTTGGATAGGAATACTGAGAATTGTACTTTTTGAAGTTCAGTCACAAAAGAATTGAAAAATAGATGATAGATAGATAAACATTTTATGATGGTTATCATCATTTTTTTTCTCATCTACTGAATCATTTCCAATGCTCTGAGACTGCCTGGACAAATCCTGGTGGGGTTTGTTTGGCAAGGGTTTTCAGAAGTGATTCGTCATGACCTTCTTTCTTGTAACTGGTCCAAGATCACCCAGCTGGTTTTGTGCCCAAACTGGGAGTAGAACTCACGTTCACCTGGTTTCTAGCCTGATACCTTAATCATTACATCAGACTGGCTCTCTTATAATGATTACCTGGATCAAAATAATATGAATTACTATTTTAATATGATATCAAAGGTAATAACTCCTGCAGCTTATCAAGGAGTAAATCCAGTTAAGTTCAGTAAGGTATAGTAAGGTTACTTACTATACAGATTGTCATCAATTTTCTAACATTATTTAGGGACCATTCAAAGTTACAATGGCACTGAAAAAATGACTTATGACCATTTTTTACACTTGTGACAGTTGCAGCATCTCCATGGTCAAGTGATCAAAATTTGGATGGTTGGCAGGTTATAAAATGGGGCAAAATTCATTTAACAACTATGATGTTTAGCAAAGGAAATTTTGTGTTTGTAAGTCAATGACTACCTGAACATAGAATTGTTGTTGTTGTTAGTCGCAAAGTCATGTCCGACCCATTGCAACCCCATAGACAACGTTCCTCTAGGCCTTCCTGTCCTCTACCATCTTCTGGAGTCCATTTAGGCTCATGCCTACTGCTTCAGTGACTCCATCCAGCCACCTCATTCTCTGTCGTCCCCTTCTTCTATTGCCCTCAACCTTTCCCAGCATTAGTGACTCCAGTGAGTCCTTCCTATTCATTAGGTGGCCAAAGTATTTGAGTTTCAACTTCAGGATCTGGCCTTCTAAAGAGCAGTCAGGGTTTATCTCCTCTAGGACTGACTGGTTTGATTGCCTTGCAGTCCAAGGGACTTGCAGGAGTCTTCTGCAGCATCATAGTTTCAAAGGCCTCAATTCTTTGGCGCTTTCTTATGGTCCAAATTTCACAGCCATAATTGCAACTGGGAAGATCATAGCCTTGACTATACAAACATAGAATTAGAAACATATTTCATTGGAAGAAATGATATGTCCATAAGGAACTATTTATAACAGGGATAACCAAAACTTTAATGAAACCATTTGAGAAAATTAAAGAAACATTTTTTACAAAGAATAGCTCCAAGATAAATTTGCATTTCTCACTATCTGTCCATAAGTAACACTGTACATGCTAATGAATGTATACAGCCTATTAAGTAGTTTACATAATATGGAAATTAAGTATCAGGTTGAGCAGGTCACGTTTGTTTAAAAAAATGTATACTTTTGAAGTAGGGAGATTTAATTCAAGTTAAATCAGATTCAATTTATGAGCTTACCCTCTAAAGGTTGTATATTTGTCCATTAAATCTTTAAAACTGCTGGAAGTCTTAAAGATTTGCAAATATGCAAATGTAGTTCTATTCACGTCTCTTGCAATTCATGTGCATAACTATTGGAAAGCCTCTGCTTTAGGCCTTGTTGTCCTGGTTTCCAAACTTGTAATATTCCTCCCAAAGGAATTCTTTCAATTGTTTCTTTCAGGCTTCTGGAGATCAGAGGGTAAAGAAAAACAGAATATAGCAAAAATGCAAGTAAGCAGTAAGCAGGAATCTTATGGGCTTATGCATTAAAATATTCAGCTTTTTTTTTCCAGACAGATAACTGGGCATCTCTTTCAAAAGTGTTGAATGAATACTGATCATCTTCCAGTTATAGCACAGATTTGGCTTGCTTTCCAAATGAAAACATCTGTTGCAAACAAGCTTATGAAGATAGCAAATCTGTTCGTTAGGCCTAGTATAGTTAATATCTATTCAGAGTCTATTAAGGGAAGGAGAAAAATCCTTTAAAACATGGAACTGTTTGAAACCTGTAGATGTCTTTGCAGCTTTCATGACCATACACAATATATTTCTTATACACAGTGATTCATTGTGCAGTGCACTTCTTTAAACTGACATTGCAAAAAGTCGTTACTATAGCTGGTCCACAACAAAAATACAGCGTACAAATGTTGTCCCCAAATTGGTTTCCGCCTGGTGCTGAAGCCAATAAAGACGTCCAGACATGAGGTGCAATTTATCAGCAAATTTTATTGAAACTTCAGCAAAAGGGGCCTAGCAGCTAAGGGAGCTGAGACTTGAATAGCAGCATAGCACAATCTTTTATACAATTCATTTCTGGAAATGGGGAAGTAAAATTTCACAAAGCTATTACCTATTTTGGAATTCTAGCTTGTTTTTAGTCTATGTGTCTTGCCTGTGGAGTTATGTCTTGTTTGAGCATACATGTAATTTTGCTCCTACAGAGTTATGCCTTCTTTAATTAAGCTCTATGTGTCCTTTTGTCCCTACCTGTGGTTTCTTGTTGACAAATCTTGTAACTTCCTATTTAATTTTGAATATGTGTTGTTACATTTTCTCCATTTCAAACTGAGGAAATCTAGCTACTTCAGGTTTTTTTATAAGTCCTCAGTAAGTTTTGTTTTTTAAAGCAAAAATCATATGACTTAATCCTAGGGATCAATGTTTCATTATGGAGCATCTCTCAGTTTTGATAATATGACTTATAATACAACATCATTGTATCACTTCTACAAATGCCAGAGCTGTGCAGCCATTCAGTGACACACTTTGCACTCAGGCTTAGCTCTACTGAATGAGGCATACAGCAAACGAACAAAGCAACCACAGTGGCTAGAAGGTCCAGCATAGCAGCACTCTCAAAGCCTTATGTTGCACTGGGAATATTACATTGTCCCATTGCTCAGAACACTCAAAAAATAATCCTTGTTTTCCATGAGTATATGTGACCTAGTGTCTTGAATGATCTCCCCTCCAGCCACAGATAGAAATTACGTTCCTCTATGGCTTGAAAGTTTGAAGATCTGTTAATGGGTCAAAGGAAAATCACTTAGAAAACATTCAAGAAGGTCATTGAGAATGTTCTTGGCAACTACACAGCATCAACCTACATTCATCTGATTGACAAACTTCTTATAACATACAAGACCATGAAGTGCAACATGCCACTGAAGATTCATTTTCTGCATTCATACAAACAGACTTATTTTCTGAAAATCTAGGCGCAGTCAGTAATGAACATCGTGAAAGGGACAACTAAATCTGCATAGGGCTAATGTAGGCTCTCATCACTTACTCCAGCTCCCTTCTTCAACTGAGGTGGGGTTTTTTGAAGCATAAACCTTTATAAATCTTCATAAATATGTTTATACTCATAAACATGGAATAACAAAACCCTAGTCATTGCTAGTGAGACTGAATTGTATTTGCACTTCCTCAAGCTTGACAAAGCTACAAATTGCATAAGACAGCAAATATAATAGGTTCCTTGCAAGTTAAAAGTCTCTCAAAATAAGTTCAAGAAGTTTAAGTTGCACTACTAAATGCTTTATTTCAGGAGGATTGTTTTTTGAATTCAGTCAGAATAATGCAAAATATTATTAGACCACATCTTTTTTTTTATTCCTTTACAAGACAATCCAATGTAGACACCTGGAAATAAGCTGTATGAAATATAGAGGGACTAACTGATGAATCAACAAAGCAATTCATAAGACTTGCTGTGCCAGCACATAACTACCTAAGGTGAACAGTCAGTATTGGGTCAGACCACACACTAATATGAAATATTTGTAATTTTTTGCCTGAGTTCTCTCTATTTCTGGTTTGACCAAGATGTTATGCTTTCTATGATGGTTTCTACTCAAGTTGTGGATCTGCTGCACTTGCAATAAGCACAAATAGCTGATGTTGGCTAAATCACTGTTGCTGCCTACTCAGCAACAAAGCTCTAGTTTTATTTTAGAATGCCAGGAAGGCAATAATTATAGATAGGAAAGAATAATTGATTGTATTAATCAAGGGGTTTCTCTAATTAATCTCTTCCTACATGTTGTTATTCATTTGCTAGAATCCATTTTGAGTTTCATTTGTTTTTCTTCAAAATTCCAAGTTATTTCATTTCTTGCCTAATTACCATTCATTTTGTGTGCTTGTTTTAATTTGCCAGGAGACTCGTTCTGCTATTCCTTCAATGCACTGTATCTGCCATCTTTAACAAAGATAACAAAAATAGCATCAGCAATCACACTTAAATTTATATACAGCTTCATAGTGCTTTATAGCACTGTCTAAGTGGTATACAGAGTCAGCATACAGGTAGTTTTTTTTAAAATTCCATTTATATCCCGCCCTTCTCTGAAGACTCAGGGCGGCTTACAAGCTTAGCAGTAGCCTTCATTCTATGTATATGCCTGCTTATTAGGGCTTTCACACACACCCCAAGCGGCATTATTACAAAGTCAGCTTATTGCCCCCAACAATCTGGGTCCTCATTTTACCTACCTCGGAAGGATGGAAGTCTGAGTCAACCTTGAGCCTGGTGGGATGCGAACCTGCACTAATTGCAGGCAGCTGGTGTTACTTAAAGAGGCATTAGCCCACAATTGGGCCCAAAATTTATGTTGCTAAGTGAGAAACTTGTTAAATGAGTTTGGGCCAATTTTATGGCCTTTCTTAACATTTGTTAAGTGAATCACTTCAGTTGTTAAATTAGTAACACGGTTGTTAAGTGAATCTGGCTTCCCCATTGATTCTGCTTGTCAGAAGATTGCAAAAGTTGATACCATGATCCCGGGACATTGTAACTATCATAAATATGAACCACTTGCCACGCATCTGAATATAAATCATGTGACCAGGGGAAGCTGCAATGGTTGTAAATGTGAAAAATGTCATAAGTCACTTTTTTCAATGCCGTTGTAACCATTCATTTTAAGAATAAGGACAAATCCTTCTCCTCCTTTCAGTGTTGAAGATTTAAGATCAGATAATGTTAAATTACTTGAGAAGGGATATAGTTTCAGTTATTATAGATAAGAAAATTGAATATCCATACCTGGATTTATGGAGCACCCATTTCTGTTTAGGATCTTATATTTAGATTTCAAGTTGGAAAACATATCAGGATGTGTATAATATATTCTGTGAATAATGTGCTAATTGGATTATGCTTTGGCATAATTAAGGAAGCAGACATTTAAAAATAAGCCTTACCTGAGCCTTAATTATCACAAAATAATAGCAGTCACAAGAGAAATGATATCCCAGGCACTACAAAATAAATTACATAGTGCATAACCCTTAAGAACATGATTTTCCAGACATCACTGTACTTGATGCAAAATTTCTTAATACTTTGTCATGCTTGTTTGTCCTCCTGTTGCTGAAAGGAAATAGACGGACAACATATTAGTTTCCTATGGTTTCAAAATCAGATGAGTTGTCTGCAGAGGTGCAATAATATGATAATCAAGCTTATTATTTTTGACTTATTATTTTGTAGCTGGGGAATGCACGGCCTGCTGTCTTTTTTGTCACAATATAATATATTAAAGTTCTTGCTGAATGTCAATACTGCTTGACTGAAACTTTGATGCTAACATTTTGATGCTAATATCCTTCTTCAATATGTTAAAAAAAATGGAACTAAGCTCTCCCTTGTTTCCTTTCTTACCAATAATGATCAGATTAAATTAATTTATTTCATTTGACTGTCTGCTTTGGGGGATAAATTTGTGATCCAGGAATTTTTTTAATATGAATTTTATTCTGAAATCCAAATAAATGTTCACCAAATGCAAGAGTGGAAGGAATTTGCACTTACTTTTCATACTTATAGAGTATCTGAGAGGTTGCATTTTCAATCTCATTTCCCCCTCTCTATCTTTCCTTCCTCCCACTTTCCCATTTTGACTTTTAAATAGGCCTAGTATATTGACAGAGTTATTGAGCTCTTTGAAGAGTAATAATTTCCTTCCTTCCTTCCTTCCTTCCTTCCTTCCTTCCTTCCTTCCTTCCTTCCTTCCTTCCTTTCTTTCTTTCTTTCTTTCTTTCTTTCTTTCTTTCTTTCTTTCTTTCTTTCTTTCTTTCTTTCTTCTTTCCTTCTTTCTTTCTTTCTAATTATTTAAAGCCCCCATGTGAAAAAGCGTCTCATTTTTAAAGAACTCAGCATCTTGAATGTTTTTCATAAAACTTACCGAAAGAAAGATATCCCTTTTATCCATCGTATAAAATTGTGTCCACTGGAATTTTTTTTCTGGAAAAAGAGGGGCACTGCTAGTTAGACTGTTCCAGACAGCATTTACAGTATCCTCCATGGATTCATGGTTGATCACCTATGTTAATCAACATTAAATAAATAAATAAATAAATTCTTTTGAATCCTTGCTTCCTCACTCATAATATTGATTACCATATTATGAGTGAGGAAGCAAGAATTCAAAAGAATTCACAAGGCTGATATTAAGTGTAGAGTCAGGAATTCCACTGTAATCAGGTTATGATAATCAGGATGTGATAAATGTTGATGAGTTTCAATTAAAATTATTGTCACA